>NC_069501.1:1023198423-1023568423 GCF_027579735.1 Bombina bombina
ACAACGGCGTAGCATAAAACTCTTAACTTAAGTGCTAAAAACACTAACACCTAACCCCTAAACCGAGGCCCTCCCACATCGCAAACACTAAAATAAAATTTTTAACCCCTAATCTGCCGAACCAGACATCGCCGCCACTATAATAAATATATTAACCCCTTAACCACCGCACTCCCGCCTCGCAATCATTAGTTAAATATTATTAACCCCTTATCTGCCATCCCTAACATCGCCGACACTACCTACATTTATTAACCCCTAATCTGCCGCCTCTAACCCTAACCCCCCTAACTTAAATATAATTTAAATAAATCTAAATAAAATTACTATAATTATCTACATTATTCCTATTTAAAACTAAATACTTACCTGTAAAATAAACCCTAAGCTAGCTACAATATAACTAATAGTTACGTTGTACCTAGCTTAGGGTTTATTTTTATTTTACAGGCAAGTTTGTATTTATTTTAACTAGGTAGAATAGTTATTAACTATTTAATAACTTCCTAGTTAAAATAAATACAAATATACCTGTAAAATAAAACCTAACCTAAGTTACAATTACACCTAACACTACACTATAATTAAATTAATTCCCTAAACTAAATACAATTAAATAAAATTAGCTAAAGTACAACCCCCCCCACTAAATTACAGAAAATAATAAACAAATTACAATATTTTTAAACTAATTACACCTAATCTAATCCCCTTAACAAAATTAAAAAGCCCCCCCAAAATAAAAAAAGCCATACCCTACACTAAATTACAAATAGCCCTTAAAAGGGCCTTGGGCGGAGCATTGCCCTAAGTAATCAGCTCTTTTACCTGTAAAATAAATTACAAATCCCCCCCAACATTAAAACCCACCACCCCACACAACCAACCCTACTCTAAAACCCACCCAATACCCCCCTTAAAAAAACCTAACACTAACCCCTTGAAGATCAACTTACCGGGAGAAGTCTTCATCCAACCGGGCCGAAGTCCTCAACGAATCCGGCAGAAGTGGTCCTCCAGATGGGCAGAAGTCTTCATCCAGATGGCATCTTCTATCTTCAGCCATCCGGCGTGGAGCGGGTTCATCTTCTGACGCGGAGACATCCGACGCGGAGCATCCTCTTCTTTCCACGGCGACTGAGAATGAAGGTTCCTTTAAGTGACGTCATCCAAGATGGCGTCCCTTAGATTCCGATTGGCCTGATAGAATTCTATCAGCCAATCGGAATTAAGATAGGAAAAATCCTATTGGCTGATCCAATCAGCCAATAGGATTGAGACTGGCATTCTATTGGTTGTTCCAATCAGCCAAAATAGAATGCCAGCTCAATTCTATTGACTGATTGCATCAGCCAATAGGATTTTTCTACCTTAATTCCGATTGGCTGATAGAATTCTATCAGCCAATCGGAATTGAAGGGACGTCATCTTGGATGACGTCACTTAAAGGTACCTTCATTCTTCAGTCACTGTGGAAAGAAGAGGATGCTCCGCATCGGATGTCTTGAAGATGGACCCGCTCCGCGCCGGATGGATGAAGATAAAGATGCCGTCTGGACGAAGACTTCTGCCCGTCTGGAGGACCAATTCTGCCAGATTCGTTGAGGACTTTGGCCCGGTTGGATGAAGACTTCTCCCGGTTAAGGTGATCTTCAAGATTTGTAATTTTTTTTACAGGTAAAAGAGCTGATTACCTTTGGGGCAATGCCCCACAAAAGGCCCTTTTAAGGGCTATTTGTAATTTAGTGTAGGGTAAGGCTTTTTTTATTTGGGGGCTTTTTATTTGTTAGGGGGATTAGATTAGGTGTAATTAGTTTAAACATATTGTAAATTTGTTTATTATTTTCTGTAATTTAGTGTTTTTTTCTGTACTTTAGCTAATTTTATTTAATTGTATTTAATTAGGGAATTCATTTATTATTGTAACTTAGGTTAGGTTTTATTTTACAGGTACTTTTGTATTTATTTTAGCTAGATAGTTTATTAAATAGTTAATAACTATTTAATAACTATTCTACCTAGTTAAAATAAATACAAACTTGCCTGTAAAATAAAAATAAATCCTAAACTAGATACAATGTAATTATTAGTTAAATTGTAGCTAGTTTATTTTATAGGTAAGTATTTACTTTTAAATAGGAATAATTTAGTTAATTATAGTAATTGTATTTAGATTTATTTAAATAATATTTAAGTTGGGGGGGTTAGGGTTAGACTTAGGTTTAGGGGTTAATATATTTATTACAGTGGCGGCGACATTGAGGGCGGCAGATTAGGGGATAATAAGTGTAGGTAGGTTCGCGTTGACATTTGGGGCTGGCAGATTAGGGGTTAATAAATATAATGTAGGTGTCGGCGATGTTAGGGGCAGCAGATTTGGGGTTCATAAGTATAATGTAGGTGGGGGTGGTGTCTGGAGCGGCAGATTAGGGGTTAATAATATAATGCAGGTGTCGACAATGTCGGGGGAGGTAGATTAGGGGTTAATACGTGTAAGATTAGGGGTGTTTAGATTTAGAGTTCATGTTAGGGTGTTAGGTGTAAACATAAATGTTATTTCCCCATAGGAATCAATGGGGCTGCGTTAAGAGCTAAACGCTGCTTTTTTACAGGTGTTAGACTTTTTTTCAGCCGGCTCTTCCCATTGATTCCTATGGGGAAATCGTGCAAGAGCACGTTACACCAGCTCACCGCTGACTTAAGCAGGGCTGGTATTGGAGTGCGGTAATGAGCAAAATTTTGCTCAACGCTCACTTCTTGTCTTTTAACGCCAGGTTTGTAAAAACCCGTAATACCAGCGCTGTCTGTAAGTGAGCGGTGAGCATAAACTGCTCGTTAGCACCGCATAGCCTCTAACGCAAAACTCGGAATCTAGCTGTTAGTTTTTTATTTTTTTTATTTTTAGTGTTTATTATTTTTGTAATGTTAGATTTTTTTTATTTTTTTTCGTAGTATTAAGTTTATTTAAATTTGTAATTTAGGTTTTTTAATTTGTAGGTTTTTTTTAAATTTTATTAGAATAGTAATGTTAGGATAATTTATAGTTTAATATTAGTTATTTTTTTATTTCACAGGTAAGTTTTTATTTATTTTAAGATAGCTATATTGTAACTTTTGACTTACAATTGACTCCCTATTTATATATATATAATTATATATATATATATATATTACACATCTTCTTCCATCAGCTTCATAATGAGTGACCCAGTAACATAGGTCAATGCAGGCCTCACTTTTTATTGCATTTTGTTTTCAGTACCATTTACAATATGTGTATGGCTTCACCCTTCTGAAACTATATTGCACTCAGCTGGTAAATTATGAATCTGATTGACATTTTCATATTAACAATATGGCAGCTAGAGAGCAGCAGTGAGCCAAGGGTAGCTTCTATCTGTATGCACAAGTATTATGCCATCCTGCACCTGGAAAAAGCAACTAGAAGCACTGCAAGGCACCCGACTCCTCTGCTCACAAAAATTTGGGCACCAGGTGTTGATTCAGCAGCAGAGGTTGCAGAGCTGTGTGTTATGAAGTGCTGAACTCCAGCCACACACAATAGTCTGACCCTACTAAAGAGTCATTTGACCTTTAATTCAAATGAATGATTTTTATGAATTTAATTTTTGGCTAAGAGGGAGGTAAAAGTTCAGAGCCTTTCTTTTTTAATACGCTAACAGTTAAAACAGCCCTTTTACTCATTGTTTACACAAAAACAAAAATATTGAGCAAATCCTTATTTAAAGGAGGAGATTTTCCATTATTCATGATGGCTGAGTTAAAAGATGATATGTTGCCCTACTAAATGCAATAGAGGACAGACACCATTTTCACTTTACATGAGCAACAGAAGGAATATGCAGTTTCAAAGTTTCCCAGTGGCTGTGGATATTCTACATTTTATCTTTCAGTTCTAGAAAAAAGTATAATGCAGAGTGGCAGCATTAAAGGCATGTTTCTAGACCTCAGGCTGGAAAAAATAAAACAATATAATTTCAATTTTTCTTGTTTTTTGACTACACATTCCAAAGATTAAATCAAGCCAAATAAGCCATAGTTACTGTCACATTAATCTCTCGATTTCACATACCAGTGGTATTATATAAAGCTGACAATAATGATTATGAAGTTTCCTCTAGGCGTTCCAGAAAGGAAGGAAAAACTAAAACAATAGCGTAAAATCAGAAATCTATACGTCGTCTAGTTGAGCCAGAAATATTCAAAATATTTTAAAACATTGCATGCTATAGAGTAACTAGATTGATGTGTAGTATCTAGTGCCTAAATGCAGTTCAAGTAATAAACATTCTTCACATTCCATATTTCAAGGTAAAGAAGTAAACTTTGATCTCATAAAGATCTGGGGCCCGATCCGATATGCAGCGTCGCCCGCAAAAGCCGGCGACGCCAAATTTTGCGCGGGTTTGGTATCACAAGTTACGCTCGTATATTTCTGCCTTCGGCCGTAGTTTTTTGGCCCATAGACAGGTATACCAAACCCGCGCAGTTTGGTATCCAATTTACAGCGTAAGGACTTACGTGGCGAAAATGGAGAAATCTTACTCCATTTTCACCTCACCACAAATTGCAGGCGTAGTAAGCCTTACGCTGTGTATTGGAGCCCCGTAGCTCCCTAAACTGGCTGCTAAATAAAACCTAACACCTAACGCATGCGCAATGTCTATCTACCTGTCAACCGCAATCCCCCGCCGCAATCCCTAATAAAGTATTTAACCCCTAAACCGCCACTCCCGGACCCGGCCACCACCTACATTAAATGTATAACCCCCTAATGTGAGCCTTTACCATGCCACCATCTATATTACCTACCCCCTAATGTGAGCCCCTTATACCGCCGCCATCTATATTATCTACCCCCTAATGTGAGCTCCTACCCCACCGCCAGCTATATTAAAATTATTAACCCCTAATTTAATCCCCCTACACCGCCGCCAGCTATATTAAAATTATTAACCCCTAATTTAATCCCCCTACACTGCCGCCACCTATATTAAAATTATTAACCCCTAATCTAATCCCCCTAAAGTAATCACCTCTATTACCAGCCCTTAAAAGGGCCTTTTGCGTGACATTGCCCCAAAGTAACAGCTCTATTGCCAGCCCTTAAAAGGGCTTTTTGCGGGCCATTGCCCTAAAGTAATCAGCTCTTTTACCAGCCCTTAAAAGGGCTTTTTGCGGGGCATTGTCACAAAGTAATCAGCTCTTTTGCATCTAATCTAAATCCCCCTACACCGCCGCAACCTATATTAAATAGATTAACCCCTAATCTGACCCCCCTACACCGCCGCCACCTATATTAACTATATTAACCCTATCTAACCCTAACACCCCTAACTAAATTCTTATTAAAATAAATATAATTAATATTAATATTATTAATTAAAATATTCCTATTTAAAACTAAATACTTACCTATAAAATAAACCCTAAGATAGCTACAATATAATTAATAATTACATTGTAGCTATTTTATGGTTTATATTTATTTTACAGGTAACTTGGTATTTATTTTAACTAGGTACAATAGCTATTAAATAGTTAATAACTATTTAATAGCTACCTAGTTAAAATAATTACCAATTTACCTGTAAAATAAATCCTAACCTAAGTTACAAATACACCTACACTATCAATAAATTAAATAAACTACAAATATCTAAACTAAACTACAATTAAATACACTAAACTAAATTACCAAAAAAAACACTAAATTACAAAAATAAAAAAAGATTACAAGAATTTTAAGCTAATTACACCTATTCTAAGCCCCCTAATAAAATAACAAAGCCCCCCAAAATAAAAAAAATTTCCCTACCCTAATCTAAATTACAAAAGTTAACAGCTCTATTACCAGCCCTTAAAAGGGCCTTTTGTGGGGCATGCCCCAAAGAAATCAGCTCTTTTGCCTGTAAAAAAAACAACCCCCCCATTACAACCTACCACCCACATACCCCTATTCTAACCCACCCAATCCCCCCTTAAAAAACCTAAGTCTAACCCCCAAGTGCTCCTTACCTGTCCTGAAGACCGTCGGAGAAGGTCCTGTTCCAGGCGGAGATGTCTTCTTCCACGCGGCGACCTCTTCTTCTTCCAGGATCCAGCCGGCACGGAGGAGTTGAAGACCGATGACTGCGGAGCTGAAGACCGTCCATCTAGAACTGAAGACCGGCGATGCTGGAACTGAAGATCGGCGACGCTGGAACCGAAGACCTCTGGAACTGAAGACCGGAGCCGGAACGTGGAGGATCCTCTTCATACGATCGCTGCCGTACACTGAATAGGAATTCAAGGTACAAGATTAAAAATGGCGTCCCTTGAATTCCTATTGGCTGATTTGAGCCTTCAAATTCAAATCAGCAAATCGGATGCGAGCTACTTTAATTCTATTGGCTAATTTGAATAGCCAATAGAATAAGAGCTACTGTAATTCTATTGGCTGATTAGAATAGCCAATAGAATTACAGTTGCTCTTATTCTACTGGCTATTCAAATCAGCCAATAGAATTAAAGTAGCTCGCATCCAATTGGGTGATTTGAATTTGAAGGCTCAAATCAGCCAATAGGAATTCAAGGGACGCCATTTTTAATCGCGTACATTGAATTCCTATTCAGTGTACGGCGGCGATCGTATGAAGAGGATCCTCCACGTTCCGGCTCCGGTCTTCAGTTCCAGAGGACTTCGGTTCCAGCGTCGCCGATCTTCAGTTCCAGCATCGCCGGTCTTCAGTTCCAGATGGACGGTCTTCAGCTCCGCGGTCATCGGTCTTCAACTCCTCCGCTCCGCGCCGGCTGGATCCTGGAAGAAGAAGAGGTCGCCGCCTGGAAGAAGACATCTCCGCCTGGAACAGGACCTTCTCCGACGGTCTTCAGGACAGGTAAGGAGCACTTGGGGGTTAGACTTAGGTTTTTTTAAGGGGGGATTGGGTGGGTTAGAATAGGGGTATGTGGGTGGTGGGTTGTAATGGGGGGTGTTGTTTTTTTTACAGGCAAAAGAGCTGATTTCTTTGGGGCATGCCCCACAAAAGGCCCTTTTAAGGGCTGGTAATAGAGCTGTTAACTTTTGTAATTTAGATTAGGGTAGGGATTTTTTTTTATTTTGGGGGACTTTGTTATTTTATTAGGGGGCTTATAATAGGTGTAATTAGCTTAAAATTCTTGTAATCTTTTTTTATTTTTTGTAATTTAGTGTTTTTTTTGTAATTTAGTTTAGTGTATTTAATTGTAGTTTAGTTTAGATATTTGTAGTTTTTTAATTTATTGATAGTGTAGGTGTATTTGTAACTTAGGTTAGTATTTATTTTACAGGTAAATTGGTAATTATTTTAACTAGGTAGCTATTAAATAGTTATTAACTATTTAATAGCTATTGTACCTAGTTAAAATAAATACCAAGTTAACTGTAAAATAAATATAAACCCTAAAATAGCTACAATGTAATTATTAATTATATTGTAGCTATCTTAGGATTTATTTTATAGGTAAGTATTTAGTTTTAAGTAGAAATATTTTAATTAAAAATATTAATATTAACTATATTTATTTTAATAAGAATTTAGTTAGGGGTGTTAGGGTTAGATAGGGTTAATATAGTTAATATACAGGGAGTGCAGAATTATTAGGCAAGTTGTATTTTTGAGGATTTATTTTATTATTGAACAACAACCATGTTCTCAATGAACCCAAAAAACTCATTAATATCAAAGCTAAATATTTTTGGAAGTAGTTTTTAGTTTTAGCTATTTTAGGGGGATATCTGTGTGTGCAGGTGACTATTACTGTGCATAATTATTAGGCAACTTAACAAAAAACAAATATATACCCATTTCAATTATTTATTTTTACCAGTGAAACCAATATAACATCTCAACATTCACAAATATACATTTCTGACATTCAAAAACAAAACAAAAACAAATCAGTGACCAATATAGCCATCTTTCTTTGCAAGGACACTCAAAAGCCTGCCATCCATGGATTCTGTCAGTGTTTTGATCTGTTCACCATCAACATTGCGTGCAGCCGCAACCACAGCCTCCCAGACACTGTTCAGAGAGGTGTACTGTTTTCCTTCCTTGTAAATCTCACATTTGATGATGGACCACAGGTTCTCAATGGGGTTCAGATCAGGTGAACAAGGAGGCCATGTCATTAGATTTTCTTCTTTTATACCCTTTCTTGCCAGCCACGCTGTGGAGTACTTGGAAGCGTGTGATGGAGCATTGTCCTGCATGAAAATCATGTTTTTCTTGAAGGATGCAGACTTCTTCCTGTACCACTGCTTGAAGAAGGTGTCTTCCAGAAACTGGCAGTAGGACTGGGAGTTGAGCTTGACTCCATCCTCAACCCGAAAAGGCCCCACAAGCTCATCTTTGATGATACCAGCCCAAACCAGTACTCCACCTCCACCTTGCTGGCATCTGAGTCGGACTGGAGCTCTCTGCCCTTTACCAATCCAGCCACGGGCCCATTCATCTGGCCCATCAAGACTCACTCTCATTTCATCAGTCCATAAAACCTTAGAAAAATCAGTCTTGAGATATTTCTTGGCCCAGTCTTGACGTTTCAGCTTGTGTGTCTTGTTCAGTGGTGGTCGTCTTTCAGCATTTCTTACCTTGGCCATGTCTCTGAGTATTGCACACCTTGTGCTTTTGGGCACTCCAGTGATGTTGCAGCTCTGAAATATGGCCAAAATGGTGGCAAGTGGCATCTTGGCAGCTGCACGCTTGACTTTTCTCAGTTCATGGGCAGTTATTTTGCGCCTTGGTTTTTCCACACGCTTCTTGCGACCCTGTTGACTATTTTGAATGAAACGCTTGATTGTTCAATGATCACGCTTCAGAAGCTTTGCAATTTTAAGAGTGCTGCATCCCTCTGCAAGATATCTCACTATTTTTGACTTTTCTGAGCCTGTCAAGTCCTTCTTTTGACCCATTTTGCCAAAGGAAAGGAAGTTGCCTAATAATTATGCACACCTGATATAGGGTGTTGATGTCATTAGACCACACCCCTTCTCATTACAGAGATGCACATCACCTAATATGCTTAATTGGTAGTAGGCTTTCGAGCCTATACAGCTTGGAGTAAGACAACATGCATAAAGAGGATGATGTGGTCAAAATACTCATTTGCCTAATAATTCTGCACTCCCTGTATATAATCTAATAACTATATTAACTATATTAATCCTAATATAATTAGGGTTAATATAGTTAATATATATAATATAATAACTATATTAACCCTAATATAATTAGGGTTAATATAGTTAATATAGGTGGCGGCGGTGTAGGGGGGTAAGATTAGGGGTTAATCTATTTAATATAGCTGGCCGCGGTGTAGGAGGATTAAATTAGGGGTTAATCATTTTAATATAGCTGGCGGCGGGGTAGGAGCTCACATTTGGGGTAGTTAATATAGATGGCGGCGGTGTAAGGGGCTCACATTAGGGGGTAGGTAATATAGATGGCGGCGGTGTAAGGGGCTCCCGTTAGGAGGTAGGTAATATAGATGGTGGCGGTGTAAGGGGCTCAGATTAGGGGGTAATATAGATAAAATAGGTAGTGGCGGTGTAGGGGGCTCACATTAGGGGGTAATATAGATAAAATAGGTAGCAGCAGTGTAGGGGGCTCACATTAGGGGGTAATATAGATAAAATAGGTAGCGGCGGTGTAGGGGGCTCACATTTGGGGGTAATATAGATAATGTAGGTGGCGGCGGGGTCCAGGAGCGGGGGTTTAGAGGTTAATACATTTATTATTATTAGGAGAGTGAGGGGGGATAGCGGATAAAGGGGTATACGTGTCGGGCTATGTTTAGGAGGCGTGTTAGACAGTATGGGTGATTTAATAACTTAGTCAGTGGCGACTCCAGAAATTTGTACTTACGCAGATTTCTGGACGTCGCTGGTTTGTGAGACTTACGGCACTTTAGCCTCTGACGGCGCCGTATATAAGATAGCTCGAGTTGCAAGCTGAAACTACGGGCGGCGCAGGTTTCCACGCTTGTGCCGAAACCTGCGCTGTATATCGGATCGCGCCCCTGATATCTGTAATGCCAAAAATAAAAAATAAAAATGAAATAAATAGATATGTTTATTTATTTGATCACTGTTTCTTTTGATTTAAATTTATAGTAAAAACCAACACATCATACAAAAGGTAGTTCATATTTATGTTAAAGGGACAGTCTACACCAGAATTTTTATTGTTTTTAAAGACAGATAATCTCTTTATTAACCATTCCCTAGTTTTGCATAACCAATAATAGACGTTTTACCTCTGTGATTACCTTGTTTCTAAGCCTCTGCAAACTGCCCCCTTACTTCAATTGTTTTGACAGACTTCCCCCAACTGTTGATAACAAAAAGAAATGCTACAACTCTAGGGGGCACTATTTACTAATCACCTGGTTTGATTATGTGATAAAGATAATATAGTAAAAATCAACAATTTATAAAAAAAATAATAATAAACAAAAATACTATTAATAATTAAACTGAAAAATAAATAAATATATATATATATATATATACAAGTTTGTGGGATCCAAGCACTCACTGTTAGTGGTATATGCCTGGGTGCACTCTATGGTAAATAGGTAGAAACTTCTCAGAAAGAAGAGGCACTCACAGGTCTTAATAAGCAAAAAGTATTTTTGTTCATAGGTTCAGTCAACGTTTCGGTCCTCGCAGGGACCTTTGTCAAGACTGTTCTCCGAACATATCAGTGTCAAGCGGACCGATTGACACTGATATGTTCGGAGAACAGTCTTGACAAAGGTCCCTGCGAGGACCGAAACGTTGACTGAACCTATGAACTAATAAAAATACTTTTTGCTTATTAAGTCCTGTGAGTGCCTCTTCTTTCTGAGAAGTTTTTATATATATATATATATATATATATATATATATCATTAAAAAACACATGTGTGCATAAAATAAAATCACAGAATAAGATACACACTTGAAAATAAAAAAAGTGTAAATATTAACACCTATTATTATTATCGGTTATTTGTAGAGTGCCAACAGATTCCGCAGTGCTATAAACAAATGCAGAGTACAACAAAACGATTATATGGATCAAATGGGTAGAGGGCACTGTTGTAGTCAACTCTTAAGAAGGTGATCTACAAACAGCTGGGGGTTACATGCTAAGGAGGTTCAGGGGACAGCGATGGAGGAGAGGAAATGGTATAAAGAAAGGTTAGCGTAGGTTGTATGCATCCCTGAACAGTAGAGTCTTTAGGGAGTGCTTGAAGCTTTCAAAACTAGGGGAGAGTCTTGTGGAGCAAGGCAGAGAGTTTCACAAGATGAGAGCAAGTCTGGAGAAGTCCTGTAAATGGGAGTGTGATGAGGTAACAAGAGAGAAGGAGAGTAGGAGCTCATGAGCAGAGCGAAGGGGACAGGAGGGAGAGTATCTGGAGACAAGGTCTGAGATATAGGGGGGAGCAGTGCAGTTGAGGGCTTTGTATGTCAGAGTGAGAATTTTGTGTTTGATCCTAGAGGCAAGAGGAAGCCAGTGAAGGGATTGGCAGAGAGGTGCAGCAGATGAAGAGCGACGTGTAAGGAAGATGAGCCTGGCAGAGGCATTCATTATGGATTGTAAAGGAGCTAGGTGGCAGCTGGGGAGACCAGCGAGGACAGAATTGCAGTAATCGAGGCGGGAAAGGATGAGAGAGTGGATTAAAATCTTAGTTGTGTCTTGTGTAAGGAAGTGTCTAATTTTAAAGATGTTTTTAAGGTGGAAGCGGCAGGCTTTAGCCAAGGACTGAATGTGAGGAGTGAAAGAAAGATCTGAGTCAAATGTGACTCTGAGACATCAGGTATGCGGGGTAGGTGTAATGATGGAGTTGTCGACAGTTATAAGGTGATTGGGGGTGGAGATTTTGGAAGAAGGGGGGAAAATAAGGAGCTCAGTTTTGGAGAGATTTAGCTTGAGGTAGTGAGAGGACATACAGGAAGAGATGTGAGAAAGACAGTTAGTGACACGGGTTAGCAAGGAAAGAGATATATCTGGTGCAGAGAAGTAGATTTGGGTGTCATCGGCATACAAATGATATTGGAAACCATGGAACTTTATTAGGGAACCTAGTGATGACGTGTAGATTGAGAAGAGAAGGGGACCGAGGACAGAGCCTTGCGGTACTCTAACAGAAAGTGGTGACAGGGCAAAGGAGGCCCCAGAGAAGGCTACACAAAAGGTACAGTTTGACAGGTAGGAAGAGAGCCACGAGAGGGCTGTGTCACAAATGCCGAAGGATTGGAGGATTTGGAGCAAAGGAGGGTGGACAACAGTGTCAAAGGCTGCAGACAGATCAAGGAGGATAAGCAGAGAAAAGTGGCCTTTTGATTTTGCTGTAAGTAGGTCGTTGGTAACCTTAACAATTGCTGTCTCTGTGGAGTGATGGGGACAAAATCCAGATTGCAGTGGGTCAAGGAGGGAGTTTGATGTAAGGAAATGGGATAGGCATGCATATCCTATTTTGTCAAGAAGCTTTGAGGCAAGAGGGAGGAGGGAAATAGGGCGGTAGTTGTATGGGGAGGTAGGATCAAGGGAAGGTTTTTTGAGGATAGGTGTGACTAGTGCATGTTTCAGAGATGAGGGAAATATACTGGTGCTGAGGGAGAGGTTGAAAATGTGTGTGAGTATAGGGGTAATGGTAGCAGAGAGGGAAGGGAGTAGCTGTGAGGGGATAGGGTCAAGGGGACAGGTAGTAAGGTGAGAGCGCAGTATAAGTGCTGAAACTTCTTCCTCAGTAACAGGGGAGAATGAGCTAAGTTTAAGGTTAATGTGGGTTGTGGTTGATTGAGAGGATTTGAGGGGGTGAGAGAATGGAATTATGTTGAGAGCTGATTTTTTTTCTGATTGAGTCGATTTTGTAAATGAAGTGGCTGGCAAAGTCTTGAGCTGACCGAGAAGTTGTATTAGGATGTGGGGGAGGGCGGAGAAGAGTATTGAAAGTGGAGAACGGACGTTTTGGGTTTGAAGAAAGATTAGAGATAATAGTAGAGAAGTAGTGTTGCTTATGTTGATTAAGGGCAGAATAGTAGGAGTTAAAGATGAACTCCGAGATTTTTCCAAGTGCCGCTCAGCAGTATGGGAACATCTGCGTAGGTACCGTGTCAGAGGAGTATGCCAAGGCTGGTGATGAGTATGTGATTTCCGAGCTATGGTAATGGCCAGATTGTCAAGGACGGATGTAAGGGTGGAATTATGGTGGCAGATAGATTGGTCAGGGCAGGAAAAGGAGAAGGATGAGAAGAGAGGTTTAAGGGAATTAGCAAGCTGTTGCTGATCTAATGACATAATACTTCTGTGAAGTTTGGTGTGAGGAGTAGAAGGAGGGAGAGTTGTAGGGAGGGATGATATGTTGCAAGTAAGGAGATGGTAGTCAGAAAGAGGAAAGGGGGAGTTTGTGAAGTTTGAGAGAGTGCATCGATAGCTAAAGATCAGGTCAAGGGAGTGACCGTCTGTGTGAGTGGGAGAATCAGTCCATCGTAGCAAACCGAAAGAGGAAGTGAGTTGCAGAAGTTGTTTTGCAGATGAGGCAGTGGGATTGTCAAGAGGGATGTTGAAGTCACCAAGAATGAGGGCAGGGGTGTCTGAAGAAAGGAAATAAGGTAGCCAGGCAGCCAAGTGATCTAGAAATTGAGTTGAGGAGCCAGGGGGTCGGTATATGACTGCAACACGTAGAGAGAGAGGAGAGAATAAGAGAATCATGTGGGTTTCAAATGAGGAAAATGTGAGGGAAGAGTTGGGTTGTATTTATTGAAAGGTACAACGAGAGGAAAGTAAAATACCTACACCACCTCCATGTCTATTACCAGACCTTGGAGTGTGACTGAAGTGGTGAATATAAACCCAAATAAGTTTAAGTAATGTCTTATCTGATAAAAAAAAGTCCAATGGTATTCTGTGTCTTTATAAAGACTCTGTATGGATCCCCTCCCTGGATCAGGAAAAGATTATTGATGGCTGCTCCTTGTGTAAAAACACTGCTCATTCCAATAGACTTCTGTGATAAGGAATCACAAACAAGGGCGCCTCCTAGTGTAACACTGATGATATGTGAGATTGGTATATACTTATCAAAACATACTCACAAGTGTGGCAGCACCCAATTGTGCTTAGTGGGGCGTACTGGGAATTCTGTGTCCCAGCTCACTGATCCAAAGAGCAGGGGAAATCTTCTTGACTGTTCCTATTGCTCTGAGCTGGATAATAAAAGCTCAGACTTCCAAAAATCTCAAAAAATAAGATTTTATTTTACAAATACTTTTTAAAAAACAAAAGAGCACTACATGTACCCTGTTTCCTCAGGCTTCTGTTAGTTCTCTGGAAGTACTGGCTTTTAAATGAAAGACTATCCAATCATTAAACATTTGGATACCCCACCCACTAATACAGGTGTGTTACCTTAATTACCTCTTCCCTTAAAACCACAATTTATTCTCCTAATGTCAGATGTTATGTTAGATTCATTTGTATACAATATTAGCACAAATATATAATTCACAATCCTATCAATGATAAATTAATAAAAAAATATATATTCATATAACCATAATAACTGTCAAACAGTCCACATAGATGTTTACAAATCTGCTATTCTTCAGATGTAATAATCATGTCCCCCATCATGTGCTTGATATCTGTCATTAAAAATAACCTTTTTTTTAATAACCATGAGCGGAATTACCAATAATCTTATGTATTTTTATACCTATGTTGCCCTCAGTAAAAAAAAATATATATATATTTTTAAATAGGGGTATTTTGACTGCATAGATGTTACCTGCCCTCATTGGCTAGCTGAGTAAAGCCTTTATGGATGTCTCAAAAGTACGAATTTATCCGTTATTGCTTGAAAATAACTATGTATAATTCTAGTGATAGAGACTATGAGGGCGAGGCCTATTTATTAAAGGTCTGTCGGACCTAATCTGACAGTGCGGATCAGGTCCGACAAACCTCGCTGAATGCGGAGAGCAATAAGCTCTCCGTATTCAGCATTGCACCAGCAGCTCTTGTGAGATAGTATATGTTGTAATCTTTAGATGTATCTATCATGTCTCCCTTGGACCATTCATAGACATTGTTTTAAACAATGGGTTTAGGTGTTACATGTTACATCATATAGAGGGTTGTAAATTTGTATATGCATTTAGGGCACTTGTTCCAGTTGAGAGCCAATATATTTTTTAATCATAGAATCCAGATAGTGTGCCATAACTTACATACTAGTCACATCAATTATTGACCATTCCATTGATTATCCACTCCTTAGTTTTAGATTTTTAAGTTTTGTATTTTTTTTAGCATATTTTGTTAGATATATTATTTTAGACTTTCAGATTTTTGAATAACACACATAGCAAAGATGTACCTTCAATATAGTATTAGATAGAGTTGAAGTACACTCCTCTCAACCCCCCCCTTGATATTTTTATTTGACACAACACTAGAATTATGAACATCTGTACACTTCCATTCACATCTTTATATAGATGCAATAACTGATACGGTTAGGGTAAAACAATATGATTTTATAATGCTATACCTAATAATCCTACACATAGGTTAGGCACGTAATGTAGCACAATACACACCACTAGTGCCACGATCCCACATAAATAACACTGGTGAAACATCTTATTAACACTAATAACTGGTAAATATTGCAAGTATTTTTTATTTTTTGGGGAGGATTAGAAGCGTGACCATTAAAGGTCTGCACGATTAACATCTTTGTATATAAACTCTTTAAACACTTAATTTTTGGTAGTATTCACAAAATTAACACTATATAATTCACTCACACATATGGAGGCCTATGTATCAAAGGTCTTGTGGACCTGATCCGACAGTGCGGATCAGGTCCGCAAGACCTCGCTGAATGCAGAGAGCAATACGCTCTCCGTATTCAGCATCGCACCAGCAGCTCACAAGAGCTGTTGGTGCAACGCCGTCCCCTGCAGACTCGCCAGGGAGGTGTCAATCAACCCGATCGGGTTGAATTGTGGCGATGCGTTATTCTAGTAATAGAAGACTCGCCAGAAACACGGGCCCACAAGCTTCAAACGGAGCTTGATAAATGGGCCTCATAGTCTCTATCACTAGAATAACGCATGGTTATTTTCAAGCAATAACGGATACATTTGTATTTTGCGACATCCATAAAGGCTTGACTCAGCTAGCCAATGAGGGCAGGTAACTTCTATGCAGTCAAAATACCCCTATATATATTTTTTTATTTTATTTTTATTTTTACTGAGGGCAACATAGGTATAAAAATATACAAGATTCTTACATCTTACATTATTAGATCTGAAGAATAGTAGATTTGTAAACATCTATGTGGACTGTTTGAAAGTTATTATGGTTATATGAATATTTATTTTTTATTAAGTTATCATTGATAGGAATTATACATTTGTGCTAATATTGTATAAAAATGAATCTAACATAACATCTGACATTAGGAGAATAAGTTGGAGTTTTAAGGGAAAAGGTAATTAAGGTAACACACCTGTATTAGTGGGTGGGGTATCCAAATGTTTGATGATTTGATAGTCTTTCATTTAAAAGCCAGAACTTCCAGAGAACTAACAGAAGCCTGAGGAAATAGCCAGAAGAGCTGAAAAACGCATTGCGCTACTGTTTTTTTAATATACATAGGGTACATGTTGTGCTCTTTTGTTTTTCAAAATGAATTTGTAAAATAAAATCTTATTTTTTGAGATTTTTGGAAGTTTGAGCTTTAATTATCCAGCTCACAGCAATAGGAGCAGTCAAGAGGATTTCCCCTGCTCTTTGGATCAGTGAGCTGGGACACAGAGTTCCTAGTACGCCCCACTAAGCACAATTGGGTGCTGCCACACTTGTGAGTATGTTTTGATAAGTATATACCAATCTCGCATATCATCAGTGTTACACTAGGAGGTGCCCTTGTTTGTGATTCCTTTTCGCAGAAGTCTTTTGACAAACTTGCATTTTAGCCAATCAGTGCTGACACCTAGATAACTCCACAGGCGTGATCACAATGTTATCTGTATGGCACACATGAACTAATGACCTCTAGTGGTGAAAAACCTGTCAAAACGCATTTAGATAAGAAGTGGCCTTCAAGGCCTAAGAAATTAGCATATGAGCCTACCTAGGTATCGTTTTCAACTAAGAATACCAAGAGAACAAAGCAAAATTGGTGATAAAAAATAAAATGGAAAGTTGTTTAAAATTACATACCCTGGACATGCCCTGGGGGGAAGAGGAGGAGTCTGTGCATAGGTCATGTTGTGCAGGCTTCTTTCCCCTGCAGCTAATCCAGTGGTGGTTTTTCGCGCTGGGAACCTCAGCGGCCAAGGGAAAATCTGCAGCCGGCTTGGTTACAGCCCTGAAAGGTCCCCTATAGCGTAAGCTACCAAATACGCTTGGAAGCACTTTTCTACCTGGAGTTACACATAGGACACTGTGTGTTTTAACTCCTAAGGTCTAAGGAACACCTACGGCCGTTCCCCCCTCACAACGATTTTACGTGAAGGGGTAGACAGCCAGTTTTGCTAGTATCAACTCACTGGTGAGTAACGCAAGCGGAGCCACACTTACCCCAACACGCTGCTTGCTCTGCATTTCAAAGTAACTCTGCAACTAACTTTTCCATTTCTCCTGGTCTTACCTGAAAGTCTGATCCCTCCAACTGTCCTCCCCACCCACGGGTGCTGCGTGTGGGGGGTCGACAGCAGTGTGTGCTCGCTAAGGGTAGCGGTAACTGAAGTATCCTCCGTGCTATCAGTCCCTCCCCCCACCGGTTTTGCGAGGGGGAGCCAGCGGATACTAGTGCCGAGTCGGAGTGGTCAAGAGCGGCAGGATTATTTGGTTGCAGTCGAGGCAAGTGATTCTCTCACAGTGCAGTGTACCTAAATTTTATGTTGATCCCTGGAGGCTGTGATGGTCTAACGATATCGGCAGGGTAAAGGTACAACTACCGCAGAGGGCTCCTGCATCTAATCGATCTGGGTGAAGGGCTTGTCCTGACAAATTTCAACGACGGAGTGTGAGGCAGCTTTCGATCTGGCCTTGCTTATTAAACCTCCCACAAACATTTCCAGTTATACTGCTATTCCAGGACACACAGGGGCCGCGGCTCTTATTACTCTGCAGGAGAGCCTACTTTGAAAGTCCTGTATGTACTTGCTCGCATCGGGGCCAAGCACATCCCCCACTTTAAAGGGTTAATGACATTTTTTCGAGGCTGCTCGCTGTGTCTGCAACCGAGCCAGAAGAAGTTAAATAAACTTAAGCCTTTTATGGGATATATTTAAAAGTATTGGCTTATGAAAATTGTCTCATTTGAACATTGCAAACTTAATCACATTTTTTTTATGTATGCAGGATAACCATATCGCTTGTTCTTTAACCTCTCTCTGCATGTGCATTTTCTTGGTCTTGCTTGTCCTCCTGCTGATATTTTCTTAGAATAATAAGCATGTGTTTTGCAGGAGGGGTGTGAATATCTGAGTATATGAATATTTGAAATATTTTTTAGGTTCCTGGCTACACAAAAGTTTCTCTCTCAGTTATATGCAGAGAATGTGTGAGGCCTTTTGATTGTAGGTAACAAAGCAATCGTACCAGACTCACAATCAACTGTTAGTACCAGATCTAGGCTAAATTATTAAACCACTAAGATACAAAATATATGATGAGAAATTCCTGTTGTTAGTGGGGTCTTGTGTGCAAGTGGCTGTTCTGGTTTAAAGAAAGAGTATTAAAATATAAAATGAGAGGACGCTTAAGCAAGAATAAATACCACACTTAATCTCTAAAAAATTATATGGGTTTAATAAAAATAATTATACATATATATAACAGGTAAATATCGCTAACATAAAAATTAAAGGGACGTCTCCCTATAAAAAAGTGAACAATGGATAATAACTAAGATACCACCAATATATTCCAAAAAATTAGAAATGCATTTGTCATCCGTTTAAATAAGGACCATGGAGTATAGTCAGATAGATATATGCCACTGGCAAAGGCAATAAAGTTATTCCGCAAATGTTCAGAGACCAACAGATGGTAGTGATCCAAAATAATTACCAATGTTGCAGAATGGTTTTTGTAACTTTGTTGCAGTTCTTAAATAAATAAGTGCCTTAAGTTAAAAGACAATGTTCCACCTTTTATATGCAAATAACGAAGATACTTGTGTGGTAATAAAAGAAAGTCTCTATGAATTGGCGATAGAGTGTATTAGAAAGAGCGCTCCAGGGCGTCTTACTGTTTTCTTCTGTCAGCTGGAACAAGCCGCTCAGCTTTTATGGTAGAGGTTCACCCGTGGTGATAAGATGGAGTTCAGAGTTCCAGGTAAACTCCCACTTGGGTTTGTCCGTCTCACAGCAAAACCGCTCTGACCACACTGGTGGCGGTTCCTCTCGGTGGGTGAGCACGGTTAAAAGCCGTAGTAGTCCGTGTCACTGGCTGGATCAATAGCAGCTGAGATTAACACCTCACTTTGTGACTGTCGATAACAGCGGCTCCCGGACCAAATTGGAGTTCTAGCAGCATAGATAGCAGAGGGTATCAGTGTGTCCTGCACTTAGCGTATATCACGCGCGGAGTTAAGAACTAGGTACCTAGTGTTAGTTGCTCTAAGCAGGATAAGCAACTCTCCTTCTACGCGTTTCACCCAGCTGTGGGCTTTTTCAAAATCATACCAGACTCACAATCAACTGTTAGTACCAGATCTAGGCTAAATTATTAAACCACTAAGATACAAAATATATGATGAGAAATTCCTGTTGTTAGTGAGGTCTTGTGTGCAAGTGGCTGTTCTGGTTTAAAGAAAGCTTATAGCTTTTTGGGCCCCCTTGAGTCATTATCGCAACTTGTGTATAATCCTGTATGTGAGCTGGTTTTCCTTGGAATCTAGTTTAACATCGAGCCCAAGTTATACACAGGGATTTTCTTCTGTAATGCTTCTTTACTTCTAAAGGCACCATTGAGTATTTGGTAATTACAGCATATTGGGAACATCTTTGCAAGTTTCCTAGGGTCTCAGGTTTCAGCTACAATATTATATGCATTAGTCTAGATCTGATAAGTACTATGAACTAGACTGAATAATTGTATTTGTTGAGGCCTTGCCCCAGGATGCATAACCTTGTCTGTATTAGTAGCCATATTCTGGTCTAATATTCATATTCAGTCTAATCTTTTCACAGTATCACGTAACCATTTTCTCTTCACTGTGTAATAGATAAACGACCCTTTCCCTTTCTCTCCCCCCCCCCTTTTTTTCCCCTCTCTTCCTCACTTCACTCTTCTTTTTTGTTGTTTTTTCTTTACGGCACTTGGATCCTTTTTGCTTTCTCACAATTCTTATAATTGCACTATTTCTATGGATAAGTACATCACTTCACCATCCTTCACTTCTAAAAAATAATCCAGGCATGGCAACTAAACACAGGGACCGTAGGAACAAGAACCTCATAGAGGCCCCCGCAGAAGTTCACGCGGAAATTACTCCAATTACTCAAAATCCTTTGATTACTCAAGACTCACAATCCCTAGTTTCTAGTATTTTAGAAGCTATATCTCCTAAGTTTGATTCTTTAAAGAATGAAATCAAGCAGGGTATTTTATTATTAACAGCAGAGGTAAGGCAATTTTCCAAAATGCTCCAGGAAGCAGAACAAAGAATCACAGATTTAGAAGATGTAACAAACTCCTATATTCCAAAGATTGAGGGCAACCAGAGTAAGATATCGAAAATTCAGGCTAAGGTAGATGACCTAGAAAATAGGTCGAGAAGGAATAATCTCAGAATTATGGGATACCCAAAAACTACCCAGCAAGAAGATCTCATGAAATTCATAACACATTTACTGCCCCAACTGTTAAACATCCCTCTAAATATGTGCATGATCGAAAAATTTGTTTCGGTTCGGAACGATTCTGAGGTTTTCGAATTTTGTTTCGGATCGATTCGAATTCGGAAAACTTTGAATGAATTTGTCTCGGATTCGTTTCGGATTCATTTGGATTCGAAAAAATTCAGCTGGATTCGGTTCGATTCGGTTTGGAAATTCGGAATTTCGGTATGTGTGCTGTGTATTAGACTAGTATTATGTACTGTATATTAGGTGTAACCCATAGCAGAGTGATATAACCTAATATACTGTACATTACTAGTGTAATCCATGTCCATCCGAATTTACCGAATAAATCCGAACTAATTCGGGTTTATTCGGTAAATTCGGCAGTATTTTAATTAGGAAATTCGGTTCGATCCGAATCTCAGAATTTGCCGAATTTCCGAATCGAACCGAACCGAATTGCACATGTCTACATCCCTCCACCTCAGGCACCTGTCATCACTGAAAGAGTCCACAGATTGGGGAGACTTATGGACAGCTCTGAAAATTCTGTTAAACCTAGACCAATTATTGCAAGGTTCCTGAATTTTCAGGACAAAATGCTATATTTACAATATTACCACAAAACCAAAATATTTTTCATAACAACACAAACATTTTGCTTTTTCAAGACTTCTCTATTGAGACTTCCGTGAGAAGGAGGAAACTCTCCCCAATCTGCGGCAAAATGATAAAAGCTGGGTGGCAGGCCACGGTCATTTACCCTGCTAGACTTAAATTGTCACTTGAGGGCCACATTTTCTTTTTCGATTCTGTAGTTGAGGCAGAGAGAAAGCTAGCTGAACATAGGATCAAATGATATTTAACCAAAGTGAAGTCAGGTCATGGTCCCAACTAATTATAAATTATGCTACTAGTAGTTAAAGAGGTACAAGTAATGAGTCCCCTTCCTCCCTTTCCCCCCCCCCCCCCCAAATCTCTTCTCTCTTCTTTTCCCCAATTAAATAGATAGGAATAAAGATATTAGAATTACTTCATGGAACATAGGGGGTATTGCTTCCCCCATCAAACGAAACACGATTCTAGCACATCTTCAGAGGCTCAACACCTCCATTGCTTTATTACAAGAAACACATTTAAATACGGAGGAATCGTTGAAATTAAAATCCTCTTGGGTGGCAGGAACATTATTTACTCCCTCGCCAAACAGAAAAAAAGGAGTTGCTATCCTTTTGGGGAAAAAAATAACCTATGTTAAACTACTCACAATAGCTGATCCTGATAGTAGATACTTAATAATAAAATTTAAAATTGCGAATTCAATATATACCATCTGTAACCTCTAGGCACCTAATATAATCGATCTAAACTTTTGGGATTCTCTCCAGGTTAAAATCCTACAGGTCGCGGAGGGACACGTGATCTTAGCGGGAGATTTTAACATGTCCCCTCGATACCCCCTGAACAGGCTTAGGCGAGGCACAAATCCAAAAGAAAATAAAAAAAGATAATTTAGAAACAAAATTGTTCAAGTCCATCTCTCAAAATCTGGCAGTCAGGGATATATGGAGAACACAGAATCCAGATACTAGGAACTATACTTGTTACTCTAAAGTATTTAAGTCACTGTCAAGAATTGATCTTATGCTAACAAGTGATAGTCTTCCTCAAATTGGTGCTAGAGCCTCAATATCTGAAATCTCTATCTCGGACCATGCCCCTATAATGCTTGATATCCCACACGAGAACGATTGTCTACGAGTGCCACGCTTTTTTTACCCAAAATATCTTAGTAAAAATCAAAAATTTGGAAACTGGTTAAAAGTTAAATTGGATGAATTCTTCTAATTTAACACTGGTTCAGTTCCTAGTTTTTCGACCATTTGGTAGACTGCGAAAGCAGTGTTAAGATGGGAAATTATTGCTTATTTGGCCAAAGTGAAGCGAGATTCCCGATTAAAGGAGAGACAGGTAATAGCCGCTGTAACTAATGTGTATAATAGATACCTAAGCTTTACTTCGGAGGACAACTGGAAAAGATACATCAGGGCAAAGAGAGAATGAGACACTTTCTTAATTTCCCATACAGTACGCACAGATTTAAAATATCAAGCAAGATTATATAAATTTGGCAATAAATCAGGCAAACTATTATCTAAGCTAGTGAAAAATTCTAGGCAATCCTCGACAATTGAATTTTTACAGGTTAATGAGAATTTACTTCACCCAAAGAAATCTCTGAATCTTTTCTTCAGTATTATAAAATAATCTATTCTTCTTCTCCTTCGGAAATGGCCAGCTGTAGTTCTGAATTTAATCTTAAGATAAATTCTCCAATATCAGAGTTGGAAGTGAATCAAGCTATCCAATCACTAAACTTGGATAAAGCTCCAGGCCCGGAAGCATTGCCAAATGAATTTTATAAAAATCTGGTGACATCACTTACCCCTCACTTAACCAAACTTTAATTATTATTATACTGAGAACGCTCAAATCCCTGCCAATTTCGTAGCATCGCACACAACTCTTATACTTAAGGCAGGGAAAGATCCTTGTAAAAGAGAATCTTACAGGCCTATTGCCCTTCTAAAAACTGATTACATTTACAAGTTATTCACCTCCATTTTGGCTAAGAGACTGCAGGAAGGGCTACCGGAGATTATCCACAGAGATCAGGTGGGATTTCTTCTCAATTGCAGTTCTACTTCTAAAATCAACTTCTCTTGCTCATTGATTATTTCAAGAATGCTGAGAGAAGTTTGCTGAAAGACTTTCCTGATGCCGAAGTCTTTGCGATCGATGCTGAAAAAGCATTCAACCGCGTTTGTCACGACTACCTACTGGACACATTACATCGGTTTGGGTTTAGTAACAACTTTCCCAATTTAATAAAAAATATTTGTGCCCAGTCTTCTACTAGTTTACTCACAAACGGGCGGGAGTCAAATGTAATTAGATTGGAAAAAGGTACTCGACAAGGCTGCCCACTCTCGCCGCTATTGTTTGATCTTGCAATTGAACCTCTAGCCATCAAAATCAGGCATCAGATTGAAGGCATAAAAATTCAAAAGAAAGAGGTGAAGTTGGCCCTATACACAGATGATTTATTGATATATATGTCTAACACCGCCTCAAACATTCCAAAGCTCATGGATATAATTGAATTATTTGGTCAATTTTCAGGCTACAAAGTGAATAAGCTGAAGTCTTATTTGCTATGGTTAAGAAAAATTTTTTTATTTGGGAGATAACTCTTTCAAGACAGTCTCCAGATCATTCAGATACCTAGGGATTATTGTGTCGGCTGACCCTCAAGACTGGTATGCCTTGAACATTCCTCCAATCCTTCTGCAAGCCATTACCTACATGAGGAACTGGCAGAACCTTCCCCTTTCAATATCAGGTCGCATTGCTCTCTTTAAAATGGTGATTCTACCTAAAATTCTTTATATATTGCAGAATCTCCCTATTATGTTGAAATCCTACGACATCAAGAAATTCAATACTGCACTCCGCCGCTTTATTTGGCAGTACAAAAAACCCAGAATATCCCTTCAGAAATTGTCTCTTCCTAAACAATTTGCTGGCCTTGCTCTTCCCGATTTATATCTCTATAATTTAGTCTTTCTTGGCCGTATTGCAGTTGATTGAATCATGGAGTCAGATCATTTTACAGATAATAGGTTAGAATTTAATATGATGTACCCATTTTCGCCGGTATCTCTGCTCCACGTTCCCTTCTACTCTAAATAGGCAAAATTATATAAAACAATCTATACGATAATTCAGGCTTGGAGCAAGATTACCTGCAAGCCAGACATTATGCCATGCAGCTAGTCAATAAATTTTCCTGGAGATGGTCTTGGGGTAAACTTGATAACTGTCAAGTTCTGGCCAAAGCAGGCCATTTTTCTATCTCGATTTGGTACTCATATCTTGTCTCACATAAGCGAGGACCTAACCTAGGAAACATAGCCCAAAAATGGACAAATCTTATCTCCGTTAGTATCGATGAAGAGCTACATGTATCGCGTTCTTTATCTTTGCTTTTCTGTGCCACTGTGGCTGAGACCTGGAGAGAGTCCCATATAAAATTAATCTACCAAACCTATTATACCCCAGACAGAGGCTACAGATGGTACAACAAAAACTTTAATAAGTGCCCAAAATGTAGTTTACCAGCTGCAGATCTAATACATATGATCTGGGCCTGTCCCAAACTTCAGCAGTTTTGGAGTAAAATAGAGTTTTGGCTACTCAAGGTGCTGAAAGTAACTCCCCTCAAGTTTACGGTGATAGATATTATTTTCCTGATAGATAAGAATTTAGCCTTAAATGATGCCAAGATACTAAATTTGGTTATTCTTGCGGCCAGGAATTTGATCTTCAAGAATTGGAAGAGCACATTTTCACCATCAATTATGCAAGTTAAGAATTATCCTAAAAAACAGTATTTAGTTGAGCAATTAGCCACAGACCTAAACTCAAATCAAGAAACAGTACTCTTCTTCAAAAAATGGTCCAAATTTATTAAAATATTTCCACCCAGTGAAATTGATCATTTGATATCTCCCTTCAGAAACACTGAAATAGTCTTGTTAGGTATTTGGTAGAAAGGTGGAGGAATACATTCATATTTATCTTTCCCTTGTTTTTTCAGTTTAGTATGGGGCAAACCATTAGTGTTTTGCTAATTACAATGTAAATCACCAGTTTTGTTGTTACTATGTTATAATCATAAAATCTTCAACAATGTACCTAGAAGAAAGCTCAGGATTAATATTTAACTGATAAATTTTGCGATGTTGATGTAACATTTTTGTTCTATCCTGACGCTTATTTGGTGTGTGAGAATCTAATACTGTATTGCCTTATTTTTTTTTTCTCACTGTATTGCGTCTTCTAAACTAAGTTTTACTATTGTTAATGTTACATTGTTGGTATAAAATATCAATAATAGAAAAAAAAAATCACATACCCTATCTGAATCATGAAAGTTTATTTTGGACTAGACTGTCACTTTAATGTGGAAGCAAAAAAAACAAAAATAAATAAGAAAAAACAGACCCACACAAGATAAGAAAACAAATAATTCACCTTTCCAAAATATGTAAAAATGTAACAGTATGCCAAGTACCCACACATTTTTTTTTAAAAAATAGCAACATTTACACGTAACTGCTGTTATCAAATAAAGACCAATAAAATAACGTTTAGCTTTAAAGGGTCAGTCAAGTCAAAATTAAACATTTATGATTCATTCAGAGCATGCCATTTTAAACAACTTGCCATATTATTGTAATCGTCAAATTTGCTTTGTTCTTTTTGTATTCTTTGTTGAAAGCTAAACCTTGGTAGGCTTCTAAGCTATTGAAGCCGCCTCTTATCTCAGTGCATTTTGACAGTTTTTCACAGTTAGACAGTGCTAGTTCACGTGTGTCAAATAGATAATTTTGTACTCACTCCCATGGAAGTATTTATTAGTCACCACTAATTGGCTAAAATGCAAGTCTGTCAAAAGTACTAAGATAAGGGGCTGTCTGCAGAGGCTTAGATAGAAGGTAACCACAGAGGTGGCAAAACTGGGGAATGGGTAATAAAGGAATTATCTATCTGTTTAAGCAATAACATCTGGAGTAGACTGTCCCTTTAAGTTAAAAGAAGGCATGCTTTACATTAGTGTCTCTTGCTTCTGACTGAAGTGCTTCTTCATTGAATTTATACAAGCAATAAAAGGGTCTGTGTAAGCATATACTAATTATAGAAATACTATATAACAGGGTATAACATTTTGGTTTTGTAGAGAGAAATATATGTTCAGAGGGTGACATTGATATAAATTACATTTCACTGGCATACTGCAACTAAAGAATATACATGAGGGGAAATTGTTTGGGCTTTAGGATGGTACAGTTTTATCTCTGTTTGTTTAAAGGGGAAGTGTACTGTTTCCCTTAATGTGTATCCAATGACTTGTTTTTCCAGTTGCCGAGTGTAAAATGTACAGGAAATTGTCTGTTTTAGGTTTATATATAAAATAGCTGTTGTTGCTCTTTGAAACCACAATCCATTAAAATGGTCTGACTCTGTAGGGAGAGAAAAAAAGTATCTTATTACTATATATAAACAAGCTTTTGTTATCTTAGCTCTGTCTGAGAAACAATAAAAAATTAACATTTTAGTAACTCTCGCCACAGGATCTTACATCATTTTTCAGTACCCATTATCTGTTGTTCTGGCAGTTTTAGTAGGCAAAAAGCAGCTATTTCAAATCACAAAATAAAGATAATCTATTTGTAAACAATTCAAGACACTCCAGCAGGAAAATTATAATAATTGGGCAGATATTAAAGGGGAGAAAATGTTACAGTACACTGTCCCTTTAAAGGTCTACACCTTAGTCATCTTAAAGTCTTACTTTAGATTAAAGGGATACTGAACCTAAATTTTTTCTTTTGTGATTCAGATAAAGCATGACATTTTAAGAAACTTTCTAATTTACTCCTATTATCAAATTTTCTGCATTCTCTTGGAAACTTTATTTGAAATGCAAGAATATAAGTTTAGATGCCGGCCCACTTTTGGTGAACAACCTGGGTTGTTCTTGCTGATTGGTGGATAAATTCATCCACCAATAAAAAATGCTGTCCAGAGGTCTGAACCAAAAAAAGCTTAGATGCCTTCTTTTTCAAATAAAGATAGCAAGAGAACGAAGAAAAATTGATAATAGCAGCAAATTAGAAAGTTGCTTAAAATTTTTTGGATTCAGTGTCCCTTTAAGCTGCAAATATGCTCCTGCACCCTTTCTATATCATGCAACAGTAACAGTAAAAAAGTTTTTTTAAAATGAATATTGTTCCTGGTCACTTTGAAATAGCTGCCAAGCTCTGCCCACTGATGACTGTCATGAGATGCAGGACATATGCAGGACACAGCAATGATGGTACAACTCTATTTTATTACAGAGCATAGAAACATACATCTAGTCAGGTTGATTTCACTAACTAACTGCGATACAGACAACCGGACCTAAGCCCCGCCCACAAACAGTGACATCACATCCTGCTCTCATCACATCTTCCCCCTTTTCAAAGGGCGAAGCATATACTTGAATATAACAAATTACATGGCATACAAACAGAGTATACAACATCATTTTTGAACAGTATATAACAAATAGGTTACAGGAAAAATGAACAACATAAATTACATCCTGACTTGAACATCGGGGTAGACTACCCTAGTCCACAGTGACCATGGGATTATTCTGCCCATACTTCCGGTCACTGTTCTAGCTAATGTTAGCCCCGATATCGGGCCAGAAGTTTCATCACCCTTCCGCTTGATGTAACTTTGCATGAACTATCCTCTGATACAGAAGAAGGTGAATAAGAGTTTGCTGGAGGCAAAGACATATCCTCACTGTGATCTTGCTGAGGGAAAGGCACCCCTTTTAGAACAAGGGATCCCACCAGCGGTGGTACTGAGGCATCCAGTTCTAAACTCTCAGGTACAGGCTGAAGATGTTTTCGGTTACGGCGTGTAACCGTCCCTCCATCAGTAAGGACTACATAAGACCTTTGTCCTGGAGAGCGTCCAATTACCGTAGCAGGCGTCTTCCATTTCTTCTCATCATCCAGTTTAACTCTGACACTTTGCCCCGTATTTAGTTCCTGTAAGAGCCTGACAGAATGTCTCCTGTCTTAGAAGAAACAATAGCCCTTTTTGGCCTCTTCATCCCTCCTAAGGACTTCGTCCCGAGGAATAGAGCCAGTCGGCTTGAAGACCCCCACCGAGGGCAAGGTGGTGCGAATCTGGCGTCCTAGCATCAGCTGTGCCGGGCTAAACCCGGTGGTTTGGATGGGCGTCGCCCTATAGGACAAGAGGGCTAGGTACGGCTCACATTGCTTTAAAATTAACTTTGTTGTTTGAACTGCCCTTTCAGCCATTCCGTTGGCCTGCGGGTAATGTGGACTTGATGTGGAATGTACAAAGTCATATTCCCTGCTGAAAGCACTGAACTCTGTAGAAGCGAACTTCATGCCATTATCACTCACCAGCTCCATTAGAATTCCCCACCGGGCGAACAAGCTCTTCAAACGGATGATAACAGCTTGACTTGTGATATCAATCAAAGGAGCAATTTCCAAATACCTGGAATAGTAGTCGATCACAACAAGGAACTTTTTCCTGTGCAGTTCACACAAATCAGCAGCTATTTTCTGCCACGGCCCTGCAGGCAGCGGAGTAGAAATCAAGGGCTCCCTTCTCTGAGTAGGCCGGCGTTCCCGGCAAAATGCACATTTAGACACGTGATTTGCAATGTCGGAGCTGATCCCAGGCCACCACACAGCTGTAGCTGCCCTTTCTCTGCACTTTGTAATACCTAAGTGGCCATCGTGAATCCTGTTTAACATCTCCTTCCTCATGCTGACAGGAATAACAATGCGGTCTTGGAACAGCACCAACCCCTCCAGCTCCGTGAGCTGCGACCTCTCTGACTGGTAAGAACTTAAAGACAACCAGGTTGCCCGGCTCTCGGGCCAGCCTTCTTTTATGTACTTTCTAACCTCTTGCAGATCTGTGTCTAAATATGTCTCTTTCTTTATTTCTTCCAGTTTCCTTGAAGAAATGGACTTTGAGGCCAGAACCGAATCAACATACACTTTCACATCCGATTCGGTTGAAGACTCTTCAGCAGCAGCCAGCGGGAGCCTGGATAGCATATCTGCCAGAACCAGTTGCTTCCCTGGCACATGCACTGCCTGAACATTGAACCTGAGTAGTCTCATTAAAAGGCTCTGGCATCTTAAGGGTGTTTTGTCGATATCGTAGGAGTTGATTAGAGGGACTAGCGGTTTATGATCAGTCTCTAGACTAAATTTCTCCATACCTACAAGGTAACGCTGAAAGCGCTCACAGGCCCAAACCGCAGCCAGGTACTCTCTCAATTTGAGCGTATTTTGACTCAGCAGCCGTCAGTGTGCGGGAACAGTAGGCGATGGGCTGTAGTTTATTTTCATTTTACTGCAGGAGAGCAGCCCCCAACCCATAACTGCTTGCATCAGCACCAACCACAGTCTTTTTGGAAGGGTCATAGAACCCCAGCACTGGGGCAGACCCCAGCAGGGACTTGGCCTGCATAAAGGATTTTTCTTGTGAAGGTCCCCAGACCCAGGCAACATCTTTCTTTAGCAACTCTGTGATAGGGTGTAGAACTGTGGATAAATCTGGCAGAAACTTGCCCACATACTTTACAAGGCCCAATATTTGTCTTAGCTCATGTACATCAGAAGGACTTTCCATCTGTTCAATAGCACAAATTTTCTCGGGGTCTGGTTTGATGCCATCCCCATTGATAATATGCCCAAAGTAACATAATTCAGTTTTCCTAAAATGGCATTTTTCTTTATTTAACTTCAACCCAGACTCTTTGATAGCCTGCAGTACACAACTTAAACGTTGATCATGCTCCTCCACTGTAGACCCATACACTAGAATGTCGTCCATGACGACTGCCGTGCCCACGTGGTCACTTAGGAGAGAACTCATTTCCCTTTGAAAGATTTCAGGAGCAGAGGATATCCCAAAGGGGAGTCTGCAGAAGCAAAACCGACCTACCGGTGTAATGAAGGTACTTCGGATCTAGGGGGATCTGCCAAAAGCCGCTAGAAGCGTCCAATATAGAAAAGAACTTTGCCCCAGCCAACTTTGGAGCTATATCTTCTAATGTCGGCAGCACAAATATCTCTCTTCACTGACTCATTCAACCTTTTCAGGTCCACACAGATGCACACCTTTCCGTTTTTCTTTGCAACAGGAACAATGGGGGCACACCAATCAGTTGCTTCAACAACCTCTTCAATAACCCCCATAGACTTCATGCGCATAAGCTCCTTCTCCACTTGAGGCATGAGCGGGAACGGAATTCTACGGGGAGCAGAAATACTGTATGGGACTGCGTCACGTTTAAGTGCTATACGGACTGACTTGCAATTCAGTAGGCCCAATTCGCCAAACATATCTTCTGAGATCTCATTCACTCTGGCCACTAGGCCCAAGTCACAGGCTGCTTTTCTGCTCAATAAATTGCTAACACACTGACCTCGAATCACATGCACCCACATAGTGAATTTCCTTTGCTTGTACTCACAGCTGGCAAGAAATTTCCCCGCACAATCAATGCGGCCACCAGGACTATGGACATTTGTAGTAACTTTCGCCAGCTGGGGCTGTCGAGGCAGTTTCATAAATGCAGCAAGAGACATTACAGTGATATCTGCTCCTGTGTCAATTTTAAAATCAACTTTAGCTCCCATTACAGTAAAAGTAACCTTCCAATCTTCCTCTGAGCTTGGCCGTTCCACATCAGACCCCACAAAAGACACTTCCTGACCCTCTTGGTCACTATCCACCTGCATCTCCTTAATGTATTCAGTTTTACACACCATTTCAAAATGGCCCATTCTGTTACATTTTCTGCATCTTTTATCTCTGGCCAGGCATATAACACTCTGATCATGGGCACGGTTGCACCGTGTGCATCGGGCATGCTGCGCCCATCCACTTCTAGGTCTATCCGTTATTTTAGATCTACCGCTCACACTGTGCCTTTCACTAGCAGTTTTCCTGAACTGTTGCACTTCATCCACAATACTCTCAGACCTCAGATCAGCACTTTGCTTTTTCACCAGTTCACTCTGGCGGGCAATCCTAATAACCCCATCTAATGTTAAATCAGGCTCTAACTGCAGCTTCAGTGAGACTTCAGCATCTGCAATTCCAATAACTATTCTGTCTCTGATTTGCTCTTCTTTAGCAACACCAAACTCACAGAATTCAGCTAGTTCATACAGACTGCGCACAAATGACTCCACAGATTCTCCCACACGCTGATTACGTTTGTGAAAACAAGCTCTCTCATGAATCACATTTCTTTTGGGCACAAAGTGGGCACTGAGTTTATCCATAACTATATCAAAGTTAAATTCTTCCCCTTCTTGGAAAGTAAAAGCATTGAACACTGGCTCCACATCCTTCCCCATAGAGTATAAAAGAGAATTAACTTGTACTTCACCACTCTCCTTGTTTAGTTTGGAAGCAATCCTGAAGCGCTGAAACCGCTGACGCCATTTGGGCCAAGCTGCAGGCTGAGAAAAGTCAAAAGGCTCAGGTGGGGTAAACTTTGACATCGTCATCGATCAGGAACAGAAGCGCAGGCAAGAACTTCTGACACCATGTCATGAGATGCAGGACATATGCAGGACACAGCAATGATGGTACAACTCTATTTTATTACAGAGCATAGAAACATACATCTAGTCAGGTTGATTTCACTAACTAACTGCGACACAGACAACCGGACCTAAGCCCCGCCCACAAACAGTGACATCACATCCTGCTCTCATCACAATGACATTGAGATATGTGCTGGATTAAAGGGTTCACTAGTTACAAAAGACTCAATTTAATTCAGCAGACTGTCAATGCTATTCAGCAGAGAGCATAGATGCAGCCCAGATAGTGATGTCATCAATGGGCGGAGCTTGACAGACGTTTTCAAAATGACCAGAAACAATAGTCATTTTAACAAATTACACAAAATAATAATCTGTGATAGTTTTAGAAACAGAACAGGATATGGGCCATTAATGTTTTAATATATGATGTGCTAGCTAAAACTGGACTCACTTCTTGTCATGCTGGTGGTATGCCCACAGTGTGTCACCAGTAATTATTTTTCAAAATCAGACTTGTTCATGTATTTTATCTCGTTCTCTAATTATCCAAACTGAATACTATATGGGGGAGATTTGTGAACCTCTCCGCATTTCATTGCAAAATTTTGGGATGCATTTGTTCCCAATATTTAACATTGCATGAGAGTAGAGCATGTCATTCACCCCAATCAAATGAGTTTGAAGTGATTTTCATCCTCTGTTTCATAAATATCAGTTGCAGGCTCAAATTAGCGTGCTTGCAACCGATTGGGGCATTCAACATCATCTATACTATAATCGCGTTTGTAACGCATCCGTTGGTGTCGCCAGTTGCACACGCATCCTCAAAGCAATGTTGGCTGTGTGCACATCCAAAAGAATGTTGGCTGCACTAGCAGCCAAAACAATCCACCTGGATGCAGCGAAGCATATAGACTAAGCGCCCACACGAAGTATTAACAACAAAAAAACACCCACACAAAGTATGAACAATAGAAACCTAACCGCCTGCTTAAACCGTGAAACCCCCACAACCACAAAGTATTAACAAAAAAAAAACTAACCCTTAAACCACAAAACACCCACAACGCCAACTAAAAAAAATACAATATTAACCCCTAAACCGCCAAACCCTACAACGCCAACTACCTAATTATACTATTAACCCTTAAACCGCAAACCTCCCACAACGCAAATAATTTAACTAATCCCTAAGCTCCCTAACCTAACACCTCCTAAATTAAATCTAACTATATAAAATAAAAAACACATTACAATTTTTTGTATGGGCATTGCCTTAAAGGGACAAACAGCTCTTTTGCTGCCCATTAAAATAAAAAAATCTAATCTAAAAACCCGCCCACTAAAACTAAACTACCAATAGCCCTAAAAAGGGCCTTTTGCAGGGAATTGTCCTAAAAAATCAGCTCTTTTAACATGAATATAGAAACAATTACCCCCTTAAAGTAAATCCCCCCCACCCACAGAACCCCCCAAAATAAAAAAAACCTAAGTCTAAAAAACCTAAGCTACCCGTTACCCCTAAAGGGGCATTTGTATGGGCATTGCCCTTAAAAGGGCAATCAGCTATTTTGCACCCATAAAAAAAAGCCCTAATCTAAAAAAACAACACCGAAAAATAATTAAATAAAAACCTAAGTCTAACCCCAAAATAGGTATTCACAGTTTCTGAAGTCCGGCGGTGAAGATCTTCCTTTCAGGCTGATCCATGTTCATCCAGCGTGGGGACATCTATCTTCATCCTGGAGGGAAGGAACCGCCGAGGCGGCCGTGGAGAGGAGACGGCGGCGAAGCAGAGGTAGCCGCGGAGCAGGAACGGCGACTGTGCAGACATCCATCATGGAGGATAATCTTCATACGGTCTCCGCCGTACACTAAAGATTGCATTCAAGGTACCCCATTTATATAGGGGTACCTTGAAGTCCTATTGGCTGAAATTTTAAAATCACCCAACAGGATGAGAGCTATTAAAAATACTATTGGCTGATTTGAACAGCCAATATAATTTCAGTAGCTCTAATCCTATTGGTTGCATTCCCATTGGCTGACATTTTAAAATCAACCAATAGGATGAGAGCTACTGAAATCTTATTGGCTGATTTGAACAGCCAATAGGATTTCAGTAGCTCTAATCCTATTGGCTGATTTCAAAATTTCAGCCAATAGGAATGCAAGTTACCCCAAACTGAATGCGGTATCTTACATTAAATTTTCAGTGTACGCCGGGGATCGAATGAATAGGAGTCTCCACGCCGCTGAGGATCCCCGCCGCCACTGAGGATCCGCGCATCAGGGAAGCCAGCTTCACACCTCCGCTCCAAGCCGCCTTCGCACAGGATGAAGATAGAAGATGATGGAGCCGTATGGAAGAAGACCTTCTCCGCCTGACTTTTTTTTTTAAGATTAGGGGCCCGTTTAACAAGCTCCGTAGGGAGCTTGTGGGCCCGTGTTTCTGGCGAGTCTTCAGAATTACCAGAAACACAAGTTATGAAGCAGCGGTCTAAAGACCGCTGCTCCATAACCCTGTCCGATCGGGTTGATTGACAACTCCCTGCTGGCCGCGAGTCAGCAGGGGGCGGTGTTGCACCAGCAGCTCTTGTGAGCTGCTGGTGCAATGTTAAATGCGGAGAGCGTATTGCTCTCCGCATTTAGCAAGGTCTTGCGGACCTGATCCGCACTGTTGGATCAGGTCCGCAAGACATATGATAAATAGGGGCCTAGGGATTTAATGGGCTGTAACAGAGCTGATTGCCCTTTTAAGGGCAGTAAAAGAGCTGAATGCCCATTTAAGGGTAATGCCCATACAAATGCCCCTTTAGGAGCAATGGGTAGTTTAGGTTTTTTTAGTGTTAAGTTTTTTTTTCGGGGAGTTTGGTTGGGTGGGGGGTTTTACTGTTAGGGGGTAATTGGTAATTTTTGTAAGTAAAAGAGCTGTATAACGTAGGTCAATAGCCCTTTTAAGGGCTATTGGTAGTTTAAAATTAGATTAGGGGGTGTTTTTATTTTGGGGGGATTTTATTTTTATAGGGATATTAGTTTAGGTTTAAATTTTTATTTTGGATAGCTTTGTTTATTTTTTTCTGTAATTTTACATTTTTTATTTTTAGTAAAATTAGCTTGGGGGTTTGGATTTTTTAAACATAGACTGCCCTCTGGGCAGGCTTATCGCCTAGTAATATATAAAGCCCTCTGCGTTTGACCAAGGGAGGACTTTTCCAGAACTTTGATCATAAACTGGTAATATTCTTCTTCAATCAGCAAATGTATACTGGTATAGCCACAGGAAATCAGAAACTGGAAGAGATCCTGCAGGTGTGCGCAGGTGTGAGCATGTGTGTGTGCGGGTAGTAACATAGAAATATAGATGTTGAGGGCAGATAAAACCACAGGCCCCACAAGTCTGCTAAAATGTCCTAAAAGTGAAAGCTTATTTAGTTTGTAGGGTAGCCTTATGCTTATCCCAGGCATTCTTGAATTTCCTAATAGTCGGCTAGATTACGAGTTTTGCGCTAAACAGGGTGAGTAAAGAACGCAATAAAATGAGTGCTATCACACTTTCCATAGCACTGCAATTACGAGTTACTGAAAAACCTCCTTGTGCTGTGCGTTACAGTGCGCTAAGCTCCATACCGCACAAAAGCCAAGGGCTGGGTTAATGTGTTTGTGCACGCTTTCCCCCATAGACATCAATGGGGAAGAGAGTTAGAAAAAAATGAACACATGCAATCGCGAAATGGCAAATCGCCTTAACACAACCCCATTGATGTCTATGGGGAAAATAAAGTTATGTTTAAACCTAACACCCTAGCCAAACCCCCTAGTCTAAACACCCCTAGTTCGCCGCCCCAGACAATGCCGACACTATGTAAAGTGATTATTCCCTAATCCGCCGCTCCCCGACATTGCAACACTAAATAAAGTGATTAACCCCTAAACCACTGCTCCCCGACATTGCCAACACTTTTTTTTAACCCTTTTACCCCTAAACCACCAGCACCCCAAATCACAACTAATAAATAATCCTATTAACCCCTAAACTGCCGGACCCCCACATCGCAACTAATAAATAAACCTATTAACCCCTAAACCTAACACCCCCTAACTTTAAATTAAAATTTACAATATAACTATCTTAAAATAAATACTTACCTGTGAAATAAAAAAAAAATTAAACTATAAATTAACCTAACATTACTATTCTAATAAAAAACAAAAAAACTACCAATTAAAAAACCTAAATTACGAACCCCCAAAATAAAAAAATCTAAATCTAAAAAAATCCTAAACTACCCATTGCCCCTAAAGGGGCATTTGTATGGGCATTGCCCTTATAAGGGCATTCAGCTCTTTTACTGCCCTTAAAAGAGCATTCAACTCTTTTACAGTGCCCATCCCTAATCTAAAAAACAAACAAAACAAAAAAAAACACTAACCCCATAAATTCTACTCATGGCTCCTGAAGTCCGGACATCCATCTTCATCCAGGCAGAAAGAAGTCTTCATCCAGGCAGCAACATCTTCATCCATCGCAGGGCCATCTTCTTTCTTCATCCCAGTGTTGCGGAGCTGTGGAAACGTGGAGCATAGTCGTCGGCAGCACGGACATCCAGCGTGGAGGATCCTCTTCATACAGTCACCACCGTACACTGAAGCTTGAATGTAAGGTTTAGTTTTTTTTAGTTACGATGTGGGAGGCTGGTGGTTTAGGGGTTAATAGGTTTATTAGTTGCAAATCAAAAAATAAATGTTAACTTGTAATATCACAAAAAATATATAACCAACAAAGAAAAAGTGTGATAAAGCACTGGTAAGACTATGTGATCGTCAGGAATCCAGAAGTTAAAATCACTCTTAGGAGCTATAACTTAGCTTTTAGAAAAAAGGGCTCATGTGTTAAGGTATAGATGGATCAGGGGACATCAAACTTCGTAAAAGTAATTTATTACTCCAGAAAATCACTCAGGATAAGGGAACAATTATAAAACACAAAGCCGACTGTAGAATCACCAAACACTGCGTTCACAGACAGCTGCAAAGTGTAAATTTCAAAGTCCCAACCATCCTTGTGACATCAGAGTCCCAACAGTCCAATCCGATCCGACGTACGATTCACTGGTCGTAGCCAGCTTTTTCAAGGATCAAGGAGGGTTGGGACTTTGAAATTTACACATGAGCCGTTTTACTGAGAGCTAAGTTATAGCTCCTAAGAGTGATTTTAACTTCTGGATTCCTGAAGATCACATATCCTTACCAGTGTTTTATCACATTTGTTCTTTGTTATTTATTAGTTGCGATGTGGCGGGCCGGCGGTTTAGGGGTTAATAGGTTTATATAGTGTTGGCGATATGGGGGGCGGCGTTTTAGGGGTTAATAGGTTTATTTTAGTGTCAGCGATGTGGGTGGGTGGCAGATTAGGGGTTATTAAGTTTATTATAGTGTTTGCAATGCGGGAGGGTGGCGGTTTAGGGGTTAATGGGTAGTTTATGGGTGTTAGTGTACTTTGAAACATTTTAGTTATGAGTTTTGTGAAACATTTTTGTTTCGCAAAATCCATAACTACTGGTCTCAGATAGTGGAATGGATTGTGTCGGTATAGGCTGTAACGCAAGCATTTTAGCTGGACCACACAACCTGTAATACTGCGCTATGGAAAATCCCACAAATCAAATTTTTTGAGTGCGGAATGGAGGGTTGCGTTAAGGCTAAAATGCTTGCATTCCAGCCTATACCGCCGCGACTCGTAATATGTGTTACCGGCCAATCCACGCGCAATGGCCAATTTTTAAGCAGTATAGCCGTAACACACCGTAGCGCAAAACTCGTAATCTAGGTGATTGTTTGTCCTTGCCCCCTCTAATGGAAGTGCTAGTAATAATACACCTACACCTAATAATGAGGCTACATTGATTCCCCCATCACAGGTTAATTTTAATTAAATGCTTTATAACATTATGGGCCAGATTACAAGTGGTGTGCTAATTAACGCTCCAGATCAAGCATTAATTGCGCTAGAAGTAAACTTTATGTATGCATCGGGTTTTGCTCGTATTATGAGTTTAAAGTAAACTGTTTTCGCTCTTGTGCTAACTCGACGAGCGCAAAAAAACAAAGCTAGAATAGCGTTCACTTATTCCCCCATAGAAGTAAATGGAAAAAGAAAGTGGAAAAAAAACTAAACACCCCACTCACGAGCAGACCCGATCGCATAGTCTCATGTGCGCTAACCTGACATGAAAATATGAATATTTCACATTCTAATGTTCTTTGCATACAAGAATATGTTCTATTTATTCATAAATAAACATATATATATATATATATATATATATTTATATATATATATATATATATACACATGTTTATATATAGGTGTTGATATATATATAGACAAATGGTTGTTCCACTGGCTTGTGAGTATCCGTGCTGCTTTCGGTCACTGAAAGAAATCAAGGTAATTCCTCTCACCTCTGTTCGTCTCATCCGTCTTACCCCTCCTGTTGAATCTCTCCGCTCTGTCCCTCCGCTCCGTGGCGGTTGCGGGATTCTTCTGTTGGCGTCTGACGTCACTCCCTCGTGACCGATCCTAACCAATGGGGGGGCAGACTCGGCGAACAGTCGTCTAGGCAACTATCAGTTTACACCGGTCTTGGCAGCAGAAAAAATGCAAGTGAGTGCCCGTAGCTCCCTCGAGCAAACCCGGGCCGAACGCCCTGTAGCAGCACACAAAAGGCCCTCTCCTTGGCCGAAATTTTCAAAAATATGCAAGAGTTGCCACTTGGGTAAAAGAGTGAAAGCTTTATTCAATCAATAAATCCTTATTGCTAACGTGCAGTATACTTTAAATAGAATAAATCATCACAGAATTAGGCCAGTCTGACGCGTTTCGGCTCTTATGCCTTATTCATAGACTACATTTGCTCAATCGTTTCGGCTCTTATGCCTTATTCATAGACTACATTTGCTCAATCTTCCTGTGAGGCTTAAAAATGCCCCCTCACAATCTCATTGGTTGCCTACTGCTGTGAATTTCTATTCTCCTCCCTCCTACTTGTCTATCATTGGTTGGTATATGTCTCCACCAACACACCTCCTGACACATTCCCCTTCCCGATCTCATCTGAACAACAGCTGAGTATCTCAGCTGTGTGTTAACTCTTTGCACTCATTTTATTAAGTTGCCTCTAGCATCCAGAATGCTGCATAAAGCAATAATTATTGACTATCTTTGGGACAAATACTGCGTATTAGGCTGTAGAAACCACTCTATTTACTGAGCTGCACCTTTATTGATCTGTGCAAATTTAATTTGGTTACTCAATGCCTACTCACAGTTCTGTCCCGAATATTAGCAATTGTTAGAGTGCTTGTTAACACTTATATTAGGTAATGATTTTCTTAAGTGTAAATGGACATCATGTTTTCGTACAAAATTATTCATGTTTTGATTTTAATTGGTCATGGAACCAGAAGCAACCCACCACATATCGAAGTATATATATCAGTGTTTAGCTTATGATAATTATTATACTGTGGTCAGGTACGTGCCTGTATCCATGTCCAATATGATTATTGCCAGAAATTTATTACATCATCTTTAATATTGAGACCTGCTGGTCTGCGTGTACTCAAGGTGAAAATCCAGTATGCCTCTCTACGGAACAATTCATTTGTCATATTACCTCCTCTGGGTTTTTTGTCTATCACATCTATTACGGTCCATTTAAGGGCACTAATATCTCCCTGATGGACACTTAAAAAATGTTTAGCCACCCCAGTAGGGGTCCTCTCTTTATCAATGTCGTTAAGGTGCTCCCTAATTCTCGCTCGTACCTCCCTGGAGGTGCACCCTACGTACTGTAATCTGCACTGCTGGCATGTCACCAAATACACTGCATATTCAGTTCTACAGTTTGTACACTTTTGACATTCATAAACTTTATGCGTCTTTGAGGATTGAAATACCTTACTGACTGTTGTATATTTACAAGCCGTGCAACTCCCTGTGCCACATCTATAGTGCCCTTTACAACTTAGCCAGCTACTTTCCTTCTTAGGTTTTTTCAACATACTGGGTGATATCATGTTGCCAATTGTGACATTCCTTCTTGAGACAAATCTACATCCCTTATCAACCACATTTTTCAATACATCATCTCCTCTCAGTATCCGCAAATTCTTTTTGATAACATTGCAGATTTCATTAAACTGACTGGTGTAAGTTGTTACAAATGTGATTTCACTTTTTTCTTTTTGTTTGGGGGGTTTGGGCTTTAACAGCATACCTCTCGGTATGCCATTGACTTCCTTTAAAGCTTTATTTATTGGGCCCTCCGGATAGCCCCTCTCTCTCAGTTTCTGAACCAATTTTGTACTTTCGGTCACATAATCAGAGTCTTCTGTACAATTACGTTTTGCTCTGATTAGTTGACCTTTTGCCACACCATAATGCAAATGGTGTGGATGGCTACTCCTTGCATGGATTAGAGAGTTAGCTGAGATGGGTTTTGTATAAAGTTTAGTTTTGACCCCACTGGCAATGACATCACCAATTAATGTTATATCCAGGTAGTCCACCTGATTTTTATCAAAACAAGAAGTGAAGGACAGGCCTACTTCATTGCTATTAAGGTATGACACGAACTTTTCGCTAGATTCCCCGCTGCCCATCCATATGAACAGCAGGTCATCTATATAGCGCTTATAACCTACTATCTTCTCCCCATAAGGATTACCATCTGCAAAGACGTGGGACAGCTCCCACCAGCCCATGAACAAATTCGCATAGGCTGGTGCAAATTTAGCTCCCATCGCTGTCCCACGCCTCTGCAGATAGAATTGTCCATTGAAGCTAAAAAAAATTGTGAGTTAGCAGGAATTCAATGACTCGCAAAATGTAGTCCTTTAGCTCCTGCGTATAATCACTCAGATAGTCCAAAAGGTGTTGCACGGCATGCAAACCTTTATCGTGTGGTATGGCGGAATATAATCCCACCACATCTACTGGTAGCCAACAATACTCAGGTAACCAAGTGACTTTTTCCACAATATTCAATAGATGTTTCGTGTCACGGAGGAAAGTTGGCAGTTTCCACACTAGTGGTTGTAACAGAGATTCTACCCAATTTGACAGATTTTCGAAGAGAGATCCGATCCCGGACACGATCGGTCTCCCCCGAACGTCCTTGATGGACTTGTGCACCTTTGGTAAGTGATGGAAAATAGGTGTTACTGGATCCTTCACATATAAATACTCAAAGGTGCACAAGTCAAACAGGCCCTCCTCCATTCCGTCATCAAGTAGATCCTTCAGCTCCTTCTGGAACCTATTAGTCGGATCATACGGCAATCTCTTGTATACCTCTTCCTCACTTAATTGTCTATTAGCCTCCTGTATATACATGGACTCCTCCATGACCACTATTGTGCCTCCCTTATCGGCATTTTTTTATCACTATGCCTTTCCTATCTTTTAGGCTCCTCAGGCCTTTCTGTTCGGCATGTGTGAGATTATGCCTTTGGGAACTGCAGTCTACTTTTAATTTGACCAGATCTTCCTCTACCCTCCTATGGAAGCTTTCCAACACTTCCCCTCTGAAATGGATGGGGTAAAATTTGGATTTATTCTTGAATCCTGTATGGCTGCCTTTACCAGAATTAGCCCCCATACTCTCTCTTTCCAGATGGCTCAATGTTAGGAAATCTACAGTATCTTTGTAGAGGAAACAGTCATTGGACACCTCTCTTTTCTCTGTCTCTAATGTATCCGTACACTCTTGGGTTTCTTCACTATGATAAAATTTCTTGATGGTTAACTTCCGTACAAACCTGTTAACATCCAAGAGTGTATCAAATACCTTAAAGTCAGTAGCAGGAACAAAGTTTAAGCCTAGTTCTAGAACTTTCATTTCATCAGAGCTCAATTCTAGACTTGTTAAATTAATGACTCTCATATTTTGTATTTGTTTTGTTTGCCTTTCCTTAGAGAATAGTGCTCCTGCCTGGCCTGTTGATCTTTGCCTTTTCCTCTTCCCCTTCCTCCTACTGTCCCTCCACCTCGTCCTCTACCTCCTGAAAAACCTGAGATTCTGAGGAAGATGGGTTGGGCATAGATGGTGCATCTGCTGGTAGTGAATATTTATTTACTCTATTACCTCCTCTACCTCTGTTCTTTAGAATACCCACTACCCCTGTGGAGAGATTACTATATGTAGATTGATGTGGGGTACTATCACTGCCAAAAGATGAATTTGGAGCTGAACTCTCATTAAATGTATGTTGGGGTCCCTCTTCTTCAGAGGAACCCCCACTTATGGCATAATCAACAAAGTCTCTTAAATCATTATCTTCACTCGAATCAGTGTCAACGAAAGTCACTTGTCTCTTTCCTTGCTCCAATGTTTGTCCCTTTGCTCCTGTTACAGTCCCTCTTTTGTTGTTATTCTTCCTTGACTGCCTCATTCTCCTAGGGTTCTGTGAGTTCCACTGGTATACCCTATTGTTAGTATAGTCCTCAGTATCCCTTAAGTATTTGCGATACTTCAATTTATCCACCTCTTTTTTCAGGTCATCTATCGTCATCCTCAGCATAGAATCTAATTGTTCATATTGTTCATGATCAGTAAATCTGTTAAGGTCTTTCTGAATGTTTTTAATGAATTTCCTGGTTTCCTCTAGTTTCTGATCTTTGTACTTTATTATTACATTCATCAACCTGATAGAACATTCGGTTAGAATCTCATTCCATTCACTTATAAACCATTCTTCTGTTACATGAAAAGAGGGATACTTCCTAATCCTGAGACCCCTTGGTACCATTTTCATATCTATGTATTTCTCTAAAGATCTTTTATCCTACCAAATCTGATATTCTTTAGTGAGTGTCTTTTCCATTAGTAAAAATACATCTGAAATATCTTTGGTCTGGGTCTCAGGATTAAAGATGTCTTTGAGTGCTGGTCTATGTCTCTCAATGTCTTCGAGACTTGTCAGGGAGTAAAAGTTACTGCACGTAGCTAATCTGTCATCCATAATTGCAGCTGTTGAATACACTTATTTTATTATCAACTTTTATAGTGCAACAACAGAATGAATAAAGCTATCAGCTGTCACTTTGTCACTTTGTAACATTAACGTATGTATACATTTGTATATTTATGGAGCTCATTTAACTTTAAACTTGCATTGTACAAATTATGTCACACATATATATAGAGCAACCTTCAATGATAAGAGTAAGGTACTTGCCGTTCTAGTGTGATTAACTGTCGAATATCCGGACTCTCAGCCTGTGAACCTGAAGAGACTGTGTAATATAGACAAATGGTTGTTCCACTGGCTTGTGAGTATCCGTGCTGCTTTCGATCACTGAAAGAAATCAAGGTAATTCCTCTCACCTCTGTTCGTCTCATCCGTCTTACCCCTCCCGTTGAATCTCTCCGCTCTGTCCCTCCGCTCCGTGGAGGTTGCGGGATTCTTCTGTTGGCGTCTGACGTCACTCCCTCGTGACCGATCCTAACCAATGGGGGGGCAGACTCGGCGAACAGTCGTCCAGGCAACTATCAGTTTACACCGGTCTTGGCAGCAGAAAAAATGCAAGTGAGTGCCCGTAGCTCCCTCGAGCAAACCCGGGCCGAACGCCCTGTAGCAGCACACAAAAGGCCCTCTCCTTGGCCGAAATTTTCAAAAATATGCAAGAGTTACCGCTTGGGTAAAAGAGTGAAAGCTTTATTCAATCAATAAATCCTTATTGCTAACGTGCAGTATACTTTAAATAGAATAAATCATCACAGAATTAGGCCAGACTGACGCGTTTCGGCTCTTATGCCTTATTCATAGACTACATTTGCTCAATCTTCCTGTGAGGCTTAAAAATGCCCCCTCACAATCTCATTGGTTGCCTACTGCTGTGGATTTCTATTCTCCTCCCTCCTACTTGTCTATCATTGGTTGGTATATGTCTCCACCAACACACCTCCTGACACATTCCCCTTGCCGATCTCATCTGAACAACAGCTGAGTATCTCAGCTGTGTGTTAACTCTTTGAACTCATTATATATATATATACTGTATATACGTATATATAGGAATATCTATTTATAAATACTTAGAACATATACTACTATGTGCAGAATATTGGAATGTGAAAAATTTACAGTACATACACAGTATAACATACATATTGCATACATATGTTTTTTCATGTTTTCATCTACTTAACTGCAAAGGGCTCCAATGCACTTCTATGTACAGTATGTGTACATATATATTTATGGGTTTATATGTGTGTATATATGTCTGTAAATACACATATAAATACATATGTACACATATGCAGACATATATATACCTATATACCTATATATATATATACACACATACATATACATCTTTAGACATGTATACTTATGTATCTCTATTTTAAAGCCCTGAGACCTCATATCTTTGAGTCTTTATAACTTTTGTGTGCAATATGTTTTCTTAATAATTTTTATTACATAGTGTTATTATTAGTGTAAGTGTACTTTGTAATGATTTTTTTTTTTTTTTTTTATTCATTTTTATTATCATTATTTAGCAGCATGGTACAAAAGGATGTCATTGTTGATACAAAAGTTTAAACAGAAACAAAAGAGGGAGAAACCATCAGTCTCCAAAAGAAAGGAGAACTAACTCCCATATAGTAAAATGAAATAGTAGAGCTAGACTGTCCGTGATAAGTCCATTTGAAAACAGTAGCCCCACTCCATATAAATGCATGGTGATTGACAATGACACCAATGTACAAAACATAACTCAAACAACAACAAAACTATGCCGAAATTTCTTAATTTAAGATCACTTTGTATATAATCTACACATCTAGTGGTATCCCTTGACTTTGTATTTAACTATCAACCTTTGAGAGAAGTGCTAAGCTAAAGAGGTCATTGATAGAGTATCAGGCAGGGGTGGGACCACGTCAGCCATACCTCTCTAAGATAACACTAGGCCTGTCATTCCTCCTAGGTCACTCCTGTAACTTGTGTAAAGCTCCCCCCATCTATCCTCAGATCATTGTGGATTTCATCCCAGATGAATTTTAAATCATGGAAGAATTCTAACCTATTCGATTTAAAGAAACCGTATTCTTCCATTCTCAAGGTATCTGTCATGTGAGAGTGCCAGTCCTTTAGGGTCGGGCAGATTTGAGATTTCCAGAGCCTAGCGACTAAGGACCTAGCAGAGTTCAATTGTAATGATTTTTTTATGTGTTTTGTGCAACATTTTAGTTTTGTAAAACAGTTTACCAGAGCTCTAAAGTCGCAGTAATCCTTCTAACGTAAACCGCGATTGTACTCAAGCGATAGCATTTACATTTTTAACTCATAATATAAGCGATAAGCCCGACGAGCGCAAAAACACTCGCGATAAACCCCTTGTTGCTCATGCGCAATGCGCTCCACTTGTAATCTGACCCTAAATAATACATTTTTACCCAGTAGCAGCATTGACATGTACATTTACTATTAACATCCAAGAAAGCTATAGGCAGCCAAGTGTTCAAATTCAAAGAATGTATGCTAATAGGAAGTGCAGAAAGTTATAGGAAACGTATTGCAAAATGTTATCACTTGACTGGCTTGGAAAGTTTGCCACTGAGAGAGAAAGCAAAGAAATTCAATTAGCCCAGTGATTCTCAACCAGGTTGTCAGGGAATGTTAATGTGTCATAGCCCCTGTCTGAGCGTGTCAAAGAGAGTTAGGACTGGAGGTGATATCTAAGAGTAGCTCTGAAAGGTGGTTAAGTACAAGAATTTTATTGTGACACCCAAAATTAAAGAAAGATGTGGGAAGACCATACCTTTTAGTGATATTAAAAACTATACTATTTTATTTTATGTCAGCGAGCATGATACCTTGTATCACTGTAATTTGAAAGACTTTAACATCAGTACCAGTTATTCAGCTTCCTACTGAGCAGTATTCATAATCTGCAGGTAAACTGTAATATACTAATATAATATATGTAATGCTCTATAATGGTTGCAAATTTAAAAATAAAAAAAAGACTTTTATACAGCTAACAGAGGGGTCACGATCATGTAGCTGCATTAAAGGGACATTAAACACTTTGAGATAGTATTATAAAATGATAAACTGTATATATAAATAAAACTCTGCAATAGACTTTCATTATTTATTTTGTCCCCTTTCCCTGTAATTTCATTCTGAAATTGTGAACATTTAAGTTCCTGTTAGAAATGGAAGTGCAGAACACTGTTTTATTCCATACAGCCATTGGCTGTACACTCTAGTGACCTATTTATAACTGTCTCTAATTGGCCACAGCAGAGAAGGTAACCTAAGTTACAACATGGCAGCTACCATTGTTTTATAGACACTTAAGCTTGACATTTATTTTGTCAATATTTAACCCTTTAGCGACCAGACCATTTTTCCATTTGTTGACCATTTTGGACCAGGGCTATTTTACATTTCTGCGGTGTTTGTGTTTAGCTGTAATTTTCCTCTTACTCATTTACTGTACTTACACATATTATTTACTGGGGGTTTTTTTGCCATTAAATGGATATATAAAATATAAGGAAAAAATTGAAAAAACCCCACACTTTTTCTAACTTTGAACCCCAAAATCTGCTGCACATCTACAACCACCAAAAAACACCCATGCTAAATAGTTTCTAAATGTTGTCCTTAGTTTAGAAATACCCAATGTTTACATGTTATTTGCTTTTTTGCAAGTTATAAAATAAATACAAGTAGCATTTTTTTTCTTCAAAATTAGTGATAGTTACATTGGAACACTGATATCTGTCAGGAATCCCTGAATATCCATTGACATGTATATATATTTTTTTAGTAGACAACCCAAAGTATTGATCTAGGCCCATTTTGGTATATTTCATGCCACCATTTCACCACCAAATGCGTTTAAATAAAAAAAACATTAGCTTTTTCACATACGTTTTCACAAACTTTAGGTTTCTCACTGAAATTATTTGCAAACAGCTTGTGCAATTATGGCACACATAGTTGTAAATGCTTCTCTGGGATCCCCTTTGTTCAGAAATAGCAGACATATATGGCTTTGGCGTTGCTTTATGGTAATTAGAAGGCCGCTAAATACCGGTGCGCACCACACGTGTATTATGCCCAGCAGTGAAGGGGTTAATTAGGGAGCTTGTATGGTTAATTTTAGATTTAGTGTAGTGTAGTAGAAACCCCTTGACATGTATATATATTTTTTTAGCAGACAACCCAAAGTATTGATCTAGGCCAATTTTGGTATATTTTATGCCACCATTTCACCATCAAATGCGATGAAATAAAAAAAATTGTTAGCTTTTTCACATACTTTTTCACAATTTTAGGTTTCCCACTGAAATTATTTACAAACAGCTTGTGTAATTATGGCACAAGTGGTTGTAAATTCTTCTCTAGGATCCCCTTTGTTCAGAAATAGCAGATATATATGATTTTGGCATTGCTTTTTGGTAATTAGAAGGCTCCAAAATGCTGCTCCGCACTACACGTGTATTATGCCCAGCAGTTAAGGGTTTAATTAGGTAGCTTGTAGGGTTAATTATAGCTTTAGTGTAGAGATCAGCCTCCCATCTGACACATCCCACCCCCTGACCCCCTGCAAACAGCTCCCTTACCTCCCCCACCCCACAATTGTCACCGCCATCTTAAGTACTGGCAGAAAGTCTGCCAGTATATAAATAAAGGTGCTTTTTTTAAAATTATTATTATTACTTATTTTTTAATATATATATTATAAGTGTAGGATCCCCCATTACACCCCAACCTCCCTGATTCCCCCTCCCCCCCAAACAGCTTTCTCACCATCCCCCTCGGTACTGGCTGTCTGCCAGTACACAGTTTACTAAAATGTTTGCCATTTTTCCCTAAAACACCCCATTTTCTGTAGTGTAGGCCCCACCCTCAGTACACTACCCCCCTCCCTGATCCCTTTACAAAAGTTTTATTCACCCTCCTTCTCCCATTCCCTCTCCCCCACTCCCTCCTTACACACTGTAAATGTGTGCGCGCGCACGCTCCCGAGCCTTGCGTGATACCGGACACTCAGGAATCGGATCCGCATAAGGCAACATCGATGGGCCGCCCACCCGCCTCCCTGCTATGGCTCCCACCCACCAACAATCGGCACCATCACTGACCGATGCAGAGAGACCCACAGAGTGGGTCTCTCTGCATCGGATGCTTAAAAAATGTTATTGCAGGATGCCTCAATATCGAGGCATCAGTGCAATAACATGAAAGCAGCTGTTACGAGTTGTGCTTTATGGCTCTTAACGCTGAAAATATGCTATTTTCAGCGTTAAAACAGCACCGCAGTCATTACAAGTCTTGTCGGTATAGGTGTACCGCAAGCCTTTTAGCCTGTAATGCAACGTCAGTACCGTACTCGTAAAAATGACATTTTTTAACAGGATTCCCATAGCGCTGGTATTACCAGTTTTGCGTTCTGGCTAAAAAAACAGCGTTACAGCCTTAAACGACAAGATCCATAACGCCATCTAAAGTCAGCAGTTATGAGTTTTACGCTATAAAGCTGTAACAGAAAACTCATAACTAATGTGTTAAAAAGTACACTAACACCCATAAACTACCTATTAACCCCTAAACCAAGGCCCTCCCGCATCGCAAACACTATATTAAAGTTATTAACCCTTAATCTGCCGCTCCCGACATCGCCGCCACTAATAACATTTGTTAACCCCTATTCCGCCGCTCCCCGACATCGTCACCACTATACTTAAACTTGTTAACCCCCTAAACCGCCGCCCTCCCGCATCGCAAACACTATTTAAATATTATTAACCCCTAATCTGCCGTCCGCCCACATCGCCCCCACTAAAGTTATTAAGCCCTACACCGCCGCCACTATAATAAACCTATTAACCCCTAAACCAAAAGCCCCCCACAACGAAATATAATAAATTAAACTAGTAACCCCTAAACCTAATGTCCCGCTAACGTTATATTAAAATTGCAATTTCCCTATCTTAAATTAAATTTAAATTTACCTGCCAAATTAAAAAAACTAAGTTTAAACTAACAATTAAACTAATATAATTATTAAACTAAAATTAAACTAACTACCAATTAAATAAACTAAACTCCACATTAAAAAAATCCTAACACTAGTCTCAAAATTACAAAGTATCTAATTACTTAATTACAAAAAATAACAAACACTAAATTACTGAAAGTAACAAATTAAATTATCAGAAATAAAAAAGAATTACACCTAATCTAATAGCCCTATCTATCAAAATAAAAAAAGTCCACACAAAATAAAAAAAAAAACCTAGCCTACAATAAACTGCCAATGTCCCTTAAAAGGGCCTTTTGTGGGGCATTGCCCCAAAGATATTAGCTCTTTTACCTGTATAAAAAAATACAAAGAACCCCCCCAACAGTAAAACCTACCTCCCAACCATCCCCCGAAAATAAAAAACCTTAACCTGTTCAAATCAGCCAATAGGATTTCAGCAGCTCTCATTCTATTGGCCCATTTATCATCCAATATAATTAGAGCTGCTTAAATCCTATTGGCTGATTTGAACAGCCAATAGGATTTTAGCAGCTCTAATTCTATTGGATGATTCAAATATTACAGGAATGCAAGGGACGCCATCTTGAATCGCTTACCTTGCATTGAAGATTAAGTGTACGGCGGCAACCGTATGAAGAGGATGCTCCACGCCGGATGTCTTCAGGATGGACCCACTCTGCACAGCCGGGATCAAGATAGAAGATGCCGCCTGGATGAAAATTGAAGAGGCCATCTGTATGAGACTGGATGAAGACTTCTCGACGCTTGGATGAGGACTTCGCCGTCGGGATGAAGATTGAAGAGGCCATCTGGATGAAGACTTCTCGCCACCGGGATGAGGATTTCTCCGCCCGGGATGAAGATCGCTCAAGCGGGATTTCAAAAACTGTAAGTGGATCATCTGGGGATAGTGTTAGGTTTTTTTAAGGGTTTTTTGGGTGTTTTTTTTTTTAGATTAGGGTTTGGGCAGCAAAAGAGATAAATGCCCTTTTAAGGGCAATGACCATACAAATGCCCTTTTCAGGTTAATGGGTAGCTTAGGTTTTTTTAGAAAGTTTTTTTATTTTGTGGGTTTGGGGGGATGGGGGTTTGTAATATTAGTGGGTATTTGTATTTTTTTTTGCAAAAAGAGCTAATATCTTTAGGGCAATGCCCTACAAAAGTTCCTTTTAAGGGCCATTGGTAGTTTATTCTAGATTAGGTTTTTTATTTTTGGGGTGTTTTTTTTTTTAATGGGTATTAGAATAGGAATAATTTTATATTATTTTTGATAATTTGTTATTTTGAGTAATGTATTTTTTTAGGGGGTGTTTGTTTTTTGTAGCAAATAGCTGTTTAAGTTAGGGCAATGCTGTACAAAAGGCCCTTTTAAGGGCCCCCCAAAATGCCCTTTTAAGGGCCCTTGGTAGTTCGGGGGTGGGGGTTTGTATACTGTTAGGGGGTGTTTGTTTTTTTTGTAGCAAAAGAGCTGTTTAACTTAGGGCAATGCCATACAAAAGACCATTTTAAGGGCCCCCAAAAGACCCTTTTAAGGGCCCTTGGTAGTTTATTCTAGATTAGGCTTTTTTATTTTGGGGTGGAATGTTTTTTTTTTTTTAAAGGGTATTAGAATAGGAATTTTTTTATTCTTTGGATAAGTTTTTTTTGTTTTTTTTTAATAGTAGTTTTTTTTTATTTTTTGTAATGGTAGTTTTTTTTATTTTTTGTAATTTTATTTTACAGGTCATTTTGTATTTATTTTAACTAGGTAGTTAGTAAATAGTTAATAACTATTTACTAACTAGTCTACTTAGTTAAAATAAATACAAACTTACCTGTGAAATAAAAATAAAACCTAAGCTAGCTACAATATAACTATTAGTTATATTGTACCTAGCTTAGGTTTTATTTTACAGGTATGTATGTATTTCCAAGTATGTATTTAGTTTTAAATAGGTATTATTTAGTTAATAATTGTAAATTTAATTTAGATCTATTTTAATTATATTAAAGTTAGGGGATGTTAGGGTTAGGTTTAGGGGTAGGGTTAGGCTTAGGGGTAGAGGTAATAGTTAATTTAGGTTGTTGCAATGTTGGGGGCTGGCAGTTTAGGGGTTAATAGGTTTATTTAGTGGTAGTGATGTGGGAGGCCAGAGGTTTAGGGTTAATAACTTTATTTAGTTGTGGCGATGTCGGGGATCAGCGGAATAGGGGTTAATAACTTTAATATAGTGGCGGCGATGTTGGGGTGTGGCAGAATAGAGGTTAATAACTTTTGTATACTGGCGGCGATATCGGGAGCGGCCGATTAGGGGTTAATACCTTTAATTAGGCGGCGGCGATATCGGGAGCGGCAGATTAGGGGTTAATAACTGTAGGCCAGCGTTGGCAATGTCGGGGGCAGCAGATTAGGGGTGTTTATACTTAGGGTTTATGTTAGGGTGTTAGGTTTAAACGTTATTTTTCTTTTTCCCCATAGACATCAATGGAGCTTTTCTTTACTCGATCGCAGGTGTTAGACTTTTTTTCTAACCCGCTCTCCCCATTGATGTCTATGGGGAAAGTGTGCACGAGCACGTAAAAACAGTGCTTGTATTTTGTGCGGTATGGAGCTTAAAAGTAACATATCGCCCACACAAGACGGGTTTTTTAAAACTTGTAATGGCTGCGCTATAGGGGATTAAATAACACCACTTTTGTTGCGTTCGTTAATTTCCCTGTAGCGCTCAAAACTCGTAATCTAGCTGATAGTATGCTAAAAGAGTGTGCACCCTGAGTTGCAATGGAAATGAACAGGCATGGAAGTTATTCTAGCTTTTGTTCTTTCTCAGGAGTGTGACTCTCTCTCTTCTGATATAAGTATATATATATGTGTGCAGATGTATTTATGTGTTTTACTGTATATGTATTCTACATATTTCAAATTCCAATGTTCTTAATTTACAGGATAATGTACTTTTTATTGTAAATACATATTTATATATATATATATATATATATATATATAAAGGTATATATATATATATATGTGTATTTACCTATAGATATATAGGTATAGACATGTATTTTTCATGAATAGTATCATATATATATATATATATATATATATATATATATATATATATATATATATATAAATCCAATAGTACCAGCACTCGCTATTAAATTGCAGCGTCGGGGTGCTCCCAAGTTTTAAGTATGCATAAGAGGTTCCAGTGAACAGAGGCACTCGCCGTTAAGGTGAACAAAAGTGTTTTTATTCTATCACATCAGAATAAACGTTTTCGGGCGATAATGCCCGTCATCAGACTCCTGTGAAAACAAACAGTGTAAATTTGTTATTACCTGGCCAGTGCCTAAATAGACCATGAGCTGCCCGGGACGCCACCAGCCCCTCCGCTGCCGCACCGGAAAACCGGAAGTGACGTGTGAGCGTCTGACGTCACACGTTGGAAGCCGTAGCGCCCGGACCACTCCTGGCAGGAAACAAAAAAAGTTATTACAAGAAGTGCATATAACATCAATTACTCAAATTAACATGGTGTATAAGTGAAAAAAGTGACTTAATCCAGTGGGATAATTTTATGTATTGGGAAATATGTGTATACTCAATAGTGTAAATTACTATAAAAAATGTGGAAATTGGGGGCGTGTCCAGGCAGCGACTCTGTGCAGTCGCACTCTTCTGTAGCTCCCGGAGAAAAAAACAATAATCCGCCGGTTATTGCTTTAATCCTACAGCATCTGACACTTGATCGAGTTACAGCACGAATATATACATAACCCTATCGTTGGTTGCTGTATTAATGATCCTGGAGGCGGAATTGGACGATTGAGGCCTGTAGCGGCGGCGATCTCACAGGCAGCGTCCCCCCCCTGGATTCCAGGGGTGTCTAGCCAGAACTGGTTATCTCAAGCACCTACAGCAATACAACCTTTTTTACTAAACATCGGCATACCGCATTGGGTATTGTAATCTCCCAGTGAGCACAGCCGCAGACACCAGCCGGCCACAATGGAAGTTAATGACCTCCCCACTGCTTTGGATCTTCACTTAGCTAAGTTAGAAGCCCTGATGCATGCTCTAATAGATAAAGCTCCTTCGGAGCAGGATATACTGTATTTAATGGAACGACTAGCAGTTACTAAAGTTGCAGAGCCGGCGCTACAACAACCCGTGATCTATGAGCCAGACACACATATAAAACTTGGGGAAAACAAGCAACCTACCACGCTGAAGCCAGGAGCAGCCATGCAGTCAGGCAGTGGCCCTACTGTCATATCACTATCATCTTTCGAAAGCGGTGAGTGTGGGGCAGAGGAAGCACTATACCAGCACAGCATGCCAGATATCGGCCTCTCACTAAACACAGGAGATTTAGCAACACTTCATCTAAGATGGCGCCTGGAGTCACATCGATCCATCTACAGATGGAGCAGCGGGACCTAGTACATTTAAAAGTCAATGCAAGTATGCCAAGTGAACTCTGGGGGAGCCCGAAGACAACCGCAAAATTGGGGACTTTAAGCCTAACAACCTTTACCACGGCTCCGAATCATATTTCAGACAATGAACGGCTGGCGGAGGATCTTGACCTCCGTTATCACCCTCCTGGGTATCAGATCTATTCTACATTATGCCCTGGCACTATGGTTATCAGACATCCTAAACTGCCGAGGGGAGAAACTCGGTCCTGTCAATTTACCGGCTTTGCAGATGATAATGACCCACATGGCAAGTTGAAATATTCTGGGGGCTGGTGGTGCTCCTCTATTGTGCATTTACCAATAGACTGCTTGGGACTAGTGTAAGGACTCAAATATAAGGTTTGCCGCATTGTTTGGTTTTAACACCACCGTTTGACTTGATGTTTTAAAGTTTAATATGTATGTTCAAAATATGAATATTTTACTAATTAACCATGTAGCTCCTACCCCATTAACTCCATTATTACCCTCCAGAGACACAGGAAGTGGGAGGTTGATAGCGGGCAGAGGGGGATATCCGCTTCTTTAGTTTATAATTCTCAGGCGGTGGATGGCTTAAATAGCGTGCATATTAAACACATTGAACTACCTCACTTGTGGCCGGCGGCCGCGGCAGCGGGTGGGGGACACGCATAGATTTTATAGCTAGGTTACCGCCGCCAGTCTGTCATCATACATTCCTAACAGCCTCAACATCGAAATTCCCCTTAGCTTGCTATACACTATCTACTTTGGTTGTCAGCTAAACAACACCCCCGATAAAGTATTATCACTAACCCACTTAAATGTTGCAGGGTTCTGACACCACAAGATACACCTACCTTGCCTTTCCATTTCCATTCAGATGGCCTGAATAATTTTGGGGTGGGGCTTGCTCAAATGTCTCTAAGGTTATATATATTGTTTAATTAACTAAACCTTACTTTCTATACGGGAATACAATAGCTGTGGGTATAACTGAATATCAAACCGACATCTTTTCTGGTTAGTTGTGTCTCTCGACACAAGTTTTTCTGTGTTGTTTTGTCTCATCTATTTGTTGTGTTAAATTTAATCCTCGAATACCCCCAACATTGTTTATAAGCGTTTTTGTATTAGACCCATGAGTGGTCTAAAGTGCTAAAACTGGGGATCAGAAGAAAGTACACTGAATTATAAATTGTGTTATTAAACATTTAATTCATTGATATATTGTATTATAATATTTCAGAGGTATGCTATGGTGCATACATTTTATGACATGTACTTTTGTTTGATATGAATAAAGCTTTTTTTGAAAAGTAAAAAAAAAAAAAAAAAAAAAAAAATGTGGAAATTAAAAGTTAGAGGTTAAAAAGTCTGTAGGAGGGCTATTGGGTGACAGGTTATCTCCTCGTTATCAGCCAATGTCCCTTATATGTGGGGCTAAAACATTATATAAATGAATAATGCTCTATAATGGGAGCAATCGTATAAGTGCCCCATAAGTGTTGGCAGTTTACTAAATCTGGGTGTCATCATGGTACTGGTAGTTATTACTTCACAGTAGTGAAGAGCAGTGTAGTGATAATATATACTGTCTGGTTAGTACAGTTTACAGATAACTACGCCAATCTAGATGGGTATTTAGACCCCCGGGAGTCATGGTACCCAATTCAAAAGTCCATTTTGCTTCCAACTGTAGCAGTCTTCTGCCCCTATCACCCCCTCTGGGAGAGGGGGGTACATGGTCAATAAGGGTATATTTTAAGTCCTTAACTGTATGACCTGTTTGCGCAAAATGTCGGGCAACTGGTTGCTCAGATGTCCCCTTTTCTATAGCCGTCCTTATTGATGACCTGTGATTGGCCATTCTGGTACGCAGGTCATCTTCTGTTTTCCCCACGTAAAATATACCACATACACAATGTAGGAGATAAACCACATGTGTAGTGGTACATGTAATCCGATGTTTGTGTTGATATTTTTTCTTTTTATAGGGGTGTGTGAAATAGGTTCCTGTAATGAGAGCACTGCAGGTAGTACATCCCAGACACCTGAAACAGCCTGGTTTTTTATTTTTATTCAGCCAGGTTCTTTTTTCATAGTTATGTGTCGGGTCAGTATGTACAAGATAGTCCTTGAGTGACTTAGCTCTTTTGTAACCAATCCTAGGTAGTGCTAGGTTTTTGAATGGAAGAGTATTGTCCGTACTCAAGATATCCCAATTCTTGTGCAAGCTAGTTGTCAAATTGTGTTTATCTTGTGTATAAGTTGTTATAAAAGTCATTCTAGGTTGCACCTTTTCTTTTGTGGTGTCTACATCTTGTTTTCTGAGTTCTTGTTCCGTTTTTCTGAGTTGGCTCTCTGGATATCCTCGTTGGGTGAAGCGCTCCTTCATTTCTCCAAGTTGTATGTCCACGTTATTTTGTTGCGTGTTGTTTCTAATGACTCTCATAAGTTGAGATTTGGGTAGAGCCTTTTTTAGTGCTGGGGGGTGACAGGTGGTATAGTGCAATAAGGAGTTCCTGTCGGTATCCTTTTTATACAATGTGGACTGTATATGATTATCCTCCTTATACAAATGAAGGTCCAAGAAATCTATGGTTTTGTTGCTATAATTCATTTTGAACTTGATATCTGGAGATACTTGGTCCAACTGTTTAAACCATGTAAGTAGTTCTTCTTCGGTACCACGCCAGATTAGAATAAGATCGTCTATGTACCGTTTAAACGTACGGACAATACTCTTCCATTCAAAAACCTAGCACTACCTAGGATTGGTTACAAAAGAGCTAAGTCACTCAAGGACTATCTTGTACATACTGACCCGACACATAACTATGAAAAAAGAACCTGGCTGAATAAAAATAAAAAACCAGGCTGTTTCAGGTGTCTGGGATGTACTACCTGCAGTGCTCTCATTACAGGAACCTATTTCACACACCCCTATAAAAAGAAAAAATATCAACACAAACATCGGATGACATGTACCACTACACATGTGGTTTATCTCCTACATTGTGTATGTGGTATATTTTACGTGGGGAAAACAGAAGATGACCTGCGTACCAGAATGGCCAATCACAGGTCATCAATATGGACGGCTATAGAAAAGGGGACATCTGAGCAACCAGTTGCCCGACATTTTGCGCAAACAGGTCATACAGTTAAGGACTTAAAATATACCCTTATTGACCATGTACCCCCCTCTCCCAGAGGGGGTGATAGGGGCAGAAGACTGCTACAGTTGGAAGCAAAATGGACTTTTGAATTGGGTACCATGACTCCCAGGGGTCTAAATACCCATCTAGATTGGCGTAGTTATCTGTAAACTGTACTAACCAGACAGTATATATTATCACTACACTGCTCTTCACTACTGTGAAGTAATAACTACCAGTACCATGATGACACCCAGATTTAGTAAACTGCCAACACTTATGGGGCACTTATACGATTGCTCCCATTATAGAGCATTATTCATTTATATAATGTTTTAGCCCCACATATAAGGGATATTGGCTGATAACGAGGAGATAACCTGTCACCCAATAGCCCTCCTACAGACTTTCTAACCTCTAACTTTTAATTTCCATATTTTTTATAGTAATTTACACTATTGAGTATACACATATTTCCCAATACATAAAATTATCCCACTGGATTAAGTCACTTTTTTCACTTATACACCATGTTAATTTGAGTAATTGATGTTATATGCACTTCTTGTAATAATTTTTTTTGTTTCCTGCCAGGAGTGGTCCGGGCGCTACGGCTTCCAACGTGTGACGTCAGACGCTCACGCGTCACTTCCGGTTTTCCGGTGCGGCAACGGAGGGGCTGGTGGCGTCCCGGGCAGCTCATGGTCTATTTAGGCACTGGCCAGGTAATAACAAATTTACACTGTTTGTTTTCACAGGAGTCTGACGGGCATTATCGCCTGAAAACGTTTATTCTGATGTGATAGAATAAAAACACTTTTGTTCACCTTAACGGCGAGTGCCTCTGTTCACTGGAACCTCTTATGCATATATATATATATATATATATATATATATATATATAAATATACATTATCTTCTAGCACCTAGTTTACAAGTTTTGCGCTAAACAAGGTGCGAAACTAACGCCAAAAAAGTTGCGTTATTTCACTCTCCATAGCGCTGCCATTACGAGCTACTGAAAAGCCTCCTTGTGTGTGCGATATGGTGGCGTTATGCTCCATACTGCACAAAATCCAAGGGCTGCTTTGACGTGCTCGTGTACGCTTCCCCCATAGACATCAATGGGGAGAGAGTGTTAAAAAAAAAACTAACACCTGAAGTGCGGAATGAAAAATCTCCGTAAAGCAGCCCCATTGATGTCTATGGGGAAAAAAGTTATGTTTAAACCTAACAACCTAACATAATCCCCAATTTTAAACACCCTAATCCGCTCCCTCGACATCGCTGACACCTAAATAAAGTTATTAACCCCTAATCTGCCGATCCCGACATTGCCGCCACTATAATAGCTATTAACCCCTAAAGCCTCTGGCCTCCCACATCTCCACAACTAAATAAACCTATTAACCCCTAAACCGCTGGCCCCTCACATCGCAAAACACTAAATTAAACTATTAACCCCTTAACCTAACACCCCCCTAACTTTAAATTAAAATTACATTATAACTATCTTTAAAAAAATAAAAACTTACCTGTGAAATAAAAATAAACCTAATATTAAACTATTAATTAACCTAACATAACTATTCTAATAAAATAAAAAAATACTACCAATTAAAAAAATCTAAATTTAAAATTTAAAAAAACCTAACTACGCGAAAAATTAAAAAATCTAAGATTACAAAAAATAATAAACACAATTATCAAAAATAAAAACAATTACACCTAATCTAATAGCCCTATAAAAAAATAAATAAAAATAATAAAAACATCCCCTAGCCTACAATAAACTACCAATAGCCCTTAAAAGGGCCTTTTGTAGGGCTGTAGGGGTTGTTTTTATTTTTGTGGGGCTTTTTTTATTTTTATAGGGCTATTAGATAAGGTGTAATTTTTTTTATTTTTGATACATTTTTAATTATTTTTTGCAAGTTTAGTGTTTTTTATTTTTCGTAATTTAGTGTTTATTATTTTTTGCAATTTTAGATTTTTTAATTTTTCTCGTAGTGTTAGGTTTTTTTTAAATTTGTAATTTAGATTTTTTAATTGGTAGTATTTTTCTATTTATTTAAAGATAGTTATATTGTAATTATAATTTAGTGTTTTCCGATGTGGGGGGCCCGCGGTTTAGGGGTTAATAGATTAATTTAGTTGCGAAGATGTAGGAGGCCGGATGTTTAGGGGTTAATAGGTTTATTTAGTGGCAGCGATGTGGGAGGCCAGAGATTTAGGGGTTAATAACTTTATTATAGGGTCAGCAATGTCGGGGGGCGGCGGAATAAGGATTAATAACTTTATTATAGTGTCGGGGAGCGGCGGAATAGAGGTTAATAACTTTATTATAGTGTCGGCGATGTCGGGGAGCGGCGGAATAGAGGTTAATAACTTTATTATAGTGTCGGCGATGTCGGGGAGCGGCGGAATAGGGGTTAATAACTTTTATTAGTGGCCGCAATGTCGGGGAGCGGCGGAATAGGGGGTTAATAACTTTTATTAGTGGCAGTAATGTCGGAAGTGGCAGATTAGGGGTTAATAACTTTATTTAGGTGTGGGGGCAGTAAATTAGGGGTATTTAGACTTGGGGTTTATGTTAAGGTGTTAGATTTAAACTTAACTTTTTTTTCCCCATAGACATCAATGGGGTTGCGTTACGGCGATCGCCACTCCGCACTTCAGGTGTTAGCTTTTTTTCACTCTCTCCCCATCTCTCCCCATGAGCACGTCAAAGCAGCCCTTGGCTTTTGTGCGGTATGGAGCTAAAGGCCACCATATTGCATGCACAAGGAGGCTTTTCAGAAACTCGGAATGGCAGCGCTATGGGGGGTGAAATAACACAACTTTTGTTGCATTCGTTTCGCACCCTGTTTAGCGCAAAACTCGTAATCTAGGTGATAGAAAATAATGTATTTTTTATTATATTGTCAGGGAACCAAGAAACCAGACAAAAATGGAAAGTGCAGAATTAAAAATAAATTAAAGTTGGGGGGCGTGTCCAAACATTGATCCAGAGTGGTCGCACTTTCCCAGAGCTCCTGTTGACAACTCGATAATCCGCCAGTTTTCTGAGGCATGTTACAGCACTACAACATTACTTTCCACTTATATTATTATACTGCTCGGGAGAGCTCTAAATCTCAAAAGGTTTTTCTTTATTCTGGAAACTAGAGCTCAGCATCAGACGAAGGAGGCCTAAAGCAGTGACTTTCACATAGGCAAAGATTACCCCTCTCGCCTCACCGAGGTACTCTACCTGAATTGAACATAACACCACCTTTGTACCGTTATCCTAACCTTGGCTTCACATATAACGAGGATATCAAGTGGCACCCAAAAAGAAAAAGCAAGGAAATGAACAACCTGGAATCAGGCAACCTCGAAAGAAAATGGCAGCCATGGGAGACACAAATCTATTCATTTTTCTTAACCTACAGTTTTCAAATTTCCCTGGCAACAAACAGGATCCTGAGTGAGAGAAAAGAAAGAGGCGTCTGATGGTGTCATAACGAAAACACAATCAATAGAACAAATGACGAGTACAGCTATATACTCACAAGCTAAGGTGCACTTCCAGTGCAATAATAGGCAGACCGAGGCTTCAGAGACGCTTGGCTGACTCAATCCACTCTGATAGGCAGCTGGGTTAGGTACGAAAGGCGTCCTCCAAATCGTCACCAGAGCCAAAAAAATAGGACAATCATCTATAGGAAGTGCCTACAGAAGTACTAATATGACTCATAAACCAATTTCCGATATCCAGGAACAAGAGTAAGGTACGGATAAAAAGAGTTGCTTTATTTCTCAGAATGTGGCGTTTCATCAGGCTGTCCTTACCTAGCAACGCTAATGGCTCCTCGATGAAGCACGCACAGCATGGCCACACCGCCATTGGGACTTAACAAAACGCTATACCAGATTTTACAAGCAGAACATGGCGCAGGATATGGGGGGACCCCCGGATAGATATGAATGCTGAATTGCCAAACCTCCTGCATAATAACACCCTTAAGGTCAGCTCTCACGAGGCAACCAAGGTAAAGCTTATAGGCCCAGAAAGACCACACAACACCATATGGCCATAGTCCCTGCGGAACCCACAGCAGGCTGACGCATATACTGGTCCCTTGAACCAAATGACTTGGATCGCTAATCCTCCACAAAAGGCTCTGCTGAGGTCACCAAAAACTTGTCTCTATAGACAGGAGAAAATAGGGGGCTAATATCTAACAAACTAACTCCTTACTATTGTTACCATAGTCCTACTCAGACGATGATGGTAAAAGCAAAGCTTTAATGTATCATATAGTTTTGAACTGAGTTAAAGGGATAGTTAACCCAAAAATTTTTACAGCATTAAAAACATTGTGAATAGCATTTTAAAAATGCAAATAACATGTATTAATTTTTTTTAGTTCTCCTGTATTTTCCATATGAAAATCTTATTGCCTCCAAACCCCTCGATTTTCTCATTATGCCCAGCGCATTATGGTGTTCTACCTGAGTAGAACAATCATGGAAGCCCGCATGCACAGTTTTAATAGATAGCAATTCACGCATGCGCATAGTGCTTCAGAAGACTCCGGGGTAGGCGCGTCATTACCCTAGGTGGGAGGAGGGAGAGGCACACCAGAGCACAAAACATGGAGCGGGCTCAGTGGATGCAGTGCAGTCAGAGTTAGAGGATGACACGAAGCGGCAGCATCTAATTGGATTTAGGTATTATAACCACCCCTAGACTGACGAGCAAAACTACACATCCTTAGGATTAACAAAGATGTTGGATGAGCGTTTTTCCCACAAGTGCGCATGCGATGTGTTCATGCATAATGGAATATAAATATTCTAAATAAGTGGGCGCAACTACATAGTGATTGGATGTTGCATGGCCATATATTTTAATATTGCTCTGCCTACTTTTATGGGTGGCCATTGGAAGATATAAACTATTGTTTTATATATTTAGAAGCTTAATTTCCTTGTCAAATTAGGTATGTTTTATTAGATGTATATGTGATGGACTCTGGCTACCCCGACTGGGTAGCTCTGCTAGAAGGGTCCTTCCTATACCTGGAACATGCCACCATGTAAAGTGATTATAGCAGAGCCCACCTAAATAACCAGACAGAACCAGTATTTGGGTGAAACAAAGACTAGCTTTATTGTGGAAACACACTACTTTATACACCAACTCATCTTGATAAGGAGTCTCATCAGACCCCCAGATCTCCCGCCTTTCTCACCCCTCCAGACAGGCTGGCGCCCCCCATAGTGTCCATTGTCTTATAGGGTCCCAGTGGTACATAGGTGGCTATTCCGTGGTGATCCCAGGGGAGCAGTGGCACTTCCAGGGTGTCGTTGGAAAGCCCTTGATCCCCAGATGCTACAGTCCAAAAAGTGGGGGTCAGAGCTACGGGTGATCAAACGTACACCAGGAAGGCCAAGGGGAAATAGGAGATGTAGGGCCGTCTGGGTTCCCCAGTTCCCAAGGGAACTCCCCTCCTGCAATCACCCCACCTCTTTCCCTCCCTAGGGAGTACCAATCCCCAAAAGAGCGGAGATCTAGGGTAAAGGGCCGCTGGAGCAACCTGGTGTAAATGTCAGCGGGTATGCAGGGAAGCGCAGCTGGCCGGTAGTTCCAGGAGCCGGGCAAGCCGGAAAGGGGTTAGGTGGTCAGAGATAAGCTCTTCCTTGAGGGTGTACAGATCACAAAACAAGAAAAACAAAGAGTCTGGGAGATCGTGAATTACACAAAAAGGTCATATCTGAGGTAAAAAGGAGTGAGCTGGGTAGTAGGGGGGGGGGTGAGGGTAGCTCTTTCAGCCTGCTATCCGTGACAGTGCCCCCCACTGAAAAGTCCGGCAGACCCGGCTAGATCCACCTATCGGTCGGCCTGGGGCTCTGTGGGGAGCTATCCCAATTTGAGTTAGTCAGCATTCCCATTTTCTCGGCCGATATTGAATAGGGAAGTTGAAAGGCTGCAAGGCTAAACTCCACCGCAACAGGCGTCCATTTTCCCCAGCAACTCAGTTGAGCCAAACCAATGGGTTGTGGTCCGTGAGAACTGTAAAGGCCCGTCCGTACAGGTAGGGTTGTATTTTCTTCAGGGCCCACACCAGGGCCAGGCATTCTTTCTCCACCGCCGTGTAGCCTACTTCTCTGGGTAACAGCTAGGCTATGGGGTGGTTGTGCCCTTCTTCATCCACCTGCCTCAGCACTGCTCCCAACTAGAACATAGAGGCATCTGTATGAACACAAAAATGTTTGGTTGGGTTAGGAGTGGCCAGGATAGGGGCAGTAATCAAGGCTGTCTTAAGGCTTTGGAAGGTGGCTTCACATTCGGGGGACCACAGGACCTGTTGGGGGAACAGTTTTTGGATTAGGTCGGTTAGGGGTTTGGCCAGGGCACTGTAGTTGGGGACAAACTTGTGGTAGTACCCTGTGGTCCCTAGGAAAGCTAAGACCTGGGTCTTGGGGGTTGGCCAGTTTGCGACTGCCTCAATCTTGGCTGGCTCTGGCCGCTGCTTCCCGCAGCCTACTCGGTGTCCAAGGTACTGGACCTCCGAGCGTCCTATCGTACATTTGTCAGGCTTCAGGGTCAGACCGGTGGCCCTGATGCGGTCTAGAATGATGCCTAGGTGGACCAAATGATCCTTCCAGGTGTCACTGTAGATCACAATATCATCTAGGTAGGCGCAGGCATAATCCTGGAGGCCATCAAGGAGGAGATCCACATCCTCTGGAAGGTCACCGGTGCATTCTTCATACCAAACGGCATGACCTTAAACTGGTATAGGCCAAAGGGGGTGATGAATGCTGAATTTGGAATAGACTCCGGGTCCAGGGGGATCTGCTCGTACCCCTTGCAAAGGTCTAGAGTGGTCAGGAAGTTGCCGTGGGTGATGAGGTCTAGAAGGTCGTCAACCCGGGGCATAGCATAGGCATCGTTGTGGTTCTGTCATTGAGCCTACGGTAGTCTATGCAGAACCGAGTGGTTCTGTCCATTTGGGCACCAGTCCCACGGGGATGCCCAGGGGCTGTTGGACGGTTCAATAACACCCATGTCTAGCATCTCCCTGAGTTTGCTGCGCATATTTTCCCTAACTGCCTCGGGGACCCGATACGCTGGCTGTCACAAGGGCGCCTGTCGTGGGGTCTCCACTCGGTGCATTGATACCGTGGTGTACCCAGGAGTAGTGGAGAACATGTCCCTCCTGTCCCCTAGCACCTGTCTGACTTGCTCCCTCTACCTAGTCCCTAGCCTCTCGTCTAACTGTATGTCACCCATGCTTGGGGGCATCCTATTTTGCCCAGGGAGCTCTGGCATGGGAAGACTCTGAGTCCTCCATGGCTGGGGCACATATGGCGGCTACATCCTCTGCTCTTTCCTGGTATGACTCACATAAATGGTCCGACGTACCCGGTCATCTGAGCATTTGGCTACCAGATAGGTTGTGTCATTCAGCTGTTCTACCACTCGATAGGGTCCCTGCCAGGAAGCCTGTAGTTGTCTGTTTTGACAGGCTTCAGGGCCAGGACCTTCTGCCCTACTGCTAGGGTTCAGTTACGGGCATTCCGTTTGTACCACCGCTTCTGCCTACCTTGAGCGACCTGAAGCTTTTTTCGCACCCTCTCAACGAGGTTCTTCAGTCGGTCTCTGAATTCTAGGACGTACTCCACAATGGAGGGTCCTTCCTCCACCACTGATCCTTCCCAGTGGGCTCGCAATAGGTCTAGGGGCCCCCTCACCCTCCGGCCATATACAAGTTCAAAGGGGAGAACCCAGAAGATTCCTGGGGCACCTCTCGGTATGCAAACAGGAAGTGCGACAGGTATCTTTCCCAGTCTTTTTGAGAGGCCGAGAACATCTTAAGCAACTGCTTCAGGGTCCCGTTGAGCCTCTCACACAACCCATTGGTCTGGGGGTGGCATGTAGCTCTTTGCAGGGTGAGCTCAGCAGTGAACTGGATCCCCTGCTCTGAGATCACTTCCCGGGGAAAACCCACCCTGGAGCAGTGCACCGGGTGGCATAAACTACCTCTGTTAGAATATACTTCTTTCCGGAGGGGCTGGGTTGCGAAAAGGGGCCAACATTATCTACAGCTACCCGGCTAAAGGGTTCGTCAATGATAGGGTGAGCTGGTCCCAGAGAGGCAGGCAGGCTCTGGTTGGGTCTGGGGGTACCGGGAAGTACATCCAAGTACTGGTCAGCCAGGATGGCCGCTTGATCAAGGGTCTCATGCCCCTATCTTGGACCCATTCTCGCACCTCCACCAGGGAGTGGTTATAGAAGTGCCCCAACAGAATGAGCTGGGTGGCTTTGGCCAGGGTAGTTACATTACAGCCTGTGAACCAAGAGTCCAAGGACCAGGTGTGTCCACTCTGTAAAAGGCTGCCCCTCTTGCCTCTTTAGTTCCCGAAACTTCAGCCGGTGAGCCTCCAGCGTGAGACCATAGCGGCCAAAGATGTGCTCCTTTACCCGGTCATAGTTCTTTCAGTCTCCCAGGGGAACAGTGTTGAAAGCCTCTAGGGCTCGTCTGGACAGCTTTCCAAGCAGGAGGGTGATACGGTCTGTATTGGCAACACCCTGCAACTTGCACTGTGTTTCAAATACTTGGAGGTAGCTGTCAATCTCCTCTTCATTGTCTTTGAAAGCTCGGAAAGCCTCATGGGGTAGCTTCTTCGGCTGGGAAGGTGGAACCAGGGGAACCGACACGGCTCCCTCCATAGACTGTGGGACCTCCATCATTTTGAGTCTGGTGGTGCCGGATAACAGCCGAGTGATTACCTCCTCAGATGGGGTGGTCTCATAGAGGGCCAGTCGCCACTGGAGCTCGCTCTGTACCTCGGACATTACTGTCTGGGCCATTCACTGCTCTGGTCACTATCGGACCCACCAGCCGGCTCGTTAGCCTGGTCACCTTCCATCAGTTCGGCGATGATTGCTGCCTTGGACTTGTTGCCGGCAACTTTCACCCCCAAGCTTCTAGCAATCTTTCAGCGTATTCTTCCGGAGCCCAGCGTACTGCTGCTCCATCCGAAGAGGGCTTCAGTTGGTGGTTTGGATGTTCCTGGTAGACAGAAGGATCCCACCGCTGCCAACCAAATGTGACGGACTCCAGCTACCCCGACTGGGTAGCTCCTCCAGAAGGGTCCTTCCTATACCTGGAACATGCTGCCATGTAATGGAGCAAAGTGATAATAGCAGAGCCTATCCAAATAACCAGAGAGAACCATTATTCGGGTGAAACAAAGAACAGCTTTACTGTCGAAACACACTGCTTTTATACACCAACTCATCTCGATAAGGAGTCTTATCAGACCCCCAGATCTCCCGCCTTTCCCACCACTCCAGACAATCTTATCAGACCCCCAGATCTCCCGCCTTTCCCACCACTCCAGACAGGCTGGCGTCCCCCATAGTGTCCATTGTCTTATAGGGTCCCAGTGGTACAGAGGTGGCTATTCCGGGGTCATCCCGGGGGATCGGCGGCACTTCCAGGGTGTCTTCGGAAAGCCCTCGGCTATGGCTGATCAAATGTACACCGGGAAGGCCAATGGGAAATAGGAGTTGTAGGGAGGACGGAATCCCCAGTTCCCAAGGGAGCTCTCCTCCCACAATCACCCCACCTCTTGCCCTCCCTAGGGAGTACCAATGCCCAAAAGAGCAGAGCTCTGGGGTGAAGGGCCGCTGGAGCGACCTGGTGTAAATCAAGTATGCAGGGAGGTGCGGCTGGCCGGTAGTTTCAGGAGCCCAGCCAGCCAGAAAGGGGTTAGGTGGTAAAAGATCAACTCTTCCATGAGGGTGTACAGATAACAAAACAAGCAAAACTGGGAGATCACAAATTACACAAAAAGGCCATATCCAAGGTAAAAAGGAGTAAGCTGGGTAGTAGAGGGGTGGGGGTAGCCCTTGCAGCCTGGTATCTGTGACAGTATATTTCTAATTATTATAATGTATTTTAAAGAAGTATTTTTAGACTTACTGTAGATGTCTAACCCTTTAAGTTTGCACTTTATTCAAATTGTATGTTCTCCTTTATTGGTATATATCTTCCACAATAATTTTAACAATGTTATTGAAAATATTTCATATAAAGGCAATATAATTTATACTGCATCTGTATTGTAACGCATTGTTATCAAACACCTGACCTTCCTTATGCGGACTGCGGCTGGGTCTGCAGAGAGTAAGATAGTACAATATAATTCCTAAGAATTTAAAATCTTACTTGTAAATTCCTCACCAGTTATACAAACTACCATTAATATATAGAAGCTCAGCCTCTTCTTTACCCATTTAATAGAGATATTGCCTAAATAGAAGATCCTAGTTATTTAAAAACAGTTGAGGATATAGCTAACTAACATATACTATCTAATTATCGCTAGCATACTCCAACTGCAAGCTTGTTGATTTTTTATCCTCTCCTTTTCCAAACATATATAACACCATTTCATAATAAGACATTTGTATGTACAAGAATATATAGATATATCCTGCAATATCAAACGTTGGTTCAATTTAGGTCTTTAACCTTTATACTTTTTGTTTTATATTATTCGGTTTACACAGTTTATTTCTAATTTTTTTACTAAGTTTAATTTCCATATAACCCCAATATCACTTTTACTGCATTTTTACTTACGACCCAAGAGAGTTCTACTTTGTTACAATTGGGGTTAAGAATGAGGTTACCTAAACAATGATAATAATTTGATTTAATGAATCCAAATCACACACTAGAGAGGGGAACTTATTTTACACCCTGATGTATCTCTGCTTTTTCCCTTGCCCCACCTTATGTTGCTTACATGTTGCGCTTCCGGAATTTAAGTGTGCGGCTATTGCATGAAGACCAGTGCTCTTGAAAGAAAGCTGAAGAAAAGAAGATGTGGAATGGAGGCAGCAGAAGAGGTAGCCAAAGTTCGCCCCTGCAAAGATGGGCCCGTGGGGCCAGGAGCTGGGATGAAGAGGACCCCAATGTGGATGAGGATTGCGAAGCAGAGGTGGCAGGAAGAGGCGTCAGGAGCTGGGATGAAGAGGGCCCAACATCAGATTCAGATTTTTCAACTGTGAGTACAACTTTTGGGTGTTTTTTTATTTTTAGTAATAGACTTTTATAGTTTTACTTTTATTCTCTAGGAGAGGTTTTTTATGTATATTTTGTTATTTTTTGGGGTGGGGGTTAGGGTTTATAATACATTTTTTGTGTAAAAGGTGTTAGTTTTTATTTTTATTTTGGGTGTGTTAGGTATAATGGTGGGGGGGATTTATTTTGGATACTGTAGTTTATTATTTTTTGTAACTTAGATTTTGTTGTTGTAATTTAGGGTGTTTAGTTTAGAGGGGGGTTAGCTGCTAGTGTAGTTTTAGTTTGCATTGGGAGGTGGTAGTTTAGGCTTTAATATCCTGTATTTAGTAGACCTTAATCTGTATGGGGATTGAGTAGGTGATTATTGATGGTTAGCATTTAGTAGGCCTTAATCACCCAACTCCCATACCTAAATAGTAGGTCTTAATCTCCTAACCACCCCCCATACCTATATGGGGTTAAAAAGGTGATTATTGATGGTTACCATTTAGTTACCATTTATTAGTAATCACCCAACAACCCCTATATCTGTATGGGGGTTGATCAAAGATTAGGTTAGGGTAGCTTAGGGGTTAATAGTGCATTTATCTACAATTTAAAAAAAATATGCATTCTTATGTATGATGCATATTCTTTTAACTATTGTATATATATTATAATATGTTTTTTTATTGTAAACATAAATATATATTTTAACATTTATATTAAAGTTACAAAACGCATTATTATTACAATTGTATTATTACATAACAGGCATGCAGTTATGTAATAATATCATTATAATGCAGCTGTCTTTAATAACATAAATATCTATTTTAAAAACATATATTAAAAATATATATATAAACACATCAAGCAAGAATTTCTACATTTTAATTTATATATCCAATTCTTAAATTAATATGCATTATACATGACCATGCATTTTATTTCAAACATTGTAAACATAATGTTGTCAGGCCTTGCATTGATATTCAATATTTAAACTGTTATGCATGTATATTGCATAATGCTTTAAGTATTGCATATACATTAAAATGTATTTATGTCAGATTGTTGTTATTAGTGATAACATAGATATATATGTTGATTTATATATATTTTTATAGTTATCAGTAGCATCAAATTATATGTTTGCATAACAGACATGCAGTTGTGTAAAACTATAATTTTAATTATACTGTCTTTAATATCAAATAATAAACACAACAAGCAACATTAATTATATTTTTATTTATATGCAAATATTTAAACTATTTACATTCTGCATAACAATGCATCATTTTAAATATTGAATATTTATGTGTAGGGCTTTAGCTTCTACAGTTTAGTTTTAGGGGTCAATGTTTTTAAGGGTCAATGTTTAAATGATAGGCCTAGTCATGTACAATGCATATTGTTTAAATTATTGTATATATCTATAGAGTAAAGGGTATCTAATGATGCTTTCTATTATTTTAAACATAAACATATATTTTCAAATATATATTTATGTTTGAAATAAAAGAAATCAACCATTAAATCCCTTTAAAGATATCTACATTTTACATGACAATACATATTTTGTCAAGGAATTGAGCCCCAGTCCGACACTTCTTGAAAGGGATGCCGATCAAACAGGGTATCAAGTCGCCATCATAGTATGTTGTTAGCAAGTTGATGAGGCACCTAGGGATACCACTTGTTTGGGGGTGCTGTGTTCTAGGAGGAATGTGAGACAGTAATTGAAGTGTCCCTCATTCCTCCCAGATGGTAGAACCCCCAACAAGTATTCCTATGTGCCTCATCAAATTACCGACAACATAATGAAAGGGTAACTTGATCACCCTGCACTTGTCACACAGCCGCTGCGCCGCTGCTTGCTAAGGCTGTTGCCATAGACAGCGGTGGTGACTCGTTGCTATGGCCGTTATGCGCCTATGTAAGTACTACATTCACTTTATATCACTGCCCAAGTATAGGTGTTATTGTGTGTGCTGCTGTGTACGATTATCTGTATATGCTGGACTGTTATTACGTTATTGAACTCTGCCTGTCTGACTACTCTGCTTGCTTAACCCCTAAAGTACTGGATTGCTATAATGTTGCTGAACTCTGCCTGTCTGACCACTCTGCCTGCTTAACCTCTGAACTATTGGATTGCTATAATGTTACCGAACTCTGCCTGTCTGACCCTTCTATTGGTTTATCCCTGAACTGTTATATTACTGGATTTCCTTTGCTGCTGACTCCTGCCTGTTTCGGGTCCTTCTATTGGTTTATCCCTGAACTGCCATACTGCTGGATTTCCTTTCTGTTGCAGCTAAAGACTACCCTGCCTACTGTGAGTACTGCTTACCTCATTTTACAAACTTTCTCTACTCTGGGATATTTCCTATCATTTCAGCTTGATGCTGGGATAAGAAGACTACTGGTCAAGTTTGGTCTGATAGAGGAATATCCCACGAGCATTACAGCACTCTGTTCGATCAGCATGCCTTTTAAGAAGTGGCGGACCGGGACTCAATTCCGGTCCGGGGCTAAGCTCAGAAGCAGCTAGGCCAGTGAGGTTTTGCCGGCTGTCATTTTAGCACATGTCTGTGACACATTATTTATTATAATTGATCATTAATTATAATTTGATTATAATTTTAGTGACATAGCTTAAAAGTTATAATGGTTTACTATTTAGTATAGTAAACCATTAGTTAGTATAGTTTAGTATAGTTTATTATTGTAAAGTATTTTTCTGACAGTTGGCAGTATATGGGAGTGTTCCATGGGAATGTAGGTTAGACATTGTTAAAGTGTAGGCGGTATTAAAGACTTAGCTGGGCTTTCTGGGGGTTGTGAAGGATAGACGTGATGTAGGTGTAGGCGGTCAAGGGGAGTTAGTTGGGAGGTGAAGGGAGAGTGTAGGTTAGTTCTGATGCAGGTGTAGGTGGTTGATGGGAGGTAGTGAGGTGGTGCAGGGGGAGTGTAGCTTAGGCATGACATAATATACAGTAGGCATTTACGGAGAGGTAGAGGAGCGTGCTAGTGGGAGTAGCCTGCACTTTGATTCTGACACATCAACACAACCTCTATATGTTCGAATCAGCGTAATGCATGTTGCAAGGAGGGTAGTGGCCATGTTTGTCTCGCCCGCTATCAGCTGTCGAGACAACATTGCCTATGGTAGTTAGTGTAGGTGAAATAACACTTAGGTCACCACAGCAATATTTGAAGTGCGCCCACACGGAAACAATTTTTAGTTTCAGTAAGCGCATTGCCCCCCCCCCCTCCCCCAGCCTTACCAGCATCAATGTTGAGGATACGGGTAATGACGCTCACATTCGTATTGACTTATATGGGAGAGACATTATCTTGACAGAGCGTCAGACTGTGAGGCCGACTTGGTTAGTAAGGCAGTTTCTTGATGCTGTGAGGTCAGATTACCACAGACAACTCTCTGTATGTTTCCATTCTGGTACTGTGTATTGTATTTTAGTTTGTGCACTATTCTTAGCACTTTTATATATTCTTTTACTTGGAAGTTACCCTGACCTTGTTCTTGATGCCAGAGTCTGAATGGGAGCTGTTAAAAGGTCATCTGAGACTCCCATTCAGTGCATGGTCTTTTATGCTGATCTTGACACTGGCAAAGTTTCTGGACTACACTACCTGTCTCACCCTTCTACTAAGATGCACTGGTTAATGAACTTTGGAACTGTACCCTGACCGAGATTACAAGTTGTGCAGTAAACCCGTTGCGTACACATCGTGCAAAATGGGTCCGTACCGCTATTTCCATTCAGCCAGCATTACAAGTCACCTTTTTTTTGTATGGTGCAGTAAGTCGCATACCGCACAAAATCCAGGTTCCGAGTTGGCATGCTCGTGCATGTCTTCCCCCATAGAGATTAATGGAGAAAAAATTTAGGAAAAAAACCTAACACCTGCGATTGCGAAATCGTTACCGCATTTTCTTTTTCCCCATTGAAGTCTATAGAGAAAAGAAAGTTTGAAAAAAACCTAACACCCTAATATAAACTCCTAGTCTAATAACCCCCTAAACCGCTGTCCCCCCCACATCACCAACACTAAATAAAGCTATTCACCTCTAAACCGCCGTCCCCCCACCATCGCTACTACTAAAATAAACCTATTAACCCCTAAACCGCATCCCCAACATCGCTACTACTAACATAAAACTATTAACCCTTAATCAGCCGCTCCCCCCACATCGCTACTACTAAAATAAAAACATTAACCCCTAAACCGCCATCCCCCACATCGCTACTACTAAAATAAAACTATTAACCCCTAAACCGCTAGCCCCCCACATTGCAACTACCGAAATTAAATTATTAACCCCTAAACCTAACACCCCCTAAATTTAAATTAAAGTTACAATATACTAACTACCTTAAAATAAATACAAACTTACCTGTGAAAAAAATAAAAGCTAAGCTTAACCTACAAAAAAAAACTAACATTACAGAAAATAATACAAATCTAAAATTACACAAAATAAAATAAATCTAACATTACAGAAAATAACACCAGCTCCATGCCTCAGAAGACCTCTCTGCACCTCTGGAAAGAAGATAGAAGATGGTCCCGCGATGGAAGAAGATAGATCCACCCGGATGAAGACTTTTCTCCGCCTGGAAGAAGATGCATCGCCGGACTTCAGTAATGGTGAGTACCTATTTTGGGGTTAGTATTAGGGTTTCTTTTTTTAGATTATCGCTTTTTCTTATTTTTATGGGCAGTAAAAAAACTGATAACCCTTTTAAGTGCAATGCCCATACAAATGCCCCTTTAAGGGCAATGGGTAGATTAGTTTTCTTTCATGTAATTGGCAAGAGTCCATGAGCTAGTGACGTATGGGATATACAATCCTACCAGGAGGGGCAAAGTTTCCCAAACGTCAAAATGCCTATAAATACACCCCTCACCACACCTACAATTCAGTTCAGTTTTACAAACTTTGCCTCCTATGGAGGTGGTGAAGTAAGTTTGTGCTAAGATTTCTATGTTGACATGCGCTTCTCAGCATTTTGAAGCCCGATTTCTCTTAGAGTACAGCGAATGTCAGAGGGACATTGAGAGTATCAATTATTGAATGCAATGATTTTCCTAACGGGGGTCTTTTTCATAGGTTCTCTGTTATCGGTCGTAGAGATTCATCTCCTACCTCCCTTTTCAGATCGACGATATACTCTTATATATACCATTACCTCTACTGATAACTGTTTCAGTACTGGTTTGGCTATCTGCTATATGTGGATGGGTGTCTGTTGGTAAAGTATGTTTTTATTTCTTAAGACACCTCAGCTATGGTTTGGCACTTTATGCATTTATATAAAGTACTAAATATATATATTGTACTTATATTTGCCATGAGTCAGGTTCATGTATTTCCTTTTAAAGATTGTCAGTTTCATATTTGGGGAAAGCTAATATTAAGAAATATTTTTCTTACCTGGGGTTTAGTCTTTTTTTCAATTGACTACTTTGTTTCAAATTGCGGGCTGACTTAGGCTCGCGGGTGCGCCAAATGCTACACTTTATTGCGTCATTCTTGGCGCGAGAATTTTTTGGCGCAAAAGGCACGTCCGTTGACGCAAGTTCGTCATTTCCGGCGTCGTAATTGACACAGAGGTTTCACACAGGGTTGCGTCGTTAGTGACGCGAGTGTGTCATTTCTGGACATGGTTGTCACCAAAAAATATTTTTCAGTTACGTTGTGCGTCATACTTGGCGCCAAATTTTTGTCATTATTTATTGCCCCATTGCTTTTGCCTTTTTTCTATGTCAGAGGGCTACGCTATTTGCATTTTTCCCATTCTTGAAACTGTCATATAAGGAAATTGGTAATTTTGCTTTATATGTTGTTTTTTCTTTTACATTTTGCAAGATGTCTCAAGCTGATCCTGCCTCAGAAGTATCTGTTGGAACTTCGTTGCCTGACATCGGTTCTACCAAAGCTAAGTGCATTTGTTGTAGAGATTATGGCCTCTAGTTATCAAGCCGTCAACCGCAAATAGGCTGGAATTCCGCAGCATATTTGTGGCGAGGCTGATTCACCTTAGTTATCCTGCCCTACAGCCCGGCAAAAGTAGAATTTAGTGACGTAACCTACGATCCGCCGGTCTCAGTCCGACACAGATCGATGGTTACGTCACTACAGATGTTCCGAACGCAAGTTCGGCACAATCTGACTACTTTTGGTAGTTATCAAACTACTACCAGGTACGCTCGCCACTATTCCGGGCCAGCGTACCTGGTTTTCAATCCACCGTCCTGGAGGCGGCAGATCCCATAGGAATCAATGGGAGTCTGACCACAGCGAGAGCTCATGTTCGCTGCTGCCCGATATCCCATTGATTCCTATGGGAAGTGTCTGCACCTAACACCCTAACATGTACCCCGAGTCACCCCTAATCTGCCCCCCCCTACACCGTCACCTACTTTATACTTAGTAACCCCTAAACCACCGCTTATGGACCCCTCCGCAACTAAATAAACTTGCTAACCCCTAAACCGCCGCTCCCGGACCCCGCCGCAACTATAATAAATATATTAACCTCTAAACAGCCACTCCCGGACCCCGCCGCCACCTACATAATACCTATTAACCCCTAATCTACCGCCGCCACCTATATTAAATTTATTAACCCCTATCCTGCCCCCCATACCGCCGCCACTATATTAAACTTATTAACCCCTAAACCTAAGTCTAACCCTAACCCTAACACCCCCCTAACTTAAATATTATTTAAATAAATCTAAATAAAAATTACTATTATTAACTAAATTATTCCTATTTAAAAATAAATACTTACCTGTAAAATAAACCCTACCGGCTAGATTTAGAGTTTTGTCGGTAAAGACCAGGGTAGCTATCGCTGCTTTTTTTCCCAACGAACCCTTAAGACAACGCTGGTATTTAGAGTTGTCTGAGGGGCTGCGTTAGGCTCAAAAAAGGGATCGTTGAGCCTAACTTAGCTCCACTTCAACCCTCAATACCAGCGTTGCTTACGGTAGCGGTAAGCAGCTAAAACGTGCTCGTGCACGATATCCCCATAGGAAACAATGGGGCAGTTTGGGCTGAAAAAAACTTAACACCTGCAAAAAAGCAGCGTTCAGCTCCTAACGCAGCCCCATTGTTTCCTATGGGGAAACACTCTCTAAGTCTGCACCTAACACCCTAACATGAACCCTGAGTCTAAACACCCCTAACCTTACACTTATTAACCCCTAATCTGCCGCCCCCGCTATCGCTGACACCTGCATTATACCATTAACCTCTAATCTTCTGCTCTGGACACCGCCGCAACCTACATTATCCCTATGAACCCCTAATCTGCTGCCCCTAACACCACCGACCCCTATATTATAATTATTAACCCCTAATCTGCACCCCCAATGTCGCCGCCACCTTACCTACAATTGTTAACCCCTAATCTCCCGCCCGCACCGTCGCCACTACTATAATACATTTATTAACCCCTAAACCTAACTCTAACCCTAACCCTAACACCCCCTAACATAAATATAATTTAAATTAAACGAAATAATATTCCTAAAATTAAATAAAATAATCCTATTTATAACTAAATGCTTACCTAGAAAATAAACCCGAATATAGCTACAATATAACTAATAATTACATTGTAGCTATTTTAGGATTTATAATTATTTTACAGGCAACTTTGTATTTATTTTAACTAGGTAGAATAGCTATTACATAGTTAATAACTATTTAATAGCTACCTATTTAAAATAAATACAAAATTACCTGTAAAATAAATCCTAACCTAAGTTACAAATACACCTAACACTACACTATCATTAAATTAAATAAATAAATTACATACAATTAGCTAAAATAAAATACAATAAAATAAACTATACTATAATACAAAAATAAACAAACACTAAATTACAAAAAATAAAAAAGAATTACAAGCAGTTTAAACTAATTAGACCTAATCTAAGCCCCCTAATAAAATAAAAAAGCCCCCCAAAATAAAAAATTCCCTACCCTATTCTAAAATACAAAAGTAATCAGCTCTTTTACCAGCCCTTAAAAGGGCTTTTTGCGGGGCATTGCCCCAAGGTAATCGGCTCTTTTACCTGAAAAGAAAAATACAATACCCCCCAACATTACAACCCACCACCCACACACCCCTACTCTAACCCACCCAAACCCCCCTTAAATAAACCTATCGCTAACCCCCTGAAGATCATCCTACCTTGAGTCGTCTTCACCCAGCCAAGCCAAATTCTTCATCCAAGGTGCGCAGAGGATGTCCTTGATCCGGTAGAAGTCTTCATCCAAGCGGCAAAGAACAGGTCCTCCATCCGGTAGAAGTGTTCATCCAGACGACGTCTTCAATCTTCATCCATCCGGAACGGATCGGAGCCATCTTCAACGGAGCCGACGCGGAGCCATCCTCTTCAACCGACGGACTAACGACAAATGAAGGTTCCTTTAAGGGACGTCATCCAAGATGGCGAGCCGAATTCTTCATCCAAGCGGGACAAGAAGAGGTCCTCCATTCGGCGGAAGTCTTCATCCAAGCGGGGCAGAAGAGGTCCTCCATCCGGTAGAAGTCTTCATCCAAGCGGTGTCTTCTATCTTCATCCAACCGCGGCTCCATCTTGCACACCTCCGACGCGGAACATCCTGCTGGCCTGACGGACTAAAGACGAATGAAGGTTCCTTTAAGGGACGTCATCCAAGATGGCGTCCCTCGAATTCCGATTGGCTGATAGGATTCTATCAGCCAATCGGATTGAAGTTCAATCCGATTGAATGATCCAATCAGCCAATCGGATTGACCTTGCATTCTATTGGCTTTTGCAATCAGCCAATAGAATGCGAGGTCAATCCGATTGGCTGATTGAATCAACCAATCGGATTTTTCCTACCTTAATTCCGATTGGCTGATAGAATCCTATCAGCCAATCGGAATTCGAGGGACACCATCTTGGATGACGTCCCTTAAAGGAACCTTCATTCGTCTTTAGCCCGTCGGGCCAGCAGGATGTTCCGCGTCTGAGATGTGCAAGATGGAGCCGCAGTTGGATGAAGATAGAAGACACCGCTTGGATGAAGATGAAGACTTCTACCGGATGGAGGACCTCTTCTGCCCCGCTTGGATGAAGACTTCGGCCGGATGGAGGACCTCTTCTTGCCCCGCTTGGATGAAGAATTCAGCTCGGCTGAGTGAAGACGACTCAAGGTAGGGAGATCTTCAGGGGGTTAGTGTTTTTTTTTTTTTTACGGGGGGTTTGGGTGGGTTAGAGTAGGGGTATGTGGGTGGTGGGTTTTAATGTTGGGGGGTTGTATTTTTTTTACAGGTAAAAGAGCTGATTACTTTGGGGCAATGCCCCGCAAAAAGGCCTTTTAAGGGCTGGTAAAAGAGCTGATTACTTTGTAATTTAGAATAGGGTAGGGCATTTTTTTTATTTTGGGGGGCTTTATTATTTTATTAGGGGGCTTAGATTAGGTGTAATTAGTTTAAACTTCTTGTAATTCTTTTTTTATTTTCTGTAATTTAGTGTTTGGTTTTTTTGTACTATAGTCTAGTTTATTTAATTGAATTTAATTTTAGGTAATTGTAGTTAATTTATTTAATAAATTTAATGATAGTGTAGTGTTAGGTTTAATTGTAACTTAGGTTAGGATTTATTTTACAGGTAATTTTGTAAGTATTTTAGCTAGGTAGCTATTAAATAGTTATTTAACTATTTAATAACTATTCTACCTAGTTAAAATAAATACAAAGTTGCCTGTAAAATAAATATAAATCCTAAAATAGCTACAATATAATTATTAATTATATCCGGGAGCGGCGGTTTAGGGGTTAAACATTTAATTTAGTTGCGGCAGGGTCCGGGAGTGGCGGTTTAGGGGTTATTGAGTTTAATGTAGGTGGCGGCGGTATAGTGGGGGGCAGGATAGGGGTTAATAAATGTAATGTAGGCGGCAGTGGGCTCAGGGTGCGGAGGTTTAGGGGTTAAACAATTTATTTAGTTGAGGCGGGGTCCGGGATCCGCAGGATAGGGGTTAATAACTTGAATTTAGGTGGCGGCGGTATAGGGGGCGGCAGATTAGAGGTTAATAGGTATAATGTAGGTGTCGGCGGGGTCCGGGAGCGGCGGTTTAGGGGGTAATAACTTTATTTAGGTGCGGGGGGCTCTGGGAGCGGTGGTTTAGGGGGTAAAACAGTATAGTTTAGTGTGGGTGCTTAGCAAGAAAGCTGGGAAGAAGCCGATGAGCAGCGAGATCTATGACTGTCAGTTAACAACAGTTCGCTGCTCATCGCTCCGTACTTGGTGCGCGGCTTCTTGACAGCTTTCTTGATAACTTTGGCAAACGTATTCAGGTCCGCGGCAGCGATGGTAGGCGAGCTTAGGCGAGCGTATTGGGGCGGCGAATGCAGGAAAGTAGACGGCTTCATACATAGAGGCCTATATCTCCTAATGTCATTTGTATTAGTTGTCATGATAAACTTTTACATGCAGATAGTGTGTCCATCAGTAATAGTACATTGCCGGTTGCAGTTCCTTCAACTTCTAATGTACATGATATACCTATGAATTTTAAAGAATGTGTTACTGATTCAATTCAGAAGGCTTTGTCTGCATTTCCACCTTTTAATAAACGTAAGAGGTCTTTTAAAACTTCTCATAAAGTTGATGAAATTTCAAATGACCGACAACATAATGAATTATCCACCTCTGATGAGGATCTATCTGATTCAGAAGATCCTTCCTCAGAGATTGACACTGACAAATCTACTTATTTATTAAAAATGGAGTAAATGCGTTCTTTGTTAAAAGAAGTGTTAATTACTTTGGATATTGAGGAAGCTAGTCCTCTTGATATTAAAACCAGTAAACGTTTAAATAACCTCCTGTGGTTACTCCAGAGGTTTTTCCTATTCCTGATGCTATTTCTGATATGATTTCTAAGGAATGGAATAAGCCGGGTACTCTTTTTAATCCTTCTGCAAGGTTTAAAAAATTGTATCCTTTACCAGCAATTTCAATAGCGTTTTGGTTAAAGATCCCCAAAGTTGATGGGGCTATTTCTACTCTTGCTAAACGAACCACTATTCATATGGAAGATAGTACATCCTTTAAAGATCCTTTAGATAGGAAGCTTGAATCTTATCTAAGGAAAGCCTATTTATATTCAGGTCATCTTCTTAGGCCTGCAATTTCTTTGGCTGATGTTGCAGCTGCTTCAACTTTCTGGTTGGAGAATTTAGCGCAACAAGAATTGGATTCTGACTTATATAGCATTGTTTGTTTACTGCAACATGCTAATCATTTTATTTGTGATGCTATTTTTTATATTATCAAAGTTGATGTTAGATCCATGTCTTTAACTATTTTAGCTAGAAGAGCTTTTTGGCTTAAATCTTGGAATGCTGATATGACATCTAAGTCTAGATTACTATCTCTTTCTTGCCAAAGTAATAATTTATTTGGTTCTCAGTTGGATTCTATTATTTTAACTGTTACTGGGGGGAAGGGAGTTTTTTGGCCTCAGGATAAAAAAACCTAAGGGTAAATCTAAGGCTTCTAATAGTTTTCGTTCCTTTCGTCAAAATAAGGAACAAAAACCTAATCCTTCCCCCAAGGAATCTGTTTCCAATTGGAAGCCTTCCTCAAATTGGAATAAATCCAAGCCTTATAAGAAACCAAAGTCAGCCCCTAAGTCCGCATGAAGGTGCGGCCCTCATTCCAGCTCAGCTGGTAGGGGGCAGATTAAGATTTTTCAAGGATGTTTGGGCAAATTCTGTCCAAAATCAATGGATTCAGAGCATTGTCTCTCAGGGGTACCGAATAGGATTCAGAGTAAGACCTCCTGTGAGAAGATTTTTTCTCTCACGCATCCCAGTGAATCCAGTAAAATCCCAGGCTTTCCTGAAGTGTGTTTCAGACCTGGAGGTTTCAGGGGTAATCATGTCGGTTCCTTTTCAGGAACAAGGTCTGGGGTTTTATTCAAATCTATTCATTGTCCCAAAGAAAGAAAATTCATTCAGACCAGTTCTGGATCTGAAAATTTTGAATCGTTATGTAAGAGTACCAACTTTCAAGATGGTGACTATAAGGACTATTCTGCCTTTTGTTCAGCAAGGACATTATATGTTTACAATAGACTTGCAGGATGCATACCTTCATATTCTGATTCATCCAGAACATTATCAGTTCCTGAGATTCTCTTTTCTAGACAAGCATTACCAATTTGTTGCTCTTCCGTTTGGCCTAGCAACAGCTCCAAGAATCTTTTCAAAGGTTCTAGGTGCCCTACTCTCTGTAATCAGAGAACAGGGTATTGCGGTGTTTCCTTATTTGGACAATATCTTGGTACTATCTCAGTCTTTACATTCTGCAGAATCTCACACAAATCAACTAGTGTTGTTTCTTCGAAAACATGGTTGGAGGATCAATTTACCAAAAAGCTTTTTTATTCCTCAGACAAGGGTCACCTTTTTAGGTTTCCAGATAGATTCAGTGTCCATGACTCTGTCTCTAACAGACAAGAGATGTTTGAAATTGGTTGCAGCATGTCGGCACCTTCAGTCTCAGTCATTCCCTTCAGTGGCTATGTGCATGGAAGTTTTAGGCCTCATGACTCTAGCATCAGACGCGATTCCTTTTGCTCGTTTTCACATGAGACCTCTCCAGCTTTGCATGCTGAATCAATGGTGCCGGGATTATACAAAGATATCACAATTAATATCCTTAAATCCCAATGTTCAACACTCTCTGACGTGGTGGTTAAATCACCAGTGTTTAGTTCAAGGGGCCAACCTGGACTGTTCGGCCAACCTGGACTGTGATCATAACAGATGCGAGTCTTTCAGGTTGGGGAGCTGTCTGGGGATCTCTAACAGCACAAGGGGTGTGGAAATCTCAAGAGGCAAGATTACCAATCAATATTTTAGAACTCCGTGCAATTCTCAGAGCTCTTCAGTTTTGGCCTCTTTTGAAAAGAGAACTGTTCATTTGTTTTTAGACAGACAATATCACAACGGTGGCATATGTCTATCATCAGAGTGGGACTCACAGTCTCCAAGCTATGAAAGAAGTATCTCAGATACTTGTTTGGGCGGAATCCAGCTCCTGTCTAATTTCTATGGTTCATATCCCAGGTGTAGACAATTGGGAGGAGGATTATCTCAGCCGTCAGACTTTACATCCAGGGGAGTGGTCTCTCCATCCGGATATGTTTTCTCAGATTGTTCAGATGTGGGGTCTTCCAGAAATAGATCTGATGGCTTCCCATCTAAACAAGAAACTTCCCAGATACCTGTCCAGGTCCAGGGATTCTCAGGTGGAAGCAGTAGATGCACTGACACGCACTGACACTTCCTTGGCATTATCAACCTGCTTATATCTTCCCGCCTCTAGTTCTTCTTCCAAGAGTGATCTCCAAGATCATCATGGAACAATCATTTGTGTTGCTGGTTGCTCCAGCATGGCCCCACAGGTTTTGGTATGCAGATCTTGTTCGGATGTCCAGTTGCCAACCTTGGCCACTTCCGTTAAGGCCTGACCTACTCAAGGTCCGTTTTTCCATCAGGATCTCAAATCATTAAATTTGAAGGTATGGAAATTGAACGCTTAGTACTAAGTCATAGAGGTTTCTCTGACTCAGTAATTAATATTATGTTACAAGCTTGTAAATCTGTCTCTAGGAAGATTTATTATCGAGTCTGGAAGACTTACATTTCATGGTGCTCTTCTCATAAATTCTCTTGGCATTCTTTTAGAATTCCTAGAATTTTACAGTTTCTCCAGGATGGTTTGGATAGAGGTTTGTTTGCAAGTTCATTGAAGGGACAAATCTCTGCTCTTTCTGTTTTATTTCACAGAAAGATTGCTAATCTTCCTGATATTCACTGTTTTGTAGAGGCTTTGGTTCGTATTAAGCCTGTCATTAAATCAATTTCTCCTCCTTGGAGTCTTAATTTGGTTTTGAAGGCCTTACAGGCTCCTCCTTTTTAAGCCTATGCATTCTTTGGATATTAAACTACTTTCTTGGAAAGTGTTGTTCCTTTTGGCTATCTCTTCTGTTAGAAGAGATATCAGCTCTTTCTTGTGAATCTCCTTTTCTGATTTTTCATCAGGATAAGGCGGTTTTGCGGACGTCATTTGAATTTTTACCTAAGGTTGTGAATTCTAACAACATTAGTAGAGAAATTGTTGTTCCTTCCTTGTGTCCTAATCTTAAGAATTCTTTGGAAATATCCTTACATTCTTTGGATGTGGTGAGAGCTTTGAAATATTATGTTGAAGCTACTAAATATTTCAGGAAGACTTCTAGTCTATTTGTTTTATTTTCTGGTCCTAGGAAAGGTCAGAAGGCCTCTGCTATTTCCTTGGCCTCTTGTTTAAAGCTTTTGATTCATCAAGCTTATTTGGAGTTGGGTCAAGACCCGTCTCAGAGAATTACAGCTCATTCTACTAGATCAGTCTCCACTTCGTGGACTTTTAAGAATGAAGCTTCAGTTTATCAGATTTGCAAAGCAGCGACTTGGTCCTCTTTACATACATTTACTAAATTCTACCGTTTTGATGTATTTGCTTCTTCTGAAGCAGTTTTTGGTAGAAAAGTTCTTCAGGCAGCTGTTTCAGTTTAATTCTTCTGCTGATGTTAAGTTTTTCTTTTCTTCATGAGAATAACTTATATTTTGGGTTGTGGATTATTTTTTCAGCATTTGGCTGTTGTTTATTTTTATCCCTCCCTCTCTAGTGACTCTTGCGTGGAGTTCCACATCTTGGGTATTGATATCCCATACTTCACTAGCTCATGGACTCTTGCCAATTACATGAAAGAAAACATAATTTATGTAAGAACTTACCTGATAAATTCATTTCTTTCATATTAGCAAGAGTCCATGAGGCCCACCCTTTTTATGGTGGTTATGATTTTTTTGTATCACCCCGCTACTTGGCTATTCATTAAAAGTGAATTGTGGGTGTGGTGAGGGGTATATTTATAGGCATTTTGAGGTTTGGGAAACCTTGCCCCTCCTGGTAGGATTGTATATCCCATACGTCACTAGCTCATGGACTCTTGCCAATATGAAAGAAATGAATTTATCAGGTACATTCTTACATAAATTATGTTTTTTTTTGTTAGGTGTTTAATATTTTGGGGGGTTGGGGTTGTAATTTATGGGAGGACTTTGTATATATATATTTTTTGTTTTTTAAAAGAGCTGATTTCTTTAGGGCAATGCCCTACAAAAGGCCCTTTCAAGGACTATTGTTGTTTTGTGGTGTCTTTTTTTTTTAACGGGGTATTAGATTAGGAATAAAACAAATTTTGGATAATTTTGTTATTTTCTTTTATATATAGTTTTTTTATTTTTTGTAATCTTAGGTTTTTTATTTTATGTTATTTTTTTTCTGTAATAGGGGCCCCTTTTTAGAGGCCTTTCATCGTCGGGTGGAGGAGGATGTATTAACTTTGCCAGATACCGCAATGCTGCCCCCCCAAATCTGAGTCAAGCTCAGAAACGAGCTCTTGATGCTCTGAGTAAAAGAGAGGACATAGTAATCAGTGTGCAAGTTAAAAGGTCTTTATAACTTACTATGCTTTATGTAACACACACACTCTAATTTAGTAATATTGGCTATTTTTTGCGATAGTCCGCTTTTGGGATTTAACATCAGCATTGCATCAGTGTATAGTCTGACAAATGATTTCCAATGATGTACTAATATATACATATAGTTTGGGTTATATCCATTTAACTGTTGTACTAGACAAATGTATATTCTATCTGTTATATCCTAATGGTCAAATGTTCGTATTTATGACTGAACAGTCAAATTAAATGTATTAAATAATATGCCATATCTATTCAAGTAAAGTATACATTACTCATCAGCTGTACACCCTTAGGCTTTGAATTGACCAGGCTATTTAAGGGTGTAAACCGGATACTCTGTATGGTCTATGAATAAGGCTACTTACCAGCCGAAACGCGTAAGACCGACTGGTTGCTGTGGAGTAATGGCATTACTTTTTTACTCTATTTTTTTCTATACCCCTTTTTTCTGAGTGTAATTTTTTAAGTGTTCTTTTTAATTAATAAACCTACCACGTTTTTCCTAAAGTGGCTCGCTGGATTTCTGTAGTCGATGTGGGGGGGTGGCGGTTTAGGGGTTAGTAGGTTTATTTTAGTAGTCACGATGTGGGGGGACGGAGGTTTAGGGGTTAATAGTTTTATTTTAGTAGTAGCGATGTGGGGGACGGCGGTTTAGGGGTTAATCAGTTTATTTAGTATTGGTGATATAGGGAGATAGCAGTTTAGGGGTAAATAGGTTTATTTTAGAAGTTGTGATGTGGGGGATGGCGGTTTAGGGGTTAACAACTGTATTTATTAGTTGCGCTGGTGGGGGATGGCAGATTAGGGGTTAATAGTGTAGTTTATGGGTGTTAGTGCACTTTGCAACATATTTTTTATGGGTTTTGTGAAACTTTTTTGTTTCGCAAAATCCATAACTACAGGACTTTGAATGCGGAATGGATCGTTGCAGTATAGGCTATTACGATCGCGGTAAAGCCATAACACACAACTTGTAATATCAATTAGCTGACCATTCCACACTCAAAGGCCATCTTTTAAGCAGTAAAGCCATACCGCACAACTTGTAATCTGGGCCCTTGACTTTTGCACCATCTTTACCCTTTTGCTTTGATGCTTGGCTTTGGACTGCTACTCTCGTTTTGACCCCTGGCCTGTTCATGGATTACCCTCCTTCTGTCCTAACTGTTTCCTGTTTCCCATTCTCTGTGCAATTGGTTCCAGATTTAAAATCAGGTAATCTCTCTATTGCCTTATAGAGTGTAAGTGGTTGGATGACAGCCAAAAGCAGACTTGCATGAGTGAACATGCCCCGCAAGGACTCCAAAGAAGCATTCACTGCAAAAGCAGGTTCACAAGACTTCTCCTCAAGCCTGTATCTTCTCAGCTGAATTTTTTTTTTAAAGCACAGTGTCTACCTTAACTTATTTTTTGCCCATCAATCCTGATTGAGGAGGAATATATATGTCCCATCCGGTAAAAGAAGACACTCACTGGTCTTGTATAATAAAACTTCATGTTTATTTCATCCGTATAAAAATGACATAACGTTTGGGTGTATTCCTCACACCTTTGTCAAATGTCAAAAGATAGTCCACCAATGTGAACCTAAAACCAATAATGTACCCATACCTGTCTTATATAGCGGATGTCCGCAGATCAAAATACAATGTCCCACTCTAATGATGTCATCACACGCCAACCCCGGCATGCAGCGTCAGAAAGAGTGGGCGTGTATAAGGTTGTCACGGCAACAGGCAAACAAAATGCTGTGACAAACCTGATCGGATTAGTCCTAAAAGCTGAAAACACTGTAAGTCAGAATGCCAGCTAAATTGAACCAGTGCTTGGTTCTCTATCATGGGATACAAATCCCTATATACACGGAGTGGTATTGCAGATCACAGGAACAATCACCAATATACCCCAAATGAGGTATATGTACTAGTATCGTCCTGACGCAACACCATCCTTGTGAACCCAAAAATATGCCTGCCCGTGTTAACAAGAATTAAAGTAAAAAATAATACAGAAAAAACAAAAACAGAAAATAATTACATTATGTCACACAGATATTGTGATGATCCCAAAGTAACAGATTCCTATATTATCCACACATGCTTCATAGCCCCCTGAAGTATTGGTATAAACTTGTGAGTTACCCACTAGAATGAGCTGTCAGGTTAGGAAATGTCCAGAAGAAGACCCAAATGCTAGGGCGAACTTAAACAACACCCTTGCACTCTGAGTTTAATCCAGGACGTGACCCCACGACAACCTCTAAAAAACAATGTACTCACGATATGGAGCAGAGTTAGCCTGAGTCCAAAGTAATTCAAGATATCAGCCAAATAGACTTCAGAGTAAGGAACTGGTTTCAGGACATGTCTTCCACAGAATCAGGAGAGCAGGGATAGTCCAGTTATACTCAGTCAGAGGAAGGGTAAAACAAGAAACAGTTAATTATGCAGGAGTAGGTAACTTGTTATCAGGCAGTTTGAGGGTTAACACTGTGTAGTCAGTCCTTGCAGAGTTTGGCAACAGGTTATTAGGCAGTTTGAGGGTTAACACTGTGTAGTCAGTCCTTGCAGAGTTTGGCAACAGGTTATCAGGCAGTTTGTAGGTTAATACTGAATAGTCAGCACATGCAGAGTTTAGACAACAGGATATCAGGTAGTTAGAGGGTTAATACAGATTAATCAGTACTTGCAGAGATTGGCAACAGGTTATCATGCAGTTTGAGAGTTTACTCTGAATAAACGGTATTTGCAGAGTTTGGCAACAGGTAAACATGCAGTTTGAGAGTTTCACAGAATAAACAGTTCTTGTAATGTTTGGCAACCGGATATCAAGCAGTTTGAAGGTTTACACTGAATAAACAGTATTTGCAGAGTTTGGCAACAGGTAAACATGCAGTTTGAGAGTTTCACAGAATAAACAGTTCTTGCAATGTTTGGCAACAGGATATCAAGCAGTTTGAAGGTTTACACTGAATAAACAGTATTTGCAGAGTTTGGCAACAGGTAAACATGCAGTTTGAGAGTTTCACAGAATAAACAGTACTTGCAATGTTTGGCAACAGGTTATCAGGAAGATTGAGGGTTAACCCAGCATAGTCAGTCTTTGCAGAGTTTGGCAACAGGTTATCAGCAGTTAGAGAGTTTCCACAGCGAAGTCCTCACAGGAGCCACAAAGAGTAACAAACAAAAGGGCACTGAAGAAACAGGAAGCCCGGAATAAAAAGCCTGGTAGTGACATCATCAGGAAGGGGCGGCTCAGACTACCTGCCAATTAAGCACACAGAGAGGACCGCCGGAGCTTCCCAGCGGCCGAGCGTGACAGTGCCCCCTCCTCTAGGACCCCTCCGGGGGACCCGACCGGGCCTGGCAGGGTATTTCTTGTGAAAAGACTTGACAAGAGCTGGAGCATGAACATGAGAGGCTGGTTCCCAAGATCGTTCAGAGATAGGATAACCCTTCCAATGGACCAGGTAGTACAGCCGATTGCCCGTAGCTTGGAATCCAAAATCTGACTGACTTCAAACTCAGAAGTTCCCTCTACAGAAAGTGGAGGAGGTGGTTTACTCTTGATAGAGTACTGGTTGTAGATGACTGGCTTGAGTAAGGAGACATGAAACACTGGATGGATCTTGAGAGTCTTGGGTAAAGCCAGGCGGTATGCAGAAGAACAAACTTTGGAAACAATTCGAAAAGGTCCAATGTACTTAGGACCCAACCTAGTACAAGGTTGTTTTAGACGTATGAATCTGGTGGATAAAAATACTGTCTCCAGTACGAAGTAAAGGAGCCTTACACCTTCTGCGATCAGCATATCTCTTGTGTATTAAGGAAGAGGAAAGTAGATTTTGACGAATGAGTTGCCAGTGGTTACTGAGATTTTTCACAATACGATCTGCTCCAGGGACTTCAGTAGAACTGGTAAACATAGGAAAGGTTCTAGGTTCAAAACCATGTGCAGTAGAAAGAGATATGTTGATTCCGAAGTGCTTACAAAAAGACCTCCAAAACTTGGAAACAAATTGAACTCCGCGATCTGAGACTATGTCAGTGGGAAAAACCATGTAAACGAGATATATGTAGAACAAAGAGTTCAGAAAGTCTTTGAGCTGAAGGCAAGCCTGGAAGAGGTATGAAGTGAGCAGACTTGGAGAACCGATCCACCACTACCCAAATGGTCGTATTTCCAGCAGAAACAGGAAGATCTGTAACGAAGTCCATGGATAAGTGAGACCAAGGGTAATGAGGAGTAGGAAGAGGGTGTAATAGACCAAATGGTCGATGAGAAGATTGTTTGTTCGAAGCACAAGAACTACAAGCAGCAATATAATCCTTAACATCCCTCCTCATAGTGGACCACCAAACATGCTGCTTCAGTTTCCACAAAGTATTGGTTACTCCAGGATGACCTGCTGAAATGTTGTCGTGAGCCCAACGTAGAAGCTTAAGACGTAATCCTTTGGGTACATACAGGATACCAGAAGGTAGTTTGCAAGAAGATGGTACCCGGACTTGAGCAGCATGTAAAGCCTGTACTGGAAAAGAGGATACTAGAGCCAAAACTTTGACTGGACGTAGTATAGGTTCAGAATCCAAAGGAGAAGGCTCAGAAGATTTGAACTGCCTAGATAAAGCATCTGCTTTGGAATTCTTTGAACCAGGAACATAGGAAAGTACAAAATTAAACCTGGAGAAGAACAAGGCCCACCGAGCCTGACGAGGATTGAGACGAGTAGCTGTATGGAGGTATAAAAGATTCTTATGATCTGTCAGAATGAAAAAAGGTTGACTGGTACCCTCTAACCAATGCCTCCATTCATCCAAAGCTAATTTTATAGCCAAAAGCTCCTTATTGCCCACATCATAATTTAACTTGGTAGAATTAAATTTTTTCGAAAAGAACGCCACAGGATGTATCTTGCTGGTAGTCGGATCACGTTGGGAGAGAACAGCTCCAGCTGCTATAGAAGAAGCATCAACCTCCAAAATAAACTGGAGATCAGGAATTGGATGACTGAGAAGAGGTGCAGAAGAAAATGCTGATTTTAGCGTTTCAAAAGCCTGTACTGCCGAAGTGGACCAGTTCTTACAATTTTGCCCTTTCTTAGTAAGAGAAGTGAGCGGAGACGTGATGTCAGCAAAGTTCTTAATAAACTTTCTATAGTAATTGGCAAAGCCAAGAAACCTCTGCAGGGATTTGAGAGTAGTTGGTCTGGGCCAGTCCTTGATAGCCGAAAGTTTAGCAGGATCCATCTCAAAACCTGATTCTGAAATGATATAACCCAAAAAGGGAATGGAACTCTGATGAAAAGAGCATTTCTCCAATTTAGCGAACAGGGAATTGTCTCGTAACCTCTGAAGTACCAGTCTTACATGATGTACATGTTCCTGTAATGTTTTGGAATAGATCAGAATGTCATCTAGATAAATGATAACAAATTGATTTAGATAAACTCTGAAGATTTCGTTAACAAAGTGCTGAAATACTGCTGGTGCATTGCACAATCCGAATGGCATTACTAGATACTCGTAGTGACAAAATCTAGTGTTAAATGCTGTCTTCCATTTGTCTCCTTTACGGATTCTGACCAAATTGTAGGCCCCACGGAGATCTAAGTAGGAAAAAATAGAAGCACCTTGAAGACGATCAAATAACTCAGGAATGAGCGGCAGAGGATAGCTGTTTTTGACAGTAATCTGATTCAAGGCCCGATAATCGATACAGGGACGGAGACCTCCATCTTTTTTCCCAATGAAGAAAAACCCCGCACCCACAGGTGATGAGGAAGGACGAATAAATCCTCTGGCTAAGTTGTCCTTTATGTATTCCTCAAGAGAGACATTTTCTTGACGAGAGAGGGGATAGGTCCTTCCCTTAGGCAGAGGAGCCCCTGAAAACAATTCGATAGGACAGTCAAATATCCGGTGTGGAGGTAACGTCTCAGCCTCCTTTTTAGAAAACACATCACTAAAGGCATGATAGTAATTAGGCAATGAATCAGGAACTTCCACCATAGCTACGACAGGACCAGATGGTTTTGAGGGATTTTGCAGGCAATGTTTGAAACAGGTAGTTCCCCAGGAAATAAGTTCTCCTTTAGACCATGAGAAGACTGGATCATGAAGCTGCAACCAAGGTAACCCCAGAATCAACGGTATGTGGGGAGAAGTGATGACGTCAAAACAAATAATTTCAGAATGGAGTATGCCCACAGACAAAAGAAGAGGAATGGTAGAATTTTGTATGATACCAGAACCTAAAGGCTGTCCACTAACAGTGGTTACCTTAATTAACTGTTTCTTGGCTTGAAGAGGAATCCTGAGAGAGTCAGCAAAGTTTGAATCAATGAAAACTCCAGCAGCTCCAGAGTCAATGAGGGCTTGAGCTCGAAACTTGGTGTTTCCAAAAGAGATAGTTACAGGAACAAAAAGTTTAGAATTGAGGGAAGACATGGGATTCTGGCTTAACTCTGTCCCTCTATCAAAAGTTAAGCCTTGGCTTTAACTGGACGGATAGGACAGTCCTTCAGTAAATGTCCTTTGGTACCACAATACAGACAAAATCCAAGAGTACGCCTTCTATGGCGTTCAGCTTCTGACAATTTAATAGCTCCTACTTCCATAGGTTCCACAGACTCAGGAGATTGGGAATTATTATTAGACAGACTTGAGGTTCGAATAGGAGGACGAAAAGAAGATTTAACAAAAGATCTCTGATTCCTATCACTCTCCTGAAGACGTTCAGAATGCCGGGCGTCAAAAGTAATACACAAATTGATACAACCCTCCAATGAATCGGGGAGTTCCCAAAATACAAGTTCATCCTTAAGGCATTCGCAAAGTCCCTTGCGAAAGACTGCCCGTAAGGCTCCATGGTTCCAATCAGTTTCTGCGGCTAAAGTCCTGAATTCAATAGCATATTGAGCTACCAAAAGGGATACCTGTCTCAGATCCAACAATCATGCCTCTGCAGCTGCAGACCTCCCAGGCTTGTCAAAAACAGAAGAAAAAATGGACACAAATAATTCCATATCCTGTAGGAAAGGATCATTCTTCTCTAAAAGAGGAGACACCCAGGCTAGAGCCTTACCCTACATGAGGGAAATAATAAAGGTGATTTTGGAAGTAGAATTGGAAAAAACTTGAGGATTGTTTCTGAAGTGTAAAAGACATTGATTAAGGAATCCACGGCATTCTTCAGGATTACCGTCATAATTATCTGGGATTCATGGTATATACTGTCCAACAGGTTGAGGTGGGTTAAAGACAGCATTGGAGCTAGTAGCAGCTGCAGCAGGAGTCACAGTAGCTTGAGAAGGAGCGGAGAGGTTATGTAGCAGAGCAGTAATCTGGTCAAGCTTGGAATCCAAAGATTGCAAATGAGCAGAATGATTTCCTAGAAGTTGGCCTTGTAGAGCCACAGCCCTGTATAACTCATCAGGGTCCATATTATGGCCCGTTTGTACTGTCAGGTTAGGAAATGTCCAGAAGAAGACCCAAATGCTAGGGCGAACTTAAACAACACCCTTGCACTCTGAGTTTAATCCAGGACGTGACCCCACGACAACCTCTAAAAAACAATGTACTCACGATATGGAGCAGAGTTAGCCTGAGTCCAAAGTAATTCAAGATATCAGCCAAATAGACTTCGGAGTAAGGAACTGGTGTCAGGAAATGTCTTCCACAGAATCAGGAGAGCAGGGATAGTCCAGTTTTACTCAGACAGACAGTGGGTAAAACAAGAAACAGTTAATAATGCAGGAGTAGGTAACTTGTTATCAGGCAGTTTGAGGGTTAACACTGTGTAGTCAGTCCTTGCAGAGTTTGGCAACAGGTTATTAGGCAGTTTGAGGGTTAACACTGTGTAGTCAGTCCTTGCAGAGTTTGGCAACAGGTTATCAGGCAGTTTGTAGGTTAATACTGAATAGTCAGTACATGCAGAGTTTAGACAACAGGATATCAGGTAGTTAAAGGGTTAATACAGATTAATCAGTACTTGCAGAGATTGGCAACAGGTTATCATACAGTTTGAGAGTTTACACTGGATAAACAGTATTTGCAGAGTTTGGCAACAGGTAAACATGCAGTTTGAGAGTTTCACAGAATAAACAGTTCTTGCAATCTGCTAAGCGCAACAACAGATTAGATGAAAGGATGGGTGAACTCTGAGAGAGCTTGGAAGATTAAGTACAACTGCGTTTGAGTTAATGATCTTTGCTATTTTATATGGTCCAATAAATTGATTCGCCAATTTTTTGCATGGCACTTTCAGCTTAAGGTTTCTGGTGGAGAGCCATACGAGGTCTCCAATTTTGTTAACAGGAGGAACACAACGTTTCCTATCAAAATAACGTTTTTGTTTGGTCTTTGCTTCTTCCAAGTGCATCTTTAGCAGGGTCATGGTATTCTTTATATTTTGTTTATAATCCGATACAGCAGGACATCTAGACACCGATTCTAGGCTAGGTAACGAGTTGGGATATAGTGTGATGGGTTATAGGTCCTTTTAAGAAGTTTGAACCATCAATAACTCTAACATAAACAGGTGTTTTTTTAAGCACACAAGGTATTTTATTTTTTGTTACAATTGTTTGGTCTATGAACATCCCAAAAGCCCCCGAGTCAATCATAGCCTCGTTCTGGAGGAGGTGCTGATCCCACTGTAAAGACAAAGAAATTGCAAAGTGAGTTTTTTGATTAAGGTCACTTTAAGGAGATGCATTTAATATCTTACAGTGGGATCAGCACCTATCGTACAGTGTGATCTTTGTTAGCGCAATACATACAAAGATTAGACAGGCGTCTTCTCAGCTTTTTCTCTTGGGAGAGGGGTCCTTTTATGGTCCCTATTTCCATGGCTACTGAGGCACTACTGGGTTTTTTGATACTGCGTTGTGTAGCTTTTCTTGGCATTGAAGTCTGGATTTTGTTTTTCAACCCTTCTTTCTCTGTAACGCCTATCCATGGAAATGCATATTTTTATGAGGGACTCAAGGATATAAGGTAATTCAATACGAGAGAGCTCATCTTTAAGATGTTCTGACAGTCCTAGGTGGAACTGATTCTTAAGACTTATGGCATTCTACTGTGAGTCAGTGGCCCACAGTTGGAACTCTGCGACATAGTCTTCCACAGCTCTTTTGCCCTGTTTTAGGGATCTCAGGTTATTTTCAACTGTATTCTGTTTGTTACAGTCCTCATATAGGACTGACATAGCACCAAAAAGCTATCTAGTGAGTCCAGAATCGGGTCTCCTGACTCAAAGAATCTGTCTGCCCAAGATCTAGGCTCCCCACTTAGGTAGGAAATTGTGGTGCAAACCTTAATTCTTTCTGTGTGGTATGTTTTAGGTTTCATAGTGTATAACAATAGACAAGAATTTCGAAATTCACGAAAACATGAGCGGACTCCCGTGAATGGTAGGGGAGGGTTTATGTGGGGTTCTGGATGTTCATTGCTTTTTTGTGAAAAGTAATCATTCATAATACGTTTCAAAGTGTTATTCTCATTTTGGACTTCAGTTAATCCCTGTGCAAGAATGTCCACTTTTTGGCTTAGTGTAGCAATATGGTTTGACATTTCTGTAGGATCCATTTTGCCTAAAGAGGCACAATTGGCTTGATTATTCTGCAATAAACTAACCTTTTAGTCTATATGTTAGAGGTTTTTTTTAGATATTCTTATTAACCAACTCAATATGAATGAATGAGCTGGTATAGTTAGGAACAGCAATTTGTATAAAATTGGATGTACTCATGGAAAACAACAAGTTATAGTGAGACTTAAACACCTTATTCTAAGCAGCACAGGATAAACTGTGTAATTAATGGAAGTCACTTTTTAGCCCCAGGTAATGACCTTTCAGCGTAATATGCAGGAAAGAGAGAGCACCGTTGAAGAAGATGTTATACTGTCATTAAAACACAAAAGATTAGACCAGAGCTTAGAGTATAAGTGTAAATTTTGTCATAAATCAGGATAAGGTTTTAAAGATTCTTGTGGTTAGATTTGTAAGCAGCGTTATAAGAACTGGTCAAAACAGAGCAAAGAGCATAAGTGCAAATACAGTCACAGGGCAAGTTATGATTTAGAGATACTTGTGGTTGAACTTGTAAGCAGCGTTCCAGGAACTGGTCTGAGGTGTCCGGAGTTGTGCTGACTTGTGCAGGCGAGGCTCCCGTGAACACTGTTGTTGCGCTTAGCAGATGAGCGCGTTGTAGGGGTTTCAGACTCCTGTCGGCTGCTAGTGACGTCACGGTTACAAGCGATCAGCTGAAGCTTAGCTCTGAACTCGGAGGATTCCCGGCTTAGGTGTTAGAAGGTCCAGTGTTTAGCTTGTTGGAGGTACAGCTGAACTGTGAGTACAGATTGCAGGATAAAGTCTCACCACAGTGGATGGTTTAGAAGTCTGTTGCAGACACAGCTGGTGCAGGCTCTTAGGTTTTAGAATTTGGCTTGAGGAAGTTGGAGGTTTGGTTACTCCAAACCATTAAGGGTCAGCAGAAAGTGTTAGCAGGTTCTAACATATTCTAATAATCAAGCAATATGTAACTGACAGGACTCCACCTTATATAGGGGAAAAGGAGTAGGTGGAGAATTCATATTAAAGGGATAGTACACCATGACAGCTATACTCAAGCTTAAACCTAATGGGACAGTCCATCGAGTTCAAACATGACACCCACTTAATTAGCTCGTTGACACTACCCACCACACCAAAAACAAGTCATCAATATAGCGTGTGTAATATTTGATGTTGGGGTTTGTGAATGGCTGCATGGCCTCTTGTTCATACCATGCCATGTAAAGATTGGCATAAGTGTATGTTTAAACCCATGGCGGTTCCAGAAATCTGTAGGTAATAATCTACTTCAAATTTAAAAATAAATATTTTCCAGGCAGATGGTTAACAATTCACGAATAAATTCCACTGGTGGTCCAGTGTACAAGGGGTTACCAGTTACCATGGACCTGACAGCCCTAACATCCCAATCATGCGGAATGGAGGTGTACAGGCTGTCTACGTCCATGGTCAACAAGATATCATCAGTTAATAAATGTTCATAACTGCTCAATAACTCAATTAACTCTGGGGAATCATTCAGATATGGTGGAGTCCCCTTGGCAACTGGCTGTAAGTAAAAATCAATGTAATGACTAAGTAAGACACTATTGGTCTACCAGGTGGGTGATTAAGTGTCTTATGGGCAGACAAAATATTTTTGCCCATAAGAGTTCTGTAGAAAATGGTGCTCAATCTTAAATAAATGCTCTTATGATCTAATATTATTAGTCATAGAGGAGGTAAATAGACTTGAGATGAAAATGAAAGCTGAGATTGAGATAACCAAAATACAGAGCTACCACGCCGGATGGATGAAGATGGAAGATACCGTCTGGATGAAGACTTCTGCCCGTCTGGAGGACCCCTTCGCCCGGCTTCGTTGAGCACTTCGGCCCGATTGGGTAAAGACTTCTCAAGGTAGGGTGATCTTCAAGAGGTTAGTGTTAGGTTTTATTAAGGGGGTATTGGGTGGGTTTTAGAGTAGGGTTGGGTGTGTGGGTGGTGGGTTTTAATGTTGGGGGGGTATTGTACTTTTTTTTACAGGTAAAAGAGCTGATTACTTTGGGGCAATGCCCCGCGAAAGGCCCTTTTAAGGGCTATTTGTAATTTAGTATAGGGTAGGGCTTTTTATTATTTTGGGGGGCTTTTTTATTTTATTAGGGGGATTAGATTAGGTGTAATTAGTGTTTGTTTCTTTCCGTACTTTAGATAATTGTATTTAATTGTAGTTAATTTAGGGAATTAATTTAATTATAGTGTAGTGTTAGGTGTTATTGTAACTTAGGTTAGGTTTTATTTTACAGGTAAATTTGACTTTATTTTTACTAGGTAGCTATTAAATAGTTAATTACTATTTAATAACTATTGTACCTAGTTAAAATAAATACAAAGTTGCCTGTAAAATAAAAATAAACCCTAAGCTGGTATTGAGGTGAGATGTGGAGCTAAATTTTGCTCTCCGCTCACTTTTCTGCGGCTAACGCCGGCTTTGTAAAAACCCGTAATACCAGCGCTGTCTGTAGGTGAGCGGTGAGCATAAAATGCTCGTTAGCACCACACACCATTACCGACAAAACTCATAATCTAGCCGTTCATTTTTACGTGTGTGGTACTGACGTTGCGTTACAGGCTAAAATGCTTGCGGTGCAGCTATACCGACAAGACTTGTAATGGCTGCAGTGCTGTTTTAACGCTGAAATGCAATCTAGGTGTCAGTATAGTTACTAGTATATAACTCCTAATATGTAAGTTCAGCAATAGTCTCATAACAACACATCTACAGGTATGAAGTTATATAGCATATCAGCAGCTGGTGACAATTACAAGTATGATAGCAGGCTGTCTAATATAATTAAAATGCTCATTAAAATTATACCTTTAGAGTCTAACACATCCTTATTCTTCTCATCTCTGGCTGTGAATTACACAGCTGTTGATTCTCTTTCTGTAATTCCCTATAAGGGAGGAAAATGTATTCACAAATAGAACCCAACCGTGGCAAATGAGCAAGTAAAACAGTTTATGTGTTGTACGCCTGATATTAAAGGTAGAAAATACTATCTGTGGAATCTGAGCAGATAGGGTTAATATCAGAAGTACTATTCCTGTAGGTGTAGTTGGTTCAGCAGGCTCTGATGGGCCAATGGTTAAATGGCTTCAGAGGTACTGGTTGACACACCAAATAAATAGGTAATGATTGGAATTACATGTAATATCAAAGTATGCTATAACAAAGGCATATGCTGCTGAATAAAGATTGAGGCAAGCTTACTTGGGAGCAAGGTAGTCAAAACGCTGTACGAGTGACTGAGGCAAAACTGACAGGCTGCAGTAAGACACTGAGAGTAGTTCCGTGCGATGTCGGCGTGTGACGTCACCGCGGAGTAATCCAGAAGATCCGGCAGAGCAGTAGAGGAGGAGAGCGACAAAAGAAACCCTCCGGTCACGGTAATGCAGCAGTTTCAGGAAAAAAGGAGCTTGAACAGGAAATACCAAGCAATGAGTAAGGGAATAAAGAAGTTTAAATAGCGGAGAACTGAGTGGTAATCTCGCCCCTTAAAGGAATATACACAATGGAAACAGATATCTGACAGAATGCCCCCCCAAAAAGATCCACTCCGGGGATCAAGGACGAGGTCTATCAGGATGTCGCCTATGAAAGAGCGAGACCAACAAGCAGGTTCCCAGGAATCATCCTCCGCTGGGTAACCCTTCCAGTGGACCAAGTACTGAAGAAGTCCCCGACGGCGTCTCGAGTCCTTAATGGAATGCACCTCATAATCCTCTGCAAGCTGAGCGAAGTCGGCTGAAGCAGTCTGAACAGGTGCATTCTGATGTACCGGAACATAAGGCTTCAGGAGGGAGATGTAGAAGGTGGGATGAATGGACAACCTAGGAGGCAAGTCCAAGGTGACGGCATTGGGATTAACAACCTTAATGATGCGATAAGGTCCTATGAACAAAGAACCCAACTTCCTGGAGGGCAACTGTAACTTCAGGTTGCGGGTGGACAACCAGACCCTATCACCCACAGCATACGTAGGCGGAGGCAATCTATTTTTATCGTAATACCGTTTATAGAGAAGTTTCGTGTGCTCAATGTTGTCCTTGATTTGAGTAAAGGTTTGTGAAATGGAGTTATGGAGATCGTCTACTAAAGGACATAAGGAGTCCTTGGTATTATCATAAAGGAATTTCGGGTGGTAGCCATAGTTAATGTAAAAAGGTGAGAGCTTAGTGGTGGAATGTACTGTGTTATTATAGGCAAATTCAGCATAAGGCAACAAAGAGGACCAGTTAGATTGATCAGAATTCGTAAAGCAACGTAGATAAGTCTCCAACCATTGATTGGTCCTCTCCGTTTGTCCATTCGTTTGTGGATGGAATGATGTACTAAGTCTACGTTGAATGTTTAAGGTTTTACATAGTTCTGTCCAGAACTTACTGGTAAATTGAGAACCCCTATCAGAGGTGATGCTGAGGGGTATCCCATGGTAACGTACGACATATTGTATAAGTAACCTCACAGTCTCTGAAGCTGTTGGCAGTTTAGATGTAGGTATAAAGTGTGCCATCTTGCTGAACAAGTCCACTACCACTAGAATGGTGTTGTTGTTAGTAGATCTAGGCAGCTCCACTATATAATCTAGTGCAATGTCAGTCCAGGGTCTTGTGGGAGTGGGTAAGGCGAGTAACTGACCGTAAGGAGAGTGAGTACTGTGTTTTGAGATGATACATGTCTGACAAGATAGTACATATTTTTTAATTGTTTCAGTCATGTGTGGCCACCAATAAGTTCTGATGATTAAATCCAACGTCTTTTGACAACCTGGGTGTCCTACTAGTGGATTGTCATGATTTGAGTGTAACACCTTGTCTCGTAAGGAAGGAGGTACATAAAGGGTGTACTTATGGTACAGTAGACCATCATTACCTAGTTGTAAAAGCTCAAGTGGTTTATTCAAATCAGCTGTGTGGTGGTCCTTAAACATAGCAGTAGTCTCTTGCGTGAGGCCTATAATATGATCAAGAGAAATAATAGTTTGTGTGGGAATGTTGGATGAAAGTCTGTGAGGCAATCTGGACAAAGCATCAGCCTTGTGGTTTTTGTTAGCTGGCCTGTAAGTAATGAGGTAGTTGAACCTGTTGAAATATAAATTCCAACGTACCTGCCTGGATGTGAGGGTCCTATTAGTTTTAAGATATTGCAGATTCCTATGATCTGTATATATCAAAATGGGGAGTCCAGTGCCCTCGAGAAGATGACGCCAATTCTCAAGAGAGGCTTTGATAGCTAGTAATTCTTTCTCCCCTACAGCATAATGAGTTTCTGCTGTATTGAGAACTCTTGAGTAATAAGCCACCGGATGTAAAGGATGTTTCAAAGACAGTCTCTGTGATAGAACTGCCCCTATAGCCAAATCTGACGCATCCACCTCCAAAACATATTGAAGAGATGGGTTAGGAAACCTTAGGATAGGCGCGGTAGTAAAGTGATGTTTGAGAAGATCAAACACCTCTTGACATTGTGGTGTCCAAATGAATTTAGAGGAACCTTTGGTTAAGTTAGTCAGGGGTTTAGTTAAGGCTGCAAAATGTTTTATGAATTTGCGGTAGAAGTTTGCAAATCCTAAAAAACTTTGAACCTGACGTTTTGTTGTGGGAGTGGGCCATTGTAAGATTGCCTGTATTTTACTGGTCTCCATGTTGATACCCTTAGGGGATATCACGTAACCAAGGAATGTTATAGTATCGGTGTGAAACGTACACTTCTCGGGTTTAGCGTACAACTGGTTTTCGCGTAATCGTGAAAGTACAGATCGTACGTGTTTAATATGGTCCTGCTTATTTTTTGAGTAAATGAGAATATCATCTAGATAAACGACTACGTATATATCAAGTAAGTCTTTAAATATATCATTTATCAGGTGTTGAAAAGTGGCAGGCGCATTGCAGAGGCCGAATGGCATCACAGTATACTCGTATAGACTGTAACGTGTACGGAAAGCTGTGAGCCATTCATCCCCTTTGCGCACACATACCAGGTTATACGCACCTCTTAGATCAAGTTTAGTGAAGTAAGTAGATCCCTCCAGACGCTCAATAAGTTCTGGAATTAGAGGGAGAGGGTATCTATTCTTTACAGTACGCAAATTAAGCTCTCTATAGTCAACAATTGGTCGGAGGCTACCATCTTTGTTTTTTACAAAAAACATGCCCGAACCAGCTGGAGTGGTGGATGGCCTAATAAATAGTTCTTCAAATGAGATAATTCAGAACTAGAGAGAGGGTAAATATGACCACAAGGAATCTCAACACCTGGCAGAAGATCTATGGGGCAGTCATACTTGCGATGGGGCGGTAAATTCTCTGACTCTTTCTTACTAAAAACTTCAAGGAAGTCTGTATATTCGGGGGTATGTTACAAACTGAAGTTTGGAGAATATGTTGATGGAATTGGCAAGTTGACTTACAGTAGTCTGAGTCAAATGTTAATGTAGATGTGCGCCAAGATATTTGTGGATCATGTAAACTTAACCAGGAATACCCTAGGATAAGAGGAAAGACAGCTAGAGGGATTACATCAAAGGTTATATATTCAGTATGGTGTGTCTCAGTGGTAACCTTAATGGGTATGGTTTGATAACAAATAGGACCTGAAGACATCTCAGTAATATCAATAAATCTTACTGAGACAGGTTTATGCTTCTTAATGAGTGGAATTTTATTAATTTGTGTAAAGTTTAAATCTATATAGTTAGAACTGGCTCCTGAGTCAATGATCACTTTGGAGTGTAGTCTCTCGGTCTCCCACTGTAAGAGAAAAGATAAGGAAAAATAACTAGAGTCTGTTTTGTCAGAGGAGCAAGAAGTACTCAAAACACAGGTCTTACCCGTCTTCTGGCATGTTAGGGTTGGACAGTCCTTCACGTTATGGTCTGGAGAACCACAGTAAAGGCAGAGGCTCTTGCATCTTCTACGTAGTTTCTCTTGTGGCGTGAGAGGTCCTCTGATGACACCAATCTCCATAGGGTCAGATGTAGCACTAGAAGGAGACCTACTGTATGTGGGTGTGGGCAGACGTCTAGTGGTTGTGTCAGTTAAAGAGCGCTCATGTCTGCGCTCCCTTAAACGCCTATCTAGGCTGATAGATAAATTAATGAGTTCCTCTAGTGAGTCAGGTAAGGGTACCCTTGCAATCTCGTCTTTAAGTGAGTCTGATAAACCCAAACGAAACTGACTTTTCAGGGATAGCTCATTCCAGCCTGTATCTTTAGACCATCTTTTAAATTCTGTGATATAGTCTTCAACAGGGTGTTTATGTTGCTTTAATGATCATATAGCATTCTCAGCGGTTAGCTGTTTGAATGGATCGTCATATAATTGTGACATTGAGGTGAAAAATGCATCTAATGAATATAACACGGGGTCATTAGCTTCAAAAAAAGAGTTTGCCCATATACGTGCCTCACCCCTGAGATAAGATATAACAGTGAGGACCTTGGTGTGATCCGTGGAGAAAGTCTTAGGCCTAGATTTAGAGTTCGGCGGTAACCGTCAAAACCAGCGTTAGAGGCTCCTAACGCTGGTTTTGGCCGCCCGCTGGTATTTGGAGTCAGTGATTGAAGGGTCTAACGCTCACTTTACAGCCGCGACTTTTCCATACCGCAGATCCCCCTACGCCATTTGCGTAGCCTATCTTTTCAATGGGATCTTCCTAACGCCGGTATTTAGAGTCGTTTCTGCAGTGAGCGTTAGAGCTCTAACGACAAGATTCCAGCCGCCTGAAAATAGCAGGAGTTAAGAGCTTTCTGGCTAACGCCGGTTTATAAAGCTCTTAACTACTGTACCCTAAAGTACACTAACACCCATAAACTACCTATGTACCCCTAAACCGAGGTCCCCCCACATCGCCGCCACTCGATTAAAATTTTTAACCCCTAATCTGCCGACCGCCACCTACGTTATACTTATGTACCCCTAATCTGCTGCCCCTAACACCGCCGACCCCTGTATTATATCTATTAACCCCTAACTTGCCCCCCACAACGTCGCCGCAAGCTACTTAAAATAATTAACCCCTAATCTTCCGACCGCAAATCGCCGCCACCTACGTTATCCCTATGTACCCCTAATCTGCTACCCCTAACATCGCCGACCCCTATGTTATATTTATTAACCCCTAATCTGCCCCCCTCAACGTCGCCGACACCTACCTACACTTATTAACCCCTAATCTGCCGAGCGGACCTGAGCGCTACTATAATAAAGTTATTAACCCCTAATCCGCCTCACTAACCCTATCATAAATAGTATTAACCCCTAATCTGCCCTCCCTAACATCGCCGACACCTACCTTCAATTATTAACCCCTAATCTGCCGACCGTAGCTCACCGCTATTCTAATAAATGTATTAACCCCTAAAGCTAAGTCTAACCCTAACACTAACACCCCCCTAAGTTAAATATAATTTTTATCTAACGAAATAAATTAACTCTTATTAAATAAATAATTCCTATTTAAAGCTAAATACTTACCTGTAAAATACATCCTAATATAGCTACAATATAAATTATAATTATATTATAGCTATTTTAGGATTAATATTTATTTTACAGGCAACTTTGTAATTATTTTAACCAGGTACAATAGCTATTAAATAGTTAAGAACTATTTAATAGTTACCTAGTTAAAATAATAACAAATTTACCTGTAAAATAAATCCTAACCTAAGATATAATTAAACCTAACACTACCCTATCAATAAAATAATTAAATAAACTACCTACAATTACCTACAATTAACCTAACACTACACTATCAATAAATTAATTAAACACAATTGCTACAAATAAATACAATTAAATAAACTATCTAAAGTACAAAAAATAAAAAAGAACTAAGTTACAGAAAATAATAAAATATTTACAAACATAAGAAAAATATTACAACAATTTTAAACTAATTACACCTACTCTAAGCCCCCTAATAAAATAACAAAGCCCCCCAAAATAAAAAATTCCCTACCCTATTCTAAAATACAAATATTACAAGCTCTTTTACCTTACCAGCCCTGAACAGGGCCCTTTGCGGGGCATGCCCCAAGAATTTCAGCTCTTTTGCCTGTAAAAAAAAACATACAATACCCCCCCCCAACATTACAACCCACCACCCACATACCCCTAATCTAACCCAAACCCCCCTTAAATAAACCTAACACTACCCCCCTGATGATCTTCCTACCTTGTCTTCACCATGCCAGGTTCACCGATCCGTCCTGGCTCCAAGATCTTCATCCAACCCAAGCGGGGGCTAGACATCCACTGAAGAAGTCCAGAAGAGGGTCCAAAGTCTTCCTCCTATCCGGCAAGAAGAGGACATCCGGACCGGCAAACATCTTCTCCAAGCGGCATCTTCTATCTTCTTCCATCCGATGACGACCGGCTCCATCTTGAAGACCTCCAGCGCGGATCCATCCTCTTCTTCCGACGACTAGACGACGAATGACGGTTCCTTTAAGGGACGTCATCCAAGATGGCGTCCCTCGAATTCCGATTGGCTGATAGGATTCTATCAGCCAATCGGAATTAAGGTAGGAATTTTCTGATTGGCTGATGGAATCAGCCAATCAGAATCAAGTTCAATCCGATTGGCTGATCCAATCAGCCAATCAGATTGAGCTCGCATTCTATTGGCTGTTCCGATCAGCCAATAGAATGCGAGCTCAATCTGATTGGCTGATTGGATCAGCCAATCGGATTGAACTATATTCTGATTGGCTGATTCCATCAGCCAATCAGAAAATTCCTACCTTAATTCCGATTGGCTGATAGAATCCTATCAGCCAATCGGAATTCGAGGGACGCCATCTTGGATGACGTCCCTTAAAGGAACCGTCATTCGTCGTCTAGTCGTCGGAAGAAGAGGATGGATCCGCGCTGGAGGTCTTCAAGATGGAGCCGGTCGTCATCGGATGGAAGAAGATAGAAGATGCCGCTTGGAGAAGATGTTTGCCGGTCCGGATGCCCTCTTCTTGCCGGATAGGAGGAAGACTTTGGACCCTCTTCTGGACTTCTTCAGTGGATGTCTAGCCCCCGCTTGGGTTGGATGAAGATCTTGGAGCCAGGACGGATCGGTGAACCTGGCATGGTGAAGACAAGGTAGGAAGATCATCAGGGGGGTAGTGTTAGGTTTATTTAAGGGGGGTTTGGGTTAGATTAGGGGTATGTGGGTGGTGGGTTGTAATGTTGGGGGGGGGTATTGTATGTTTTTTTTTACAGGCAAAAGAGCTGAAATTCTTGGGGCATGCCCCGCAAAGGGCCCTGTTCAGGGCTGGTAAGGTAAAAGAGCTTGTAATATTTGTATTTTAGAATAGGGTAGGGAATTTTTTATTTTGGGGGGCTTTGTTATTTTATTAGGGGGCTTAGAGTAGGTGTAATTAGTTTAAAATTGTTGTAATATTTTTCTTATGTTTGTAAATATTTTATTATTTTCTGTAACTTAGTTCTTTTTTATTTTTTGTACTTTAGATAGTTTATTTAATTGTATTTATTTGTAGCAATTGTGTTTAATTAATTTATTGATAGTGTAGTGTTAGGTTAATTGTAGGTAATTGTAGGTAGTTTATTTAATTATTTTATTGATAGGGTAGTGTTAGGTTTAATTATATCTTAGGTTAGGATTTATTTTACAGGTAAATTTGTTATTATTTTAACTAGGTAACTATTAAATAGTTCTTAACTATTTAATAGCTATTGTACCTGGTTAAAATAATTACAAAGTTGCCTGTAAAATAAATATTAATCCTAAAATAGCTATAATATAATTATAATTTATATTGTAGCTATATTAGGATTTATTTTACAGGTAAGTATTTAGCTTTAAATAGGAATCATTTATTTAATAAGAGTTAATTTATTTCGTTAGATAAAAATTATATTTAACTTAGGGGGGTGTTAGTGTTAGGGTTAGACTTAGCTTTAGGGGTTAATACATTTATTAGAATAGCGGTGAGCTCCGGTCGGCAGATTAGGGGTTAATAATTGAAGGTAGGTGTCGGCGATGTTAGGGAGGGCAGATTAGGGGTTAATACTATTTATGATAGGGTTAGTGAGGCGGATTAGGGGTTAATAACTTTATTATAGTAGCGCTCAGGTCCGCTCGGCAGATTAGGGGTTAATAAGTGTAGGCAGGTGTCGGCGACGTTGTGGGGGGCAGATTAGGGGTTAATAAATATAACATAGGGGTCGGCGATGTTAGGGCAGCAGATTAGGGGTACATAGGGATAACGTAGGTGGCGGCGGTTTACGGAGCGGCAGATTAGGGGTTAAAAGTGTAATGCAGGGGTCAGCGATAGCGGGGGCGGCAGATTAGGGGTTAATAAGTGTAAGGATAGGGGTGTTTAGACTCGGGGTACATGTTAGAGTGTTAGGTGCAGACGTAGGAAGTGTTTCCCCATAGGAAACAATGGGGCTGCGTTAGGAGCTGAACGCTGCTTTTTTGCAGGTGTTAGGTTTTTTTTCAGCTCAAACAGCCCCATTGTTTCCTATGGGAGAATCGTGCACGAGCACGTTTTTGATGCCGGCCGCGTCCGTAAGCAACTCTGGTATCGAGAGTTGCATTTGCGGTAAATATGCTCTACGCTCCTTTTTTGGAGCCTAACGCAGCATTTGTTTGAACTCTCGATACCAGAGTTAAATTTATGGTGCGGCCAGAAAAAAACCCGCGGAGCGTTAACAGCCCTTTTACCGCCGAACTCCAAATCTAGGCCTTAGGTTTTAATGTGAACATTAAATAACATGCATTCCTGAATTCTCTGAAGTGTTTGCGCTCACCTGAGAATTTCTCAGGTGGGCTAATTTGTGGTTCAGGCATAATCTCAAGCTTTTGTTTATCAGCTATTTCCTTAATGTAAGCTTTTAGTGCAGTATTTTCCTGTTGTAAATTAGTGAGTGCTAAAGACATGTTTTCAACTTTGTCTGTTAGTGTTTGCACATGTGCAACTAAATCCACTGGGTTCATCTTTTTAAAGGGCTTGGTATTAATGTCACAGCTGTTGATTCTCTTTCTGTGATTCCCTATAAGGGAGGAAAATGTATTCACAAATAGAACCCAACCGTGGCAAATGAGCAAGTAAAACAGTTTATGTGTTGTACGCCTGATATTAAAGGTAGAAAATACTATCTGTGGAATCTGAGCAGATAGGGTTAATATCAGAAGTACTATTCCTGTAGGTTTAGTTGGTTCAGCAGGCTCTGATGGGCCAATGGTTAAATGGCTTCAGAGGTACTGGTTGACACACCAAATAAATAGGTAATGATTGGAATTACATGTAATATCAAAGTATACTATAACAAAGGCATATGCTGCTGAATAAAGATTGAGGCAAGCTTACTTGGGAGCAAGGTAGTCAAAACGCTGTACGAGTGACTGAGGCAAAACTGACAGGCTACAGTAAGACACTGAGAGTAGTTCCGTGCGATGTCGGCGTGTGACGTCACCGCGGAGTAATCCAGAAGATCCGGCAGAGCAGTAGAGGAGGAGAGAGACAAAAGAAACCCTCCGGTCACGGTAATGCAGCAGGTTCAGGAAAAAAGGAGCTTGAACAGGAAATACCAAGCAATGAGTGAGGGAATAAGGAAGTTTAAATAGCGGAGAACTGAGTGGTAATCTCGCCCCTTAAAGGAATATACACAATGGAAACGGATATCTGACAATGCATCTCTTACCATGAAGGAAAATTCTTATAAGAGCCAAACATTAGGGGTGGGAAAAAAGGGATGCCCACTAGAACATCTATCTAAGATGGCAAGATGGCCAATATTATATCCTGAACAATACTATCTGCAAGAGCAGGGTTTCTGGATCAAGTTAAATATGCATCATAGCTGCACAGTACCCTCAAAAAGATATTGAACAGGTATTTTGCATAAAAAAACACAAGCCTAGATGAAAAGTGAAGCACAAAAATATTAGCGCTATTGAGCACTAACACCACTCAAGTTAAATCAATAGCCCTTGTTGCGTTCATATTACAAGATGAAAGTAAAATGTTATAGCTCAAGCAGAAGCCTTGGGTGAACTAACATCACAGAAGACCGAAGCGATCATCTGGGGTTGTTATGTTCCTTGTTCAGAGGAGAATTGCCTGGTATTTTGAGGCTGGACTGACCTTACTAGGCGGAATCAGATTTACATACTTCAGGAACGTTTTTCTTTGTGAAAGCACAATTAGGATAAAAGAGGCTGCTCCTGGGTGTTAGCTCACCATAGAACAAGCTACTGAGCTGTTGTTCGTTCCTAGTAAAGAGCATCTCTCTCTGTATACCCTGGGAAGGTTTCTTTAAGGGTGATGGAGAAACCATACATGGACTCCTTGCCCAATGTGCTTAGAAGAATATGGCTGTACCTTACTGATGAGTCCCACAGAATGCCGAATTGATCGTCTGGGGTTGTCATGTTAATTGTTCAGAGGAGAATTGCCTGGTATTTCGGGGCTGGAATGACCTTACTAGGCGGAATCAGACTGATATACTTCAGGAAAGTTTTTCTCTGTGAAAAGCACAATTGGGCTAAAAGAGGCTGCTCCTGGGTAGTAACTCGCCAAACAACAAGCTTTGTTCCTAGTAGAGAGATTCTTTCTCTGTATGCATTTGTATTATGACCCTGAAGAGGTCTCCCTAAGGGTTATGGGGGAAACCAGACATGGACTCCTTGCCCAATGTGCTTAGAGGAATATGGCTGCACCTCACTGATGAGGCACACAGAAGGCCAAAACGATCGTCTGTGGTTGCGATGTTCCTTGTTCAGAGGAGAATTGCCTGGTATTTAGGGGCTGGACTGACCTTACTAGGCGGGATCAGACTGATATACTTCAGGAAAGTTTTTCTCTGTGAAAAGTACAAATGGGCTACAAGAGGCTGCTCCTGGTTGGCAACTAGCCATAGAACAAGCTACTGAGCTGTTGTTTGTTTCTAGTTAAAACGCTTCTCTTTCTGTATGCATTTGTATTAAAACCCTGGGAAGGTCTCCCTAAGGGTAATGGGGGAAACCAGACGTTGATTCCTTGCCCAATGTGCTTAGAGGAACAATGCTGCACCTCACTGACAAGGCCCACAGAAGGCTGAAACGATTGTCTGGGGTTGTCATGTTCCTTGTTCAGAGGAGAATTGCCTGGTATTTTGGGGCTGGACTGACCTTTCTAGGCGGGATCAGGCTTAAATATCCTGTAGGGTAGTCCTTAGAGGAGCACCTAGGTTCTGTTAGTTTGGAAAATGTAGTTCCTTGAATATAGATTATATCCCAGTGACTATTAACATCCTTAATAGGTGGGATCAGACTGATATACTTTAGGAAAGTTCTTCTCTGTGAAAAGCACATTTGGGCTAAAAGAGGTTGCTCCCATATGGTAACCTGTCATAAAAGAAACTAATGAGTCATTGTTCGTTCCTAGTGGAGTGCTTCTCTTTCTGTGAATATGTCCAATGATTGCTCTTATTTAGTTAAGTGCATTTGGAAGGTGAATTTATCGCCTTGGTGTTATGATTTATTAGCATGAGGTTATGGAACACCATTTTATATCAATAAAAAGTAGGAGTGTTGCACTGCTGTGTAAAGGTATATGGGAGATTTAATATATGCTCTATGATTAAATTGAGATGTAGGAAGTTCTTGTGATCATGTACCTGTAATATCCAAGTACAAGCTCTCCATCCCCTGAGAGTGTGGAGTCCCATATTTATGGTGTATGCAATTCTCATAATTCTCTGTTTAGCAACTTAGCCTGATTATTTATTAATATTGTTTCATTTTATGTATGCTTCCTTTATCTCCTATTATGTGCACATGCAAATTTTTATATAGCCATCTGTAAAATGTTCAAAACAAATTATCCTTCCTCAATGATGTATTGTTATGCCAGAAGCCATTTCTCAGCATTTCCACAGCAATCTACTTTTTCTTCTAATTATTTTTTAATTTATTTAGAAAAATGTAATGAGACAATTTGTAAATTCACTAACCAAGATCAAATTACTTACTTGTTCATTTTTTTTTAATCTTTATTGAACAATTTTATATTGTAACAATTCCAATGACCTTTGACAACAAAGAACTAGTGAATAAATATGCTCCTGATGACTGCAGATCAGATGAAAATGCATATACAAAATAGGTAAGGGACCGGGTATACATCTAGCTTAATCATAATAATGTCTGAATTCACAAAGGAAATAACAATACAAATAATTAAATGATGACACAATAAAAGCAGTTGTTCCCTTGACCCTTGCTAAAAAAAAAAGGCTATACAATGAAATTAATAAAAAAGGAAACAAATAGAACAAGAAAACTCATGTGATGCCCATGCAGTCTTAAAGTAAACTCATGTGATGCCCATGCAGTCATAAAGAAAAATCATGTGATGCCCATGCAGTCTTAAAGTAAACTCATGTGATGCCCATGCAGTCTTAAAGTAAACTCATGTGATGCCCATGCAGTCATAAAGAAAACTCATGTGATGCCCATACAGTCTTAAAGTAAACTCATGTGATGCCCATACAGTCTTAAAGTAAACTCATGTGATGCCCATGCAGTCTTAAAGTAAACTCATGTGATGCCCATACAGTCTTAAAGTAAACTCATGTGATGCCCATACAGTCTTAAAGTAAACTCATGTGATGCCCATGCAGTCTTAAAGTAAACTCATGTGATGCCCATGCAGTCTTAAAGTAAACTCATGTGATGCCCATGCAGTCTTAAAGTAAACTCATGTGATGCCCATGCAGTCTTAAAGTAAACTCATGTGATGCCCATACAGTCTTAAAGTAAACTCATGTGATGCCCATGCAGTCTTAAAGTAAACTCATGTGATGCCCATACAGTCTTAAAGTAAACTCATGTGATGCCCATGCAGTCTTAAAGTAAACTCATGTGATGCCCATGCAGTCTTAAAGTAAACTCATGTGATGCCCATACAGTCTTAAAGTAAACTCATGTGATGCCCATACAGTCTTAAAGTAAACTCATGTGATGCCCATGCAGTCTTAAAGTAAACTCATGTGATGCCCATACAGTCTTAAAGTAAACTCATGTGATGCCCATGCAGTCATAAAGAAAAATCATGTGATGCCCATGCAGGCTTAAAGTAAACTCATGTGATGCCCATGCAGTCTTAAAGTAAACTCATGTGATGCCCATGCAGTCTTAAAGTAAACTCATGTGATGCCCATGCAGTCTTAAAATAAACTCATGTGATGCCCATACAGTCTTAAAGTAAACTCATGTGATGCCCATGCAGTCTTAAAGTAAACTCATGTGATGCCCATACAGTCTTAAAGTAAACTCATGTGATGCCCATGCAGTCTTAAAGTAAACTCATGTGATGCCCATGCAGTCTTAAAGTAAACTCATGTGATGCCCATACAGTCTTAAAGTAAACTCATGTGATGCCCATACAGTCTTAAAGTAAACTCATGTGATGCTCATACAGTCTTAAAGTAAACTCATTTGATGCCCATGCAGTCTTAAAGTAAACTCATGTGATGCCCATACAGTCTTAAAGTAAACTCATGTGATGCCCATACAGTCTTAAAGTAAACTCATTTGATGCCCATGCAGTCTTAAAGTAAACTCATGTGATGCCCATACAGTCTTAAAGTAAACTCATGTGATGCCCATACAGTCTTAAAGTAAACTCATGTGATGCCCATACAGTCTTAAAGTAAACTCATGTGATGCCCATACAGTCTTAAAGTAAACTCATGTGATGCCCATACAGTCTTAAAGTAAACTCATGTGATGCTCATACAGTCTTAAAGTAAACTCATGTGATGCTCATACAGTCTTAAAGTAAACTCATGTGATGCCCATACAGTCTTAAAGTAAACTCATGTGATGCCCATACAGTCTTAAAGTAAACTCATGTGATGCTCATACAGTCTTAAAGTAAACTCATGTGATGCCCATAGTCTTAAAGTAAACTCATGTGATACTCATACACTCTTAAAGTAAACTCATGTGATGCCCATACAGTCTTAAAGTAAACTCATGTGATGCCCATACAGTCTTAAAGTAAACTCATGTGATGCCCATACAGTCTTAAAGTAAACTCATGTGATGCCCATACAGTCTTAAAGTAAACTCATGTGATGCTCATACAGTCTTAAAGTAAACTCATGTGATGCTCATACAGTCTTAAAGTAAACTCATGTGATGCCCATACAGTCTTAAAGTAAACTCATGTGATGCCCATACAGTCTTAAAGTAAACTCATGTGATGCTCATACAGTCTTAAAGTAAACTCATGTGATGCCCATAGTCTTAAAGTAAACTCATGTGATACTCATACACTCTTAAAGTAAACTCATGTGATGCGCATGCAGTCTTAAAGTAAACTCATTTGATGCCCATGCAGTCTCTCTATCTCTCTCTTTCCATTACTGAATATTTTATTTAGTAAGCTGTCCTAGATATAGATTGAGATCAAGCCTTCATTGACACACACACACACACACACACACACACACATATATATATATATATATATATATATATATATATTAAATTGCATTAAAGTGCCATGAAACCAAAATATATTTTCTTTCATTATTCAGATAGGGCATACAATTGTACACAACTTTCCAATTTACTTCATTATTAAATTTGCTTTATTTTCTTGGTATCCTTTCTTGAAGAAGGTGCAATTTACTACTGGGAGCTAGTTGAACACATGGGTGAACCAATGACAAGAGGCATATACTATACATGCAGCCACCAATCAGCAGCCAGATCCCTCTGGTGCACTGTTGCTCCTGAGCCTACTTAGGCATGATTTTCAACAAAGGATACAAAAAGAAAAAAAGCTAATTAAACAATAAAAGCAAATTGGAAAGTTGTTTAAAACGGCATGCTCTCTCAGAATTTTGATTGCTTTATTTTTACGTTACTGTCCCTTTAAAGGGCCTTTATAGTTGAAAAATACATGTTCCTCTTCGTTAGAACATTTTAAGGCTAGCGACCCTACACTTCTATGTGTTTAACCCCCAAATGAGATTGGTGCTTTACTGCAGATGATCTGAAGCATAGAAAGGAGATGAAGGTATATTTATATCAATGGTTAAAGCCAGAGCCGCCATCAGGTGGTGACAGGGGGTACTTGATTCAGGGGCCTGGTGGGCAAGGGCAACATCAGTGCCTTAAAATCAGGCCTGGTGCCCTGGTTTGGGGCCCCCACTTAACCCTGCAGGTGCAGCCCCCACTGCCATCAGACCTAAAGTTTAGTCCGGTGCAGCTAGGCCTTTTCTTGGCTGCATGACTAGGAACTAGCACTCACAAGTAACTCCTGAATTGGTGCTGTATCCACCCCTCCGGTTTCCCTACCTTGAATGGTTTTTACCTACTACTTACCTCATATTGATTGAGGTCTTGCTTGCTTGGCTAAAATTATATCAGATATATATCATTTCAGCTGATATTAAGCTAAATTAGCGAAAATTTATGTTTTTCTTTGTTTATTGCACAATTTATCATTAAATAAATGTGTGTTAAATTATGCAATTATTTTGTGTTGGATTTTGATGAATGAATGTGTTATAATATTAGTAAGTATTACTTTATAATGCCACCCAGCTAGCAAAATTGTCTGTGGAGAGCGCTGTATAGGTATATTTATTATTATTATCATTATACATTTATATATATATTTCTCAAGTTTAATCATTTTGCTTTTACTTTTCCTTTAAGACTGATCACAGTACAATTTGCATATCTTTTTCTTTTTTTATGATGAAAACTTTAATAAAGTTATTCTGAGGGGGGAAAAACACAAATGGTCATAAGCTTTTGCAAATGTATAGTGTCATTATCTGGTTAAAATTACTGATAATGTGAGGCAGGTTACCGAAGAACCACAAGAGGGAGCTGTGGCTGCAGCAATAGCTCACTACTCTGTTATACAACACAAAACCTGTCTATTATTAATCAGCTTGTCTAAAAGATGATGATTGTTTTGTCTCTGCTTTTTCACATTGAAGTGAAAGGTTATCCATTTGCAGGCCACAATTAGCAGCATAGTTTATATGGCAGCTTAAGCAATCAGTCTCAGTATTTATATATATCACCAATCCATTGTCTGACCATGTTTTGAAAATACTCAAAAATCTAAAGTCAGTATGATTCAAAGGGGATTCCCTTAAAATCTGTAAATGGTATATTTCTGAGTATTAGATTTACATACTTTTGACCACATGGGTGTATATATATAAATAAATAAATAAATAATAAAAAAAAAATATATATATATATATATATATATACACTATATATATATATATATATATATATATATATATATATATATATATATATATATATATATATATATATATATATATATATATATATATATATATATATATATATATATATATATATAAAACTACAATTATGCTTACCTGATCATTTAATTTCCTTCTTGGCAGTGAGAGTCCACAATAACATTCATAACCTGTGGGAATACTATTCCTGGCCACCAGGACAAGGCAAAGACCCCCCAAACAAGGCTATAAATATCCCTCCCACTTCCCTTGCCCTCTAGTAGTTCAGCCAAGGATAAGGAAAAGTGAAGAGGAATACAAGGGGTACATAGGTGCATAAAATGACTGCCGCCACTACACATATAACAATCAGGTGGGGTTGTGGACTCTCACTGCTAAGAAGGAAATTAAATTATCAGGAAAGCATTATTTTAGTTTTTCTTCAATTGGCAGTGAGAGTCCACGATAACATTCATAACATGTGGGAAACAAATACCCAAGCTGTGGAGTTTACGAATGTTCGGAAGGGAGAAAAAAGGGGGCAGTCCTAAGAACCAGGCACCACCGCTTGTAGAACCCTTCTCCCATATGATGCTTCCGTAAAAGAAAAAACATCAAACATAGAAATTTGTGAAGATGTGTAAAGAAGACCACGTTGCAGCCTTACAAGTTTGCTCAACTGACACCTCAGTTTTGAAGGCCCAAGTAGTAGACACTGCACGCATATAATGGACCATGATCCTCGAAGGAGGCTCCTGGTCTGCTTCCCGTAAATTGCACTGATCAGACTTCTCAGCCAAAAGAAAATTATAACAGCTGAGGCCTTTTACCCCTTGTGCTTACCGATATACATAATGAACAAGGAAGAAGATTGACGAAATTGTGCAACAGTCTCTCATTAGAGGAAGATGGGTTGAGACAAAGAGAAGGAGCCACAATCTCCTGATTTATGTTATGAGTATTCACCACCTTAGGAAGGAAGCCTGGTTGGATCACCAGCTACAGAGGTTCACACATCAAAGCATAAAGCTCTGAGACTCTGCGAGCAGAGGAAACAGCCAATAAAAATATCACTTTCCAAGTGAGCAACTTGATATCAACAGAATGCAGAGGCTCAAATGCAGCTCTCTGAAGGACCTTAAAAACTAAATTTAAGATCCACTGGGGAGCAATAGGTTTGAAAACAGGTCTAATTCATGCTAAAGCCTGAACAAACTCTTGAACATCTGGCACACTAGCCAACTTCTTTTGAAACAAAACCAAAAGGACAGATACTTAACCCTTAAAGGGACAGTATACACCAATTTTAATTTAACTGCATGTAATAGACACTACTATAAAGAATAATATGCACAGATACTGATCTAAAAATCCAAACTGTTTAAAAACCTACTTAGAAGCTCCTAATTTAGTACTGTTGAAAAGATTAGCTGGAACACCCACTGCAAGTGGTTCTATAGCAAAAAGAAGCAGACACTCCCCCCTCCCCCTTCCTCCGCATATGAAAAGACTCTTTACACAAACAGGAGCAAGCTGGAGTATGTATACATCAGTATTCTCCTAAAACTTTGGGGCTTGTTTAGGAGTCTGAAAATCAGCGCAATGTTATTTAAAAATAAGCAAAACTATATTTAAAAAAAAAAATCTGTATAGGCTATATAAATGGATCATTTACAAAACATTTATGCAAAGAAAAATCTAGTGTATAATGTCCCTTTAATAGAACTGGCCTACAAGCCTTTCTCCAGGCCTTTCTGGAGAAACTGAAGGATACGCAGAGTCTTTACTCTTTGCAAGAAAAACCACCCTAGTCACACCAGTGAAGATAACTTCTTTATACCTTGCAGTAGATGTGTCTGGTGACTAGCTTGCAAGCCTGAATAAGAGTATCAATCCCATTTTCAGAGAAGCCTCTCTGAGCCAATATCAACCGTTCAATCTCCAGGCAGTCAGCCTCAGAGTATCTAGATTTTCATAAAGGAACAGTCCTTGAGTCAGCAGATCCTGACAAAGAGGTAACCACGGAGGAGCAGATGATAATCAGAATATTTGGAATTCTGTCCTGTTTGAGCCAGACAACCACCAGGGGCAGGAGAACAATCAGAAGGAACAGATAAACCAGGTTGAAGATCCACGAAACTGCTGGAGCATCCACCAGTTCCACCTGAGTTCCCCTCTCCCCCTTCCTCCGCATATGAAAAGACTCTTTACACAAACAGGAGCAAGCTGGAGTAGGTATACATCAGTTTTCTCCTAAAACTTTGGGGCTTGGTTAGGAGTCTGAAAATCAGTGCAATGTTATTTAAAAATAAGCAAAACTATATTTAAAAAAAAATAATCTGTATAGGCTATATAAATGGATCATTTACAAAACATTTATGCAAAGAAAAATCTAGTGTATAATGTCCATTTAATAGAACTGGCCTACAAGCCTTTCTCTTGAGTCAGCAGATCCTGACAAAGAGGTAACCATGGAGGAGCAGATGATAATCAGAATATTTGGAATTCTGTCCTGTTTGATCCAGACAACCACCAGGGGCAGGAGAACAATCAGAAGGAACAGATAAACCAGGTTGAAGATCCACGAAACTGCTGGAGCATCCACCAGTTCCACCTGAGGATCTCTGGAGCTTGACCCGTATCTCAGATGTTTGGTGTTGAAGTGGGAAACCATCAGATCTATATCTGGAACACCCCATCTGCAGTTATATCTCCAAAAAAAACTCCTAATTCAGAGACCACTCCTCTGAGTGAAGAGTCTGCCTCCTCAGGAAATCCGCTTCCCAATTCTCCACACATGGAATGTTTATAGCTGAGACCTGACATTGATGAATCTCTGCCCTCTGAAGGATTCTGGATGCCTTCTGCATCGCCAGAGAGCTTTGAGTACCACCCTGATGGTTTATGTAGGCCACGGTCCTGATGTTGTCCGACTGAAATACCAAGAGGAACCCAATTGAGGCCACGCTAGAAGCGTGTTGTATATAGCCCTCAAGTTTTCAGAGTGTTGTATATAGCCCTAGAGTTTTCAGAGGACCCCAATACTGCCCCCCCAGCCCGACAGACTTGCGTCTGTGGTGATTATCACCCAGGCAGGGTGACAGAAACTCATTCCAAGGAGAGCTGGAGCTGGCGAAGACTCTCTCTCGTCTGAGCATCCAGATGTATCACCTGAGAGGCTGAGACAGATCTTAATGATCTCCATTCTACTGTGTGAGCATACACAACTGTAGTGGTCTCAGATGAAATAGAGCAAATATGATGCCACAACTATGAGACTCACCACCTCCATGCATTGTGCTACTGAAGGATGGACATTGGTCTGCAGCTGTTATAATTAATACCTAATAACTAGATAGGTACAATATAATTAGAGATAGAGTTGTAGCTATTCAAGTTTACCTCAACTCAAAATGGCAAAAGAGTGAGGAATGCAATTAAATAGCAGAGTTTAATGATGAGAGATTCTGACAGAGTCAAAATAACTTCGTTATCTTGTGATAATGTTATTAGTCAAGTTAGAAAAGTTATATTCTCCTTCTTCTAGTGGTAGCTGCTATTTAGACACATAAAGACTTTTGCAAAATTGACTAATTGTTTATAAGGTAGTTAGTTAGTTGCATGCATAAACAGTTCAGAAAAACGATAAGCTTATATAACTGTAAACTTAGTTTGCAGAGAAAGGGGACTCCGTCCAGCAAGGTTAAGGCTTAGATCGTTATTATTATGCACATAGGAGTAATCGACAGTCAGTCTTAAACAGGCAAGATGGAATAGCACTGATTATGTGAATACTTGCGTATTGATGTAGGTTTCCTGAGAGTGTCTCGATATGCAGCAGAGATAAGGAGATCCGGTGTACAGCTTGGTTGCTGCGAGTGTGCCAACAGAATTTTCGGTATCCGTTTAGGCTGTAGGGAGAAATGGATTGATGCAGCTGGAGGTTGTGTGGACGACGCTGAAGCTCAATGCTGCCGGAGGTAGTTTGTGCAGCGTCTGGAGCTGAATGACGTCACACGGAACTGGTAGCTTAGCGTAGTAATAGCTGACAGGCTGGAGAGAGCTTGTAAATAGTTTAGCGTTTCACAAGGCAGGATTCAAAGTAAGTGATTAGTTGTTTGATAGCACGAATCTTTAGATAGAATTGATAAGTCCTTGAAAGTGCAACCAAATTCGTTTAGAGGGTAACAGCTTAGATTAACAGGAGAGCAGAGATAACATTCTAACAACTAACTATCCCTAATACACACTAAAATCAAGCAAGCAAATAGGGAAAACATGTTCCCTATATAGAGAACTGATGGGTGGTGCTTTGACAATTTAAAGGGAAAGCAGTCTATGACAGCAGCAGACGACATGCTCCCTGAAGCTTCTCCCTGTGCTGGTCTGTAAGACGATGTGCATACTAACATAGTCTATGATTGTTCCCACAAAGTTTACTCTCATAGAGCGTAGGATCAAGAGCTCTTTTCTAGGTTGGCCATTGCCTGAAGACATGAGAGTAACCTCTGTGTGTGGTCCTTAGCCACTGGAAAGGATGGAGCCTGAACCAGAATGTTGTCCAGCTACGGTGCCACTGCACTCCCCTGCAGATGAACGCAGCCAGTAAAGCTCACAGCACCTTGGTAAACACTTGTGGTGCTGTAGCCAGTCCGAAGGAAGTGCGACAAACTGGTAGTGCTTGTCTAAGAAGGCAAATCGAAGGAAACAATAATGATCCTTGTGGATGGGATGTGAAGGTACGCATCCTTTAAGTCTGTAGTGGACATGAACTGACCCTCTTGAACTAAGGGATGAATGGTCCTTATCATTTCCATCTTGAAGGTAGGAACCCTTACGAATTTGTTGAGTCCTTTCAAATCCAAAATAGGACAGAATGTGCCCTCCTTTTTGGGAACCACAATGAGGTTGGAGTAGAACCCTTTTCCTCTTTCTGCTGGGGGAATTGGAACCACTACTCCCATGACGAGGAGGTCGTCTACGCAATGGAGCAGAGCGACTCTCTTTATGGGGTTTCCAGAGACTTGACAGCAAGAGACGGCCCCTTAGAGGATGAGACCTAAAACCTATTCTGTATCCCTGCAAACAATGTCCAGAACCCAAGGGTCCTGGACAGAGTTATACCATTTCCTCTGAAAGAAGGAAAGTCTGCCCTTCACATGACCTGCTCCCAGGTCAGGGGCAAACCTGTCATGCTGACTTGTTGTCTTGAGAAGTCTCCTTTGGCTGTCTGTTCTTATTCCACCCTTGGGTTTGCTTCCAAGTCCCCCTAGGGGACTCCGTCTTAGGTGTCTCCACGCCCCTCTGATTCCTGTTCAGACGAAAGGAACGAAAATGCTGCCCTGAACGATTCTTAGGTTTAGATTTATTTTCCTGTGGTGGGAAACCTGTAACAGTAGCAATAATAGAGTCCAGTCCCAGACCAAATAGAGAAGAAACAGATGATAAAAGGAGGGCGCTAGAAAGCTAGATGCAACAAACACATTTATTCATAAACATTTAGTCAGAATATTAAACCACAATCAATAACATAAAATTGCAAAAAATAAAAAACGATAAAAACAAAAAATATATATTCAATATACCACCTTAAAAAAGAAAAAGAATTAAAAAAGCAAGATACGTATCAAAAAATATATATAGTTCGGTCTTATAATTCATAGAGCACTGAAACACAGGGTGCATTGAATTGTATGAACTGCTAAAGAGGTCATTTGTGAACTATCTGCTCCCATAACGGAGTATTTGTGATATACATACAACGAAGCCAGGAGTGTTCAATACATTATTTATCCTGCTGTTATTCCATCGTTGTTTGATTTTCATCTTTATCGGGAGAAATTTATAGCTATTTTTTACCCATTTGGGTTTAGCTATTAAGGATACGCTATTTTCAAGGACCAATTTGTGACCACATTTTATGTATATACATATTACTATATATATTTTTTGATACGTATCTTGCTTTTTTTCTTTTTTAAGGTGGTATATAAAATTATATATATATATTTTGTTTTTATTGTTTTTTTATTTTTATACATTTAGATAGTGTTGTATTTTATTAAGCTGTCCAACTAGGCTGCTTTTATAGCAAGTCTGCTTTTTAGAGCAATATTCTAAGCATTTGACATAAGAGAGACGCCCCTTTATATTTATAATGATAATTTTATTCATATACTAACATACATTATTTTAATTTTTTTCAATTTTATGTATTGATTGTGGTTTAATATTCTGACTAGATGTTTATGAATAAATGTGTTTGTTGCATCTAGCTTTCTAGCGCCCTCCTTTTTTCATCTGTTTCTTTTCCATTGTATCCACTTTGAGGGAGGTGGTATGGGAGTGGCCGAGTTGTAACATTTGGGCTCAGCGCTGTTCTTATTTGTTTATTCCAATACCAGACCAAATAGAGACTTGCCTTTAAAGGACAAGGATGAAAGCCGAGACTTAGAGACAGACCAAGACTTAACCCACAGAGCCCTCCTGGCCATAACTGCAAAACTGGTGTTCTTAGCATTGATACGAATAATCTGGAGAATAGCATCCCTGACAAAGGCCAGCTTTAGAGATTGAATATGATCCTGAATCTCCTCTAGAGGAGTCTCCATGGTAACCTGTTCCACTAAGGATTCACACCAGAACTTAGACGCCACAGTGATTGCAGCGATACCCACTGCAGGGTGAAACAGGGAACCAGACTGAAGAAAGAGATGCCTGAGGTGTCCCTCAAGCCTTCTATCTAGGGGATCCTTAAAAGACGTGCTGTCCTCAAGCGGGATTGTAGTGCGTTTACCCAATGTGGAAATAGTGCCATCCACGTTAAGGACACTTTTCCAGACCTTCGCATGGGCTGCTGGAATGGGAAAGGATCTGTTAAAGGCCCTGAAGGAGCAAAAGGGGTCCCTGGCTTTTCCCATTCCTTAAAGATGATCTCCGCAATAATCTTGGGTATCGGGAAGACCTCCAGAACCCTTGGTCTAGGCCTAAACGCTGATTCCAGTTTTTTAACCTGGTCCTCCTCAAGAGGCTTAGCCACAGGAAACCCCAGGGTTGACAGAACCTTTTTGAGCAAGAGCTGAAGCTTATCCAATTTCAATCTAATCGTGCCCTCCTCAGAGTCCTCTTCCAACTCAGCATTGAAAGAGTCAGAGGAAGAAATTTCACCTTCAGAGCTAAGTAAAGGGTCATCTTCAGAAGGATGCCCAAAACTACTGATCGCGGCCTCAGTCGTTACACCAGGGCTAGATGTCGGAGAACAATGCTTAACCTTTCTTTTCCTCTTCCCTGATACCTGTCTAGCATTCAGGGCAGCAGACAAAGCCGGCTCAATGCAGGCCGAAAGATCATTGGTTAGGCGTCCCACCCCAGCTGCCTTTAAAAGTCAATGGCTGTTGAGCAGGGATTTCCGCATCAGCCGAGGCTTGAGAAGCCATAGTAGGGCCTTCCAGGGACCAAGCACTTGTTATTATTAAAATAAATCACTGAGGAAGATTCCTTCAGACTTTCTAAAGGCATAGAATCATCCAAAATGATCAAAAGATATTTGAACACACAGCGGGGTATTTAGTTCCCAAGCACCAAATAACCGTTCCCTCATAAGCCGTCTTTAGGGCATCTTATACACTCCGGATGAACCGAGCTCGTGGCTACCGCTCTCCCACCGGACAACTGCGCAATTTATCTGAAGCGGAAATGGCGTGAAAACGTCCTAGGGCGGGATCAAGTCCCCACCCACTGCTGCAGCCTGTAGTAACACATAGCCTAGCATTGTATTACACCCTGTGAAGGGGAATATGTAACACTGGTCACTGTCCTGTAATAAACGTGCAGAGAAGCAGCCCTCACAGCCCTAATGGCTTGAGTTCATAGAGGAATACAGATGTGCACAAAACACAGATCCTAGTGTAGGAACAGGACCCATTCCATCTTTTTATTAGACAAAATGCCATGAAAGAGGGGTGAACTATCATACGTCTGTAACTTAGTGTGAAACAAACCGCATTATCAAACAGGGGATTTAGATTAAAGGGACACTGAACCCAAATTTTTTCTTTCATGATTCAGATAGAGCATGCAATTTTAAACAACTTTCTAATTTACTCCTATTATCAAATTTTCTTCATTCTCTTGGTATCTTTATTTTAAAAGCAAGAATGTACGTTTAGATGCCAGACCATTTTTGGTGAACAACCTGGGTTGTTCTTGCTGATTGGTGGATAAATTCACCCACCAATAAAGTGCTGTCCAGGGTTCTTAACCAAAAATTGGCTGGCTCCTTAGCTTAGATGACTTCTTTTTCAAATAAAGATACCAAGAAAATGAAAAAAAATTGATAATAGGAGTAAATTAGAAAGTTGATTAAAATTTCATGCTCTATCTGAATCATGAAAGAAAAAAATTGGGTTCAGTGTTCCTTTAAACTGAAAAGAGGCATGGGAAACCCAGCATCGACCAGTACAATATATTCCAATACTCCACCGAGATTTACATGGATATATTATGAATGTTATCGTGGACTCTCACTGCCAATTGAAGGAAATATATAAATATATATATATATGGTATTAAACTGCTAAACACAACTACAGTATTTATTAAGGTTTCTACTCATAATGCTATTGTTTACCTCATGATCCTGTATAATATCTGGAAAAATGTAAACCTCTTGCCCTTTATTGTGTGTGCTAAATGGAAAAGCACAATACTCTGTGAACATCCCTGATATGTGAATATTCCCCATTTCTGTCACAGGGCACAAGAATACGTGAAGTCCAGATTGCATGTCCCAGTATGAAAATACTTTACCAAGCAGCATCTGCAAAGGTTTAAAATAAGAGAATAGCTCTGAAGAGAGGAACAGGAGAAAAAAACCAATAGCATTATGAGTAGTAACAATTCCGTTGAAGTCAAGTAGTTTAACTACCTTAAAGGGACACTGAACTGAATTTGTTCATTTGTAATTCTGAAAGAGCATGCAATTTTAATCCACTTTCTAATTTACTCCTATTATCAATTTATCTTCGTTCTCTTGCTATCTTTTTTCGAAAATGAAGGCTTTTAACCGTTATTTTGGTTTCAGTACTCTGGACAGCACTTTTTTATTGGTGGATGAATTTATCCACCAATCTGCATGGACAACCCAGGTTGTTCAAGAAAAATGGGACGGCATCTAAACTTACATTCTTGCATTTCAAATAAAGATACCAAGAGAATGAAGAAAATTTGATCATAGGAGTAAATTTGAAATTTTATTGAAATTTCATGCTCAATATGAATCATGGAATAAAATTTTTGGGTACAGTGTCCCTTTAAAATAAAATCTTACCTGTAAAATTTTATTAAAACCTAACCTTACCTAAAAAAAAAAATTACCATTACTAAAAAAAATTACATTACAAAAAAATAAAAAATCCTACCATTTACAAAAAAAAAACAAATGAAATAACAAAAAAATCCTATTCTAATACCCCTTAAAAAACACCCCAAAATAAAAAAATATATATTCTAAAAATAAACTACCAATAGCCCTTAAAAGGGCCTTTTGTAGGGCATTGCCCTAAAGCGATCAGCTCTTTTGTTTAAAAAAAAAACTTTAACCCCCTGACATTATAACCCCCACCACCCAAAATAAAAAAACTAACTAAAAAATCCTAAACTACCCATTGCCCTGAAAAGGGCATTTGGATGGGCATTGTCTTTAAAAGGGCATACAGCTCTTTTGCTGCCACCCCAAAAAAACTAAGTCCAGAGTTGGTACTCACCGATGATGATGGGTGGTGCTCCATCTTCATCCCAGCGGCGCTCCATCTTCATCCATCGTGGGTCCGTCTTCCTCCCGGCCGTGGTCCATCTTCTATCTTCATACCGGTGGCGACGGCAAGGTCGGCAGTGACATCGGTGGTCCTTTTTAAACCTTCAACTGGGAGGTCCTCTTCATGCGGTCTCCAGCCACACACTGAATAGTAAATGCAAGGCACCCCTTTTATATAGGGGTACCCTTGCATTCCTATTGGCTGATTTGAATCTTCAAATTCAAATCAGCCAATAGGATGAAGGGAAAAAGCTTTCATCCTATTGGCTAACTATTTAGACTGACATTAAACACTAAGGGCTAGATTACCTCTCTGCCGACCTTGCTGCTGCCACCAGGATGAAGATAGAAGAAGGGCCCCGGGCCGTGATGAAGATGGAAGAAGATGGACCTGCGATGGATGGAGATGGAGTGCCGCCAGGAAGAAGATTGAGCTCTGCCAGGATGAAGATGGAGCGACGCCCATGATCACTGGTGCGTATCAACTTTGGGGTTAGAGTTTTTTGGGGCTTTTTTGGGGTGTTTTTTTTTAGGTTAGAGGTTTTTTTGGGCAGCAAAAGAGCTGAATGCCCATCCAAATGTCCTTTTCGGGGCAATGGGTAGTTTAGGATTTTTTTAGTTAGTTTTTTATTTTTGGGGGTTGGGGGGATTATAGTGTTAGGGGGTTAGTGATTTTTTAAACAAAAGAGCTGATCACTTTAGGGCAATGCCCTACAAAAAGCCCTATTAAGGGATATTGGTAGTTTAGAATAGGGTTTTTTATTTTGGGGTGTTTTTTTAAGGGGCATTAGAATAGTTTTTTTTTATTTTTGGTAATGAACGGCTAGATTCAGTGGCGGCTGGTGACTTTTGAAGATGGGGGAGCACTAGCCCCGTCCCTCAGATGGCTCCGCCCATTTTAATGTGTGTGTGTGTATATATATATATATATATATATATATATATATATATACACACACACACACAATGCTATATATATTGCCTTCTTATCTATATCGCGCCCTCCATACCACACACAAATTACAGATTAAAAATGTAGTAACAAATGATTGGCGATAATTGGATTTGTGTTAATAAAAAAATGTATTATAGGTTGTCATCCATCCAAGTTAATAACTTTTGATTTTTAAAATAAATGAGTTTACACAGAATACAACTTTCCTGAAGCATAAATATCCAGCATATTAAATTGAAAAACTATAAATTCCCTACATTCATTGTAGAGGCGTAACTAGAAACCACAGGGCCCAGGTGCAAGAATACAAGCAGCAGGGCTAATAGGTTAAACAGAGGGTGTGAATTAAAACTGCAAACAGAAGGAAACTGCTTCCAATGCAGCCCTAGAACATGCATAGCTAGACCGTCTAGCTATGCAATATAGAGCACTATATATATCAGGTTTCTTAATATAAGTAGACTTTAAAGAAATGTTTCCTATTAATGTTGTCTAGATAAATATGAGCAACCATCCATCTATTAAAAAAAACTAAATTTTATCAAACAGCCCATTGGGAGATAGTGAGCATGAAAACAAGTGCAATTTAAGCATCTTACTTAAAATTACATGAAACCCAATTTTTTTCTTTCATGATTTAGAAAGAGCATGCAATTTTAAACAACTTTCTAATTTACTTCTAAATATGCTCAGTAGCTGCCGATTGGTATATGCACATAGATGCCTCGCGTGATTGGCTCACACATGTGCATTGCTATTTCTCCAACAAAGGATAACTAAAGAATAAAGCAAATTAGATAATAGAAGTCAATTGGTGTTATTTGAAATTGTATTCTCTATCTGAATCATGAAAGAAAATGTTTAGGTTTAGTGTCCCTTCAAGACCTGAGAATTGTTACAATGAAAGAGCTCCTGTCTAAATAGATTTCACCCTTATTATTAACAACCTAAACAATTTAAGGGAATCATTACAAAATATATACAAAAACACACACATACTGTGAATACATATCCAAAAGGACTAACTATATGAGTGGGATGTTAACCTTATTACCAGGAACATGGGAAGAAAAAAGATCACATCTTTAACAAAAAAAATAAAATAAAATCTTAGAAATACAGGGTGAAGGGAGGTAACACAACACAGTATAAATTAGAAAATCAGCCAAACTTTTCAGCAAACTTTGAATGCACTAGAGACAATTATAGTGACAAGTAAACTGCTGCCCTGTGACAGGTTAACTAGTCTCATTATTTAGTAAAACCTGCAGTGTGTTATTTTCTGTAGCTTCCCACAGTTAGCAGTGCTGATATGTTAAGTCCTCTGGGTGCTGAGGGGTTAAACTGCAGCCATTGTAGCATCTCTTTCATAACTTATAAATGAGAGATGCTACAATGGCTGCAGTTTAACCCCTCAGCTGTCAGAGGACTTAACATTATCAGCACTGCTAACTATGGGAACTTAGCTACAGAAAATAACACACTGCAGGTTTTACTAAATAATGAGAGCAGTTGACGGCAGCCAGCCTTCTGCATGAAAAAACAAACAAACAGCCAATTATCTTCCCCAGACAAGATAACAGCCACGTTTGCAGTTAGAGACATAATATAAACAGTTAGTGATTTATAATGAACTCTGAACCTCTTATCTGTACAACACCGCGTCCGGCTGAATCCTAACCCTGACATAGTACAGACACCAGTGACTCTCCACTGCTATTGCCGGCAAAGTGTGTAATGCAGTTCTGACAGGAATCCTGTCACAGGATGCAAAGCTGTAAACAACATGAGAGTCTAGCTAACTAACCCAATGCCTCTTTTAGGTCCCAGGCTCCAGCACCACAAAACTTAGTACCTTCAATTTAGCGCGCTCATTTCCCTGCCAGACTGAGACTCCTCTTACACTTTGCGTGGCTTGTGCTGTTTTAAGCCCATAAGCATAAAACACAAATGAGCAAGGCATCCAATCCATGTTGCGCAATTGGAGGGCAGCTGAACGGCTGACTGCCAGTCTCCATTGCGCAATCGCTCGGGGGGTGTAGAATTTTTTTATTCATAAAAAAGACAATTTTTTTTATTTTTTATAAAATCATTATTAAAACTTTTTTTCCTTTCACTTAACTGTGTACACATAAAAAGGAGCTTTAGTTTGCAGGCTGGTATTTCAAGTCTCCGGCCATATTTGACATTCTTTCAACTAGTCTCTACTCTAGTCTCTGCCTATTGCCTAAGCCTTAAGCCCGCCCCCTGCCTAAGCTTAAAGTACTAGACTACTACTAATCTACCGGACTCAGACTGTTAGACTATGGCTACTGATGTCAGTTGTCACACTGTCTGACTCACTACACTCACCCGGTCTCATTAGTCTCTAGCCGGTACTCCGTCCTGGCTCCTCGCTCAGCTCAGCAGGCTTGCCATGCGGGCTTCTTTTACTGCTCACTGCTCTCTGCCCTCAAGACATTGCTCCTCCTCCCAGTCCCACACACACACAGCTCTTAGTGTGCGAGTGTCACGTGACAGCTGGCTCCCGCACACTAAGAGCTGTGCTCTTTAAGAAGGCTATGGGCTGGCCTGTAGGTGGAGCTGCAGTCAATGCAGTTTTAAAGTGGAAAGAGCTTTTGCCTATACTTCTATGTATCGCACTGCACAGCATGTGCGATAGATAGAAGTATTAGGCAAAAGACCATTCCACTTTAACCCTAAGGCAGCCTAAATAATTAAAACCAGCAAATTGAAATGTTTTTAGTCAAAAATTGCAGTGGAGCCTGGAGGATTTTTTAATTTAAATAAGCACAAAAGGTTTAAAAATTGAATTTTTTTTTTTAAATTTTGTACTTTAATTTTTTTTTCATCAGGGGTCAGGGGGTTCAGGGGTTTCACACAGGGGGTTCACGTGCTCAAGTGCTCCTATAGAGGAGCCTCCACTGGCTAGATTACAAGTTTTGCGTTATGAGTAAAAAAGCAGCTTCATCTTCAAGACATCGGGCGCGAAGCATCCTCTTCTTCTGACGACTCCCGACGAATGAAGGTTCCTTTAAGTGACGTCATCCAAGATTGGCTGATAGAATTCTATCAGTCAAACGGAATTAAGGTTGAAAAAATCCTATTGGCTGATGCAATCAGCCAATAGGATTGTACTTCAATCCTATTGGCTGATCCAATCAGCCAATAGGATTGAGCTTGCATTCTATTGGCTGATTAGAACAGCCAATAGAATGCAAGTTCAATCCTATTGGCTGATTGGATCAGCCAATAGGATTGAAGTTCAATCATATTGGCTGATTGCATCAGCCAATAGGATTTTTTCAACCTTAATTCCGATTGGCTGATAGAATTCTATCAGCTAATCGGAATCTAAGGGACGCCATCTTGGATGACGTCACTTAAAGGAACCTTCATTTGTTGGGAGTCGTCGGAAGAAGAGGATGCTCCGCACCGGATGTCTTGAAGATGGACCCGCTCCGCGCCGGATGGATGAAGATAGAAGATGCCGTCTGGATGAAGACTTCTGCCCGTCTGGAGGACCACTTCTGCCGGCTTGGATGAAGACTTCTCCCGGCTTCGTTGAAGACTTCTCCCGGCTTCGTTGAGGACTTCTCCCGGCTTCGTTGATGATGGATGTCGGCTCTTCAAAACTGTAAGTGGATCTTCGGGGGTTAGTTTTTTTAAGGGTTTATTGGGTGGGTTTTAGTTTTAGATTAGGGTTTGGGCAGCAGTAGAGCTAAATGCCCTTTTAAGGGCAATGCCCATCCAAATGCCCTTTTCAGGGCAATGGGAAGCTTAGGTTTTTTTAGTTAGGGTTTTATTTGGGGGTTGGTTGTGTGAATGGTGGCTTTTACTGTTGGGGGGTTGTTTGTATTTTTTTTACAGGTAAAAGAGCTGATTTCTTTGGGGCAATGCCCCGCAAAAGGCCCTTTTAAGGGCAATTGGTAGTTTAGTTTAGGCTAGGGTTTTTTTATTTTGGGGGGGCTTTTTTATTTTGATAGGGCTATTAGATTTGGTGTAAATAGTTTAAATATCTTGTAATTTGTTTTATATTTTGTGTAATTTAGTGGGTTGTTTTTTTGTAATTTAGGTATTTGTATTTAATTTTGTTAATTGTATTTAATTTAGATAATTTATTTAATTGTACTGTAAGGTTAGGTGTTAGTGTAACTAAGGTTAGGTTTTATTTTACAGGTAAATTTGTATTTATTTTAGCTAGGTAGGTAATAGTTAATAACTATTTAGTAACTATTTTACCTAGTTAAAATAAATACAAACTTGCCTGTAAAATAAAAATAAACCCTAAGCTAGATACAATGTAACTATTAGTTATATTGTAGCTAGCTTAGGGTTTATTTTATAGGTAAGTATTTAGTTTTAAATAGGAATTATTTAGTTAATGATAGGAATTTTTAGTTAGATTTATTTTAATTATATTTAAGTTAGGGGGTGTTAGGGTTAGGTTTAGACTTAGGTTTAGGGGTTAATAACTTTAGTATAGTGGGGACGACGTTGGGGGCGGCAGATTAGGGGTTAATAAATGTAGGTAGGTGGCGGCGATGTTAGGGGCAGCAGATTAGCGGTTAATAATATTTAAATAGTGTTTGAGATGCGGGAGTGCGGCGGTTTAGGGGTTAATAAGTTTATTATAGTGGTGGCGATGTCCAGAGCGGCAGATTAGGGGTTAGTAAATATAATGTAGGTGTCGGCGATGTCGGGGGCGGCAGATTAGGGGTTAATAAGTGTAAGATTAGGGGTCTTTAGACTCAGGGTTCATGTTAGGGTGTTAGGTGTAAACATAAATTTAGTTTCCCCATAGGAATCAATGGGGCTGCGTTACGGAGCTTTACGCTGCTTTTTTGCAGGTGTTAGACTTTTTTTCAGCCGTCTCTCCCTATTGATGTCTATGGGGAAATTGTGCACGAGCACGTACAACCAGCTCACCGCTGACTTAAGCAGCGCTGGTATTGAAGTGCGGTATGAAGCTCAATTTTGTTCTACGCTCACTTCTTGTCTTTTAACGCCGGGTTTAGAAAAACCTGTAATACCAGCGCTGTAGTTAAGTGAGCGGTGACAATAACGTGCAACTTAGTACCGCACCCCTCATAACGCAAAACTCGTAATCTAGCCGTTAGTTTGTTATTTTTTGTAATGGTAGTTTTGTTTTTGTTTTTTGTAATGTTTTTGGTTTTTTTTTGGTAAATGTTAGTTTGTTTTTTGTAAATGGTAGGATTTTTTATTTTTTGTAATGTCATTTTTTTTTCAGTAATGGTAGTTTTTTTAGGCAAAATTACGGCTAGATTTAGAGTTTTGTCGGTAAGTACCCACGTATCTAACGCTGGCTTTTTTCTGGCCGCACCTTTAAAATAACTCTGGTATTGAGAGTCCACAGAATGGCTGCGTTAGGCTCCAAAAAAGGAGCGTAGAGCATATTTAACGCAACTTCAACTCTCGATACCAGAGTTGCTTACGGACGCGGCCAGCCTCAAAAACATGCTCATGCACGATTCCCCCATAGGAAACAATGGGGCTGTTTGAGCTGAAAAAAAACCTAACACCTGCAAAAAAGCCGCGTTCAGCTCCTAACGCAGCACCATTGTTTCCTATGGGGAAACACTTCCTACGTCTGCACCTAACACTCTAACATGTACCCCGAGTCTAAACACCCCTAACTTACACTTATTAACCCCTATTCTTCCGCCCCCGCTATCGCTGACCCCTGTATATTATTTTTAACCCCTAATCTGCCGCTCCGTAAACCACCGCTACTTACATTATCCCTATGTACCCCTAATCTGCTGCCCCTAACACCGCCGACCCCTATATTATATTTATTAACCCCTAATCTGCCCCCCACAACGTCGCCTCCACCTGCCTACACTTATTAACCCCTAATCTGCCGAGCGGACTGCACCGCTATTATAATAAAGTTATTAACCCCTAATCCGCCTCACTAATCCTATAATAAATAGTATTAACCCCTAATCTGCCCTCCCTAACATCGCCGACACCTAACTTCAATTATTAACCCCTAATCTGCTGACTGGAGCTCACCGCTATTCTAATAAATGTATTAACCCCTAAAGCTAAGTCTAACCCTAACACTAACACCCCCCTAAATTAAATATAATTTTAATCTAACGAAATTAATTAACTCTTCTTAAATAAATTATTCCTATTTAAAGCTAAATACTTACCTGTAAAATAAATCCTAATATAGCTACAATATAAATTATAATTATATTATAGCTATTTTAGGATTAATATTTATTTTACAGGTAACTTTGTATTTATTTTAACCAGGTACAATAGCTATTAAATAGTTAAGAACTATTTAATAGCTAAAATAGTTAAAATAATTACAAATTTGGAGGCGGAGCCTGACCACGCTGGAAGATGGTCGCACACTAGAAGGGCTCCTGCTTCTTATACTGATAAAAGAGCTCAAAATAGCTTTAAAGCACCTTACAGATCCACTTTTATTAAAGGACTGACCCAGCTGGACAAGAAGCCTTTAATCCTGTCTTCCCCCAGCCCCAGGAACTACTGAGAGGATATATTTATCACGACGCTCATCTGCCTGCATCTGAATGGCGCCAAACCGGAGGACTACCTTTCTAAGCCCTCTACTACTCCTATAAACCATACCGGCCATCCTCTATGCTACGAGCAGACTCCCGGTGGACCCATCACTCAGCCTCAGATCCATTTGCACCAAAACGGACCTTTGAACTCCCACCGGCAAGTCTGCTCCGGCCTAGCTGAAACACCATTACAGCTACACCATTCTGGCCCCTAAATACGCAGAAACGGCTCCGGGAGCAAAGACATCCAAACACCCACCCCCAGCAAGATCCCCGGTGTAGTGAGTACAAAGCGAAAGCTCCGGACACTGCCGACTCAGAAGGACCCCCGGCGGGAGAGCCGCATCTGGTAAGCCACACACAGGCCTTGAATAGGCGCGCACCGGAGACACACACACACTGTGATAATACAGAGCGGAGCCTAGGCAGGACTTTGAAGGGGCACTCTGCTGATCTATTAGCCCGCATATAAGTAAAGATTGCCCTCTCTTCTGCTCCATTAAGGCAATTCAAATAATATAACACTGAGAGGCCTAACACAGGACTGGCAATACAATTAAAATTCTCAGCCAGGAGCACACAATAGAAGAATTAAACGCCAACAGGATAGATACATATCACCCCTTTTCAGAACCCTTGTGAACCTTCTTAAGTATTCAAGAATATACATATACATTAACTGTCTGAATAATTGGCTATTTCATAAAGACTATATAGTGGGGTTGCCAAAGAAAACATATCTTAAGGCAGCATAAAGCCAACCATTTTTCAGAAGGGGCATGCCTATCAAAAAGAACAACAAAGCTGACAAGATAGCTGTTTCTAAATCAATGAGTCAATATCTAAAGCCCTTAGACACTACAAAAGAGGCTTTGATCGTCAGCATGGATGTCCCTCAGGACCTCCCTGCACCCACTAATCTGCAACACACTGAACATCACCCCCAATTTGTCACTAAGGACGACATTAACCACCTGTCTTCTAAAGAGGACATTCAAGGGGTACTGACAGAAATGAGGAGCCTTTTTGGGGACCTTAGAAAAGACTTTTCTGCACTAGAGACTAGGGTCCTGAAGATTGAAAAAACTACACAAGATAATGCAAAAATGGGGACACAACATGCTGTAGAACTACAAAACCACGCCGACAATCTACAATTTTTGAATGAAAAGCTGGAAGACCTTGATAACCGCGGACGTAGGAACAACCTGCGGTTCCATGGGATATCCGAATCAGTTTACCCACAGAGCATTGAAGGTTATCTGCAAGCCTTATTTCGCATTATTAAAGACTCGCCTTCTTCACCTGACATCCCTATAGAGAGGGCTCACAGGGCCCTCAGGCCCAAACCACCTAGTAAAGCGCCCCCGCGGGACATAATAGTCCGCTTTCTGAGTTATAAAGACAAGGAAGATCTTCTTCAAGGAGCCCGCAAGAAACCGTCCATCACGCATGCAGGAGAGGAAATACAGGTCTTCTCTGATCTGTCCCCTGTAACTTTACAGAAAAGAAGGGAACTGAACCATATTACATCTGTTCTACGCACTCACAAAATCCCTTATAGATGGGGCTTTCCAGTCTCAATTATCGCTACAGGTAATAACAAAACTTTTATCTTCAGGCCAGGAATGGATCACATGGAATTTTATGAGAACTTGGCCATCCAGACTCCTCTCTCTAGCGGTTCTCAATCAAGAAGGCCGCCCCAGCTCACCCGCCCCTCACCTGACCATCCTGAGAAAGAAGCATGAGGGTAATGTACTGTAGGACTTGGTGGGATTAAACTTATCCTACCCTGTCTTCTTCCAAATACCTGTTCAGAAATCACGAAAATGTTGATGTCCTTAATATGTTTCTGTAAATGCTAAATATGTTCATTTGTTCTTTATTAATGTTGAATTGCATGCTTCACTTTATTTCATAAGTCTGTAAATGCACTTCCTGAGTAGTATGTCTACTCCTTAAAATTACAAGCTAAAATTTAATGCCACAGAACTGCTACCAATCATCCTTTACGTGGCTTGATAAGACAGACATCGTTTGCTACAATGTTCATAACCGAAGTTAATTACAGTTATTTGTTCCCTGAGTTATCTCCCTATTCTGCTATTGATATACATGATCCTTCTCACGGTGGATTGTCTATATCTAAGAAACTCTTATAACTGATGGTTTTGCCTTAGAAATGCATGTATGTCTCTTATAAGAACGTTTTGTAATATCTCTGCCCTATAACATAAGCAGGTTCATTCTGTACACAGAGGACACTATAATCTATATGCACTGATTCACTGACGTAAACACAGACCTAACAAAGGACTTTTTCTTGGGATTGGCGGGCTCTCACGTTTCTTTACTCAAAATACAGCCTGATTAATTAATCAATAACAGACTCCAAAATCAATGTACGCTAATACAGGACCTACCCGCTAGCAGGCAAGCACACATTAATGACGCGCCCCTCTATAGAGGCAAGTTAAATACACTTACTACCAACTACATAGGGAGTGGGGAGGATGTTAGCTTATAAGCACGTACAGCCTTATCTTAAACTGCCTAGCAGAAAAAACACACACAAGCCTTAGTTGAGCTCTTTTAGATGAGATTTCCAGCGAAACAACAAGGCCCCCCCACCTGCAGTACCAGCTTTACCTCACACACCAAAAAAATGGTCCTTAACTACATAGTTCCTCAGCAGACATGACCTACTCCTTCTTGTGACTGGGCTTCCCAGCTTGACAAATACAACACCTGACTCTACAAAATAGGCATACGGCAGGGATCACACGGGCTTGCTGACTGACATTTCCTTTCACTCTACTTTAACTGGTCAGTCCTTACAAGATTGTCAAGCTATAAGTATACTTTTGTTTAATTATAACTCACATCAGTAAAGGGGCTTTTCCCCTAATTCAGGTTTGTTATAAAGTTCTTATACATACAATTATTTATAGGAGTGACCCACCTTCTGTGATCACCCCGCTCTTTCATATTTCGCTCCCCCCTCTCCATTTATTCTCTTCACCCCTCTAACTTCCCCCTTCTGCAATACCACCCATTATATCCTCTTCCCTATCCTAACCACCACATTCCCTCCTACCCCCCTTTTTTTTTTTTTTTTTTTTTTTTTTTTCACCATGGCTGCGCGCCAGAAATCCAAAAGGTTTTTTGAACATTCAATTAACCTCACTACCATAAATGCAAAAGGTCTGAATAACCCAGGCAAACGCTCTATAGCGTGCAGAGAATTAAACAAAATACAGAGCCATATAATCCTGCTTCAGGAAACACATTTTAAAAAGGGAAGAGAACCTAAATGGCATAACTCCCAATTTCCTCTAGCTTACTTCGCCTCTGGCCAGACTAAAAAAGGGGGAGTAGGTATTGTTTTTCACAAAACTATCCCATTCAAAATGACACATATTGAGAAAGACCCAAATGGCAGATACCTCATTCTCGTAGGCACCCTATTTGGTCATCACATCACCTTAGCCTCAATTTACTCTCCCAACCACGGTCAAGATACATTCTTCAAACAGACCTCAGATCTCCTTATGGAGCTTTCTAGAGGCATCACCTACATAGGTGGAGACTTTAATATAGTGGCTGATCCCGCTGTGGATACATCAAGGGGTATTTCTTGCACTCCTTCTTCAACAATCAAACAAGTAAATGACACACTTAAGAAGCTAGCTCTGCATGACATCTGGCGAACCCTGCACCCAACTTCTAGAGATTACTCTTTTTACTCTACCCCCCACAACAGTTACTCGAGGATTGATTACATATATACAGACTCATGCGGTCTCTCGATCACCCACCACTCTATTATTGATCACATCACATGGTCAGACCATGCCCCAGTCTCTTGTTCAATACTCTGGCCAGATATACCATTTACACAGAATACATGGAGAATGGATGATTCCATTCTAGATAACCCTTTAATTTATAATGATATACATAAGATTATGACAGAATATTTTGAGATTAACAGTCACCCCGCTACCTCGCACGCCATTATATGGGAGGCACACAAAAGTGTTATTAGAGGCGCCATGATTAAACACAAGGCTTTTCTTAACAAGCAATACAGAACTAAATACGCCGACCTACAAACAAAAATTAATACCCTGGAAACTAAACACAAAGCAGACCCCTCTTGCCTCATTACTAGCAATCTCTTAAAAGAAACAAGAACTGCATTTCATAAACATTTAGCTGAATCACACCAAAAAAAAACACTCCTTTTGAGGCAGCATTACTATGAAGGTGGAAATAAACCAGGTCGCATTCTAGCCAGAACTCTCAAAAAAAGACAGCTCAGCTCTTATATTCACTCTGTCGAATCTACAGGCGGCCATCAGGTGCACAGTAGCGAGCAGATAGCCTCAGAATTCCATAAGTACTACCACTCCCTATATAATATACATAACCATCCTTCTGGCCCTCAACAAGCGACAGAAGGATCCCACAATGAAACGTTCATAAACTCCTATCTAAATAAAATAAACCTCCCTTCTATATCTGCAGAAGACGCTAAACTCCTAGACTCGCCAATAACCGCTGAAGAGCTTTTCTCAGCTATTAAAAATTGTCCAAACGGCAAAAGCCCCGGCCCTGACGGCTTTTCGTCAGTTTACTATAAAAAATTTAAGGAGACCCTAGCAGGCCCATTCCTAAAACTACTCAACGACCTTCAAGAGAACCCCTATCTGTCCCGTGTCCTTTTAGAGGCACACATAACAGTGCTACCCAAACCAGGAAAGACCCCAGATCGCCCCAGCCATTTTCGGCCAATTTCACTCATTAATTCGGATATGAAGCTTTTCGCAAAGATTCTTGCGTCCAGACTAAATAAATACTTGCCTGATCTGATAGGCAATGATCAAGTTGGTTTTGTCCCTGGTCGAGAGGCCAGGGACAACACTATCAAAATTACACAACTAATCAATCACGCTAAAGTCTCGGGCCTTCCTCTTGTGCTCTTTTCTACAGACGCAGAGAAGGCCTTTGACAGGGTAAACTGGGCCTTCCTGCGTCAGGTAATGGAAAGAATGGGATTCGGAAGAATCTTTATAAACTTAGTTTTTGCCCTTTACTCTAACCCCAACGCTAAAATTAGGATTAACGGCACATTATCAAAACCTTTTGACATTAAAAACGGAACTAGACAAGGCTGTCCCTTATCCCCACTACTATTCGCCCTCTCGATAGAAGTGTTAGCCAACATTGTAAGGGCCTCCCATCACATCAAAGGTATAAAAGTTGGAGAGTCAGAATTTAAACAAGCGCTATATGCCGATGACGTTCTTTATACACTAACAGATGCCTCTGAGTCCCTTCCTGCACTCTTAAACGTCCTCAAGGAATATGGCAGAGCTTCCGGCTTCTCTCTGAACTTACATAAATCAGAACTACTGAACGTTAATACCTGTCCCAAAATTATACAAACCTTACAGCACATATACCAAATCCCCTTAGCTACATCTAAATTAAAATACCTAGGTATATATATAACTCCAGATCCATCTGACCTATTCAAATATAATTATATCCCCCTCAAGAACGCGATTTCAGCAGACTTATCCTCATGGAAAAGCAAATACACATCTTGGCTTGGCAGAATAGGGGTGATTAAAATGAATGTCCTGCCCCGAATCCTCTATCTCCTTCAAACCCTTCCCATCACTCTCCCTAGGGGCTACTTATCTCAGTTGCAAAAAATAATAGAACAATACATATGGGCTGACACCAAACCCAGAATCCCCAGACGCACTATGTATCTACCAAGAGACAGGGGCGGACTCGGGCTACCAGACATCTCCCTTTATAAAAAGGTGATTAGCCTTCAGAAGATAGTTGAATGGGCACAAAACGAAAAATACAAAGCATGGATTGAGATAGACAGGCAAATCCTCAGAATTAATAATGTGAGCACTTTAGCGTGGCTCCAACCCTCTCAGCGCCCTAACATAATCAAGAACTATCACCTCTTAACAGAAACATTCAATACTTGGGACTCAACCGTAGCTACCTCCACTCACATCTCCTCGAGACACTCACCCTTAACACCAATACTTGAAAACCCCGAAATTCCCTATCACAAAATAGGTTTCTTTAGACTAGCACCATATAAACTCAAAGAAGGTTCAGTCTATGGAGTAGTTGAAAATGGAAAGATCATCCCACAAACCACACTCAGGGACACCTTCCCTAAGGTTTTCTCCTCTTGGCTGCAATACAACCAGCTGGTACATTTTATATCCGGCCATAGACAAAAGCAAAATATGGGCAGGGCACTCACTCCATTTGAACAACTTTGCACGGGGAAATCCCTACCAAGACACCTAATATCTCTCCTTTACAAATTAGGCGCTTCCCCGGGCACAGACACGCTCCCGACTTATGTCACACAATGGAACACAGATTTAGGGATAGATAACGATGAACACTCATGGTTAAAAGCTTTTAGATTAATCAAAAAATCATCTGTCTCGTCAATCATCCAAGAACTCCATATTAAACTCATAGGTAGATGGTACCTAACCCCAGTTAGACTTCACAGAATATTCCCAACAGTAAGTCATATGTGTTGGAGAGGTTGCGGAGGGACTGGTTCCCTGCTTCACATATGGTGGTCCTGCCCCCTAATTATGCCCTTCTGGACAGAAATTTTGGACAAAATGTCTGAAATCCTCAACATCCCCCTGCCAAAAACACCTGAGATTTTATTATTCTTAACGATTCCCAAAACACAAAGCCAAACACACCTCTCTCTACTGTTAATCATGCTCACTAGTGCGAAAAAACTGATCCCTAAAAAATGGAAGAAACAAAATCCTCCCACGGTAGGTGAATGGCACTCACAAGTCGAGGAAGTCCTATTACTAGAAAGATATTACTACCTTAAAAATCACAAACTAGAAGAATACGAATTCCTGCGCGCACTATGGCAAGGAACAATATAACCAATCACTTAGACATACGCGCATGCTGTGTTGATTCTTCTTTTTTTTTTTTTTTTCCCCCAATCCTTTTCCTCTATCCCAACCCCCCCTTTTCCTCCTGACTATGGAACCCCCCCTGATGCCCCTCCTTATCCCCCCTTCTCCATCTATTATGACCCTTCTAAACTCTTAATTGTTTACTCTGAAAAATGGAAAAGTTTATATATGTTTACTCTTGCTTCTGTTACAGACTAAGGAGCAAGAGTTGTGTATCATTTTTGAAGTGTAAGATCTTTCTGCACAAGGAAACACAATGTACAGTTTCCTCCTTGTATATGTTTTTTATACTATGCTGACTGTTATTATATCCAACTATGCTATTGTAATCTTTACACTTCAATAAAGCTCGTTTTAAAAATAAAAAAAAAAAAAAAAATAATTACAAATTTACCTTTAAAATAAATCCTAACCTAAGTTACAATTAAACCTAACACTACACTATCAATAAATAAATTAAATAAAATACCTATAATTATCTACAATTAAACCTAACACTACACTATCAATAAATAAATTAAATACAATTCCTACAAATAAATACAATGAAATAAACTAACTAAAGTACAAAAAATAAAAAAGAACTAAGTTACAAAAAATAAAAAAATATTTACAAACATTAGAAAAATATTACAACAATTTTAAACTAATTACACTTACTCTAAGCCCCCTAATAAAATAACAAATCCCCCCAAAATAAAAAAATGCCCTACCCTATTCTAAATTACTAAAGTTCAAAGCTCTTTTACCTTACCAGCCCTGAACAGGGCCCTTTGCGGGGCATGCCCCAAGAAGTTCAGCTCTTTTGCCTGTAAAAAAAAACATACAATACCACCCCCCCAACATTGCAACCCACCACCCACATACCCCTAATCTAACCCAAACCCCCCTTAAATAAACCTAACACTAAGCCCCTGAAGATCTTCCTACCTTATCTTCACCATACCAGGTTCACCGATCGATCCAGAAGAGCGAATTCCGATTGGCTGATAGGATTCGAGGGACGCCATCTTGGATGACGTCATTTAAAGGAACCGTCATTCGGCTAGTAGGCGTCGGGAGAAGAGGATGTTCCGCGTCGGATGGAAGATGATGGCTCCCGAAGAAAGAAGATTGAAGATGCCGTTGATAGAAGACTTCATCCGGATCATGGACCTCTTCAGCTCCCGCTTGGATGAAGACTTCAGCCGGATCATGGACCTCTTCAGCTTCCGCTTGGATGATGACTTCAGCCGGATCATGGACCTCTTCAGCCCCCCGCTTGGGCTTGGATCAGGACATCGGAGGAGCTCTTCTGGATCGATCGGTGAACCTGGTATGGTGAAGATAAGGTAGGAAGATCTTCAGGGGCTTAGTGTTAGGTTTATTTAAGGGGGGTTTCGGTTAGATTAGGGGTATGTGGGTGGTGGGTTGTAATGTTGAGGGGGGTATTGTATGTTTTTTTTTACAGGCCAAAGAGCTGAACTTCTTGGGGCATGCCCCGCAAAGGGCCCTGTTCAGGGCTGGTAAGGTAAAAGAGCTTTGAACTGTAGTAATTTAGAATAGGGTAGGGCATTTTTTATTTTGGGGGGATTTGTTATTTTTTTAGGGGGCTTAGAGTAGGTGTAATTAGTTTAAAATTGTTGTAATCTTTTTCTAATGTTTGTAAATATTTTTTTATTTTTTGTAACTTAGTTCTTTTTTATTTTTTGTACTTTAGTTAGTTTATTTCATTGTATTTATTTGTAGGAATTGTATTTAATTTATTTATTGATAGTGTAGTGTTAGCTTTAATTGTAGGTAATTGTAGGTATTTTATTTAATTTATTTATTAATAGTGTAGTGTTAGGTTTAATTGTAACTTAGGTTAGGATTTATTTTAAAGGTAAATTTGTAATTATTTTAACTATTTTAGCTATTAAATAGTTCTTAACTATTTAATAGCTATTGTACCTGGTTAAAATAAATACAAAGTTACCTATAAAATAAATATTAATCCTAAAATAGCTATAATATAATTATAATTTATATTGTAGCTATATTAAGATTTATTTTACAGGTAAGTATTTAGCTTTAAATAGGAATAATTTATTTAAGAAGAGTTAATTAATTTCGTTAGATTTAAATTATATTTAACTTAGGGGGGTGTTAGTGTTAGGGTTAGACTTAGCTTTAGGGGTTAATACATTTATTAGAATAGCGGTGAGCTCCGGTCGGCAGATTAGGGGTTAATGTTTGAAGTTAGGTGTCGGCGATGTTAGGGAGGGCAGATTAGGGGTTAATACTATTTATTATAGGGATAGTGAGGCGGATTAGGGGTTAATAACTTTATTATAATAGCGGTGCGGTCCGGTCGGCAGATTAGGGGTTAATAAGTGTAGGCAGGTGGAGGCGGTGTTAGGGGCAGCAGATTAGGGGTACATAGCTATAATGTAGGTGGCGGCGCTTTGCGGTCGGCAGATTAGGGGTTAATTATTGTAGGTAGCTGGCGGCGACGTTGTGGGGGGCAGGTTAGGGGTTAATAAATATAATACAGGGGTCGGCGGTGTTAGGGGCAGCAGATTAGGGGTACATAAGTATAACGTAGGTGGCGGTCGGCAGATTAGGGGTTAAAAAAATGTAATCGAGTGTCGGCGATGTGGGGGGACCTCGGTTTAGGGGTACATAGGTAGTTTATGGGTGTTAGTGTACTTTAGAGCACAGTAGTTAAGAGCTTTATGAACCGGCGTTAGCCCAGAAAGCTCTTAACTACTGACTTTTTTCTGCGGCTGAAGTTTTGTCGTTAGAGTTCTAACGCTCACTTCAGCCACGACTCTAAATACCGGAGTTAGAAAGATCCCATTGAAAAGATAGGATACGCAAATGACGTAAGGGGATCTGCGGTATGGAAAAGTCGCGGCTGAAAAGTGAGCGTTAGACCCTTTTTTGACTGACTCCAAATACCTGCGGTAGCCTAAAACCAGCGTTAGGAGCCTCTAACGCTGGTTTTCACGGCTACCGCCAAACTCCAAATCTAGGCCTTAGGTTTTAATTTAATTTTACAAGTAAGTTTTTTTTTTATTTTAAGGTAGTTAGGATTTTTTCATTAATTTATGGGTATTTTAATTTCTGTTAAGTTAGGGAGTGTTAGGGGGTTTACTGTAGATGTTAGTTTATTACTTTGCGTTGCGGGGGGATGGCGGTTTAAGGGTTAATAGATTATTTAGGTAGTTTGCAAAGTGGAGGGGATTTAGACACCAATCAGCAAGCGCTACCCAGGTGCTAAACCAAAAATGGGCTGGCTCCTAAGCCCACATTCCTGCTTTTCAAATAAAGATACCAAGAGAATAAAGAAAAAATCATAATAGGAGTAAATTAGAAACTTGCTTAAAATTGCATGCTATATCTGAATCATGAAAGAAAAAATTTGTGTTTCATATCCATTTAACCCCTTAGTGACCACAGCACTTTTCAATTTTCTTACCGTTTGGGACCAGGGCTATTTTTACATTTCTGCTGTGTTTGTGTTTAGCTGTAATTTTCCTCTTACTCATTTACTGTACCCACACATATCCATTTTCCTCGCCATTAAATGGACTTTCTAAAGATACCATTATTATCATCATATCATATAATTTACTATAAAAAAAAAAATATGATAAAAAAAATGGAAAAAAACACACTTTTTCTAACTTTGACCCCCAAAATCTGTTAAACATCTTCAACCACCAAAAACACCCATGCTAAATAGTTTCTAAATTTTGTCCTGAGTTTAGAAATACCCAATGTTTACATGTTCTTTGCTTTTTTGCAAGTTATAGCGCAATAAATACAAGTAGCACTTATATATTTTTTTTTAGTAGACAAGCCAAATAATTGATCTAGGCCCATTTTGGTATATTTCATGCCACCATTTCACCGCCAAATGCGATCAAATAAAAAAAATTGTTCACTTTTTCACAAACTTTTTTACAAACTTTAGGTTTCTCACTGAAATTATTTACAAACAGCTTGTGCAATTATGGCACAAATGGTTGTAAATGCTTCTCTGGGATCCGCTTTGTTCAGAAATAGCAGACATATATGGCTTTGGCATTGCTTTTTTGTAATTAGAATGCCGCTAAATGCCGCTGCGCACCACATGTGTATTATGCCCAGTAGTGAAGGGGTTAATTAGGGAGCTTGTAGGGTTAATTTTAGCTTTAGTGTAGTAGACAACCCAAAGTATTAATCTAGGCCCATTTTGGTATATTTCATGCCATCATTTCGTCGCCAAATGCGATCAAATAAAAAAAATTGTTCACTTTTTTACAAACTAGCAGCTAGATTACAAGTCTGTGCTTTCGTCTTTTAACGCTAAAACTATGGTATTTTCAGCGTTAAAACAGCAACGCTGTTTTAATGGGATTTTTAATGGGATTCCCATAGCGTTGGTATTACGAGTTTTGCGTTCTGGCTAAAAAAAACGCGTTACAGCCTAAAACGCGCCGCCGGGATCAAGATAGAAGATGCCGTCTGGATGAAGATGGAAGAGGCCGCCTGGATGAAGACTTCTCGCCGCTTGGATTAGGACTTCCCCGCCGGGATAGCTTAGGGTTTGGGCAACAAAAGAGCTAAATGCCCTTTTAAGGGCAATGCCCATCCAAATGCCCTTTTCAGGGCATGGGAAGCTTAGGTTTTTTAGATTTTTTTTTTATTTTGTGGGTTTGGGGGGTGGGGTTTGTAATGGTATTGGGGGTTTGTAAAAAAAAAAAATCAGAAAAAGAGCTGATATCTTTAGGGCAATGCCCTACAAAAGGCCCTTTTAATGTCCATTGGTAGTTTATTCTAGATTAGGTTTTTTATTTCGGGGTGTTTTTTTTTAAATGGGTATTAGAATATGAATCATTTTTATTACTTTTGATAATTTGTTTGTTATTTTGTGTAATGTATTTTTTCGTTTTGGGGTGGGTTTGTATTTTTAGATTAGGGTTTGGGCAGCAAAAGAGCTAAATGCCCTTTTAAGGGCAATTCCCATACAAATGCCCTTTTCAGGGCAATGGGTAGATTAGGTTTTACTTTATTTTTATTTTGTGGGTTTGGGGGGTGGGGGTTTGTATACTGTTAGGGGGTTGTTTGTTTGTTTTTTGTAGCAAAAGAACTGTTAACTTTAGGGCAATGCCCTACAAAAGGCCCTTTTAAGGGCCCTTGGTAGTTTTGGGGGTGGGGGTTTTATTTTGTTTTGTAGCAAAAGAGCTGTTTAACTTAGGGCAATGCCCTACAAAAGGCCCTTTTAAGGGCCCCCAAAAGGCCCTTTTAAGGGCTCTCAGTAGTTTATTATAGATTAGGGTTTTTTATTTTGGGGTGTGTTTTTATTTTTAAAAGGGTATTAGAATAGGAATAATTGTTATTGTTTTGGATAATGTTTGTTATTATTTTTTGTAATGGTAGGTTTTAGTGTAAGGCAGGTTAGGTTTTATTTCACAGGTAAGTTTGTATTTATTTTAACTAGGTAGTTAGTAAATAGTTAATAACTACTTACTAACTAGTCTACCTAGTTAAAATAAATACAAACTTACCTGTGAAATAAAAATAAAATATTAGCTAGCTACAATATAACTATTAGTAGGTATTATTTAGTTAATAATTGTAACTTTAATTTAGCTCTATTTATATTATGTTAAAGTTAGGGAGTGTTAGGGTTACGTTAGGTTTAGGGGTTAATATAGTTTAATTTAGGTTGTTGCGATGTGGGGGGCTGGCGGTTTAGGGGTTAATAGGTTTATTTAGTGGTAGTGATGTGGGAGGCCAGAGGTTTAGGGGTTAATAACTTTATTTAGTTGCAGCGATGTCGGGGAGCAGCGGGATAGTGGGGAAAATAACTTTAATATAGTGGCAGCAATGTTGGGGTGCGGCGGAATAGGGGTTAATAAATTTAATTAGGTGGTGGCGATATCGGGAGCAGCAGATTAGGGGTTCATAACATTATGTAGGTGTCGGCGATGCCGGGGGGCGGCAGATTAGGGATGTTTAGACTAGGGGTTTATGTTAGGTTGCTAGGTTTAAACGTAACTTTTCTTTTCCCAATAGACTTCAAAGAGGCTGCGCTACGGAGCTTTTCTTTCTGCGATTGCAGGTCTTAGACTTTTTTCTGACCCGCTCTCTCCATTGAGGTCTATGGGGAAAGCGTGCACCAGCATGTCAAAACAGCGCTTGTTTTGTGTGCGGTATGGAGCTTAAAACCCCCATATCGCACGCACAAGCTGGGTTTTGAAAGACTTGTAACGGCTGCGCTATAGGGGGTTAAATAATGCAACTTTTCTTGCATTTGTTATTTTCCCTATAGCGCGCATAACTCGTAATCTAGGTGTAGTTTTCTCATTGAAATTATTTTCAAACAGCTTGTGCAATTATGGCAAAAATGGTTGTAAATGCTTCTCTGGGATCTCCTTTGTTCAGAAATAGCAGACATATATGGCTTTGGCATTGCTTTTTGGTAATTAGAAGGCCACTAAATGCCTCTGTGCACCACACTTGTAATATGCCCAGTAGTGAAGGGGTTAATTAGGTAGCTTGTAGGAAACTTGTAAGGTTAATTTTAGCTTTAGTGTAGAGATCTTCCTCCCACCTGACACATCCCAACCCCTGATCCCTCCCTGACCCCCCTCAAACAGCTCTCTTCCCTCCACCACCCTCCAAAGGTCACCCCCATCTTAAGTACTGGCAGAAAGTCTGCCAGTATAAAATAAAAGTGTTACAAAGAATTTATATATATTTTTTAAATATATATTTTCTGAGGGGTACTATCCCCCTTACCTCCCTGACCCCCCAAAAAGGGGGCCACAGAGTGGTCCTCTGCATCGATTGCCTAAAAAAGGGTATTGTATGATGACTCAACATTGAGGCATCGCTGCAATACCCTGAAAGCATCTGGAAGTGATCGCTTCCAGTGCTTGAAACCCCAGAGGACGTGCCAGGCACGTCCTTGGTTATTAACTGACACCCAATGTAGGATGTGCCTGATACGTCCTCCGTTGCCAAGGGGTTAAGGTGCATATTCAAATTGTTCACCAAAAACCCTACAATTTGTAGGTAAATTACAGGAATAAATCGTATTAACTATGCATAACATAATTTGTAATTTAAGTACACTGGATGTGCAAAAAAACAAACAGAGAAATTCCTACAAAATACAAAGCGTAATGGGGTTTTTTTCATAAAAAGGGATGAACATGGGTGTTCATGAAATTTTCTCTCAAATCTCAGCGTAATTCCATAAACATTTTTACACTACAGTCCTCACTGTGTTTCTCGCCAGCTTTTCACCAAAATACTCTAAACAAATTATTCTGAAAGGAAAACCTTTACATAAGAAAATGACAGCAAATATAAGGTACAGTGCACCAAAACAGCGTAATATTGGTTGTATTAAGTGCAATATTCAAGTTTCCCCCTCTGTACTTTGCCCTTCATTGCAAACTTTTACCTAGTAGATAACTCTTATTATTTGTATGGGAGATATCGCGCCACTAGCAGGGACAGCCCCTTTTTTTTTATAGAACTCCATGAGGGTTGCCCCTGCAAATGAGGGAGTGGAAAACCACATCTTGACCAGCCAATTTTTTTAGATTTGGAGCCATATTGATAGATTTAAAGGGGAGAGCAAATGTTTTACAGCTGTTGAGTAAAATCAATAGCGCTCCTATGTTTTGCGCTGGTATTACTAGTTAAAGTTGTCTCTCGAGTGAAAGACTGAGGCACGCTAACATCTGGAGGGTGTATAATGCGACAGCTATTACTTCCTTTCCCTATAGACTTCTATGGGCCGTGCTAAAAGAATCATTTTCTCTCTTTCAATCGAGAACTTACCCGATGGTGCGCTAGGACAAATGCTTTAAAGCTGAAGATGTGTTAAGAATGCTTCAAATACCTATGTTCTTCACTTAGAAGAAAATATTATTTTTATTTTGAAAATATTGTATATACAGTATATGTGTATATGTTTTGTAAAAATATCTATAGCTATATCTCTAAGGAATATAGATATACATACAGTATATATTTGTATGTATATATATATATATATATATATATATATATATATATATATATATATATATATATATACTATATATATATATATATATATATATATATATATATTTATATATGCATAATACATATATATTTAAAATAAAAGGAAAAACATTTCTACATGAAGATCATAGCTAATTCAAGTATTTCTATAAAAAAACACATTTGATTTATGTAAAAAAGGTATTTGATATCTCAAGGTGTATAAACTACACATGTATAAACATGTATACACATGTATACATACACATTTACAATAAATATACATATATATGTATATGTCAGGGATAACTTGTTACAATTAATAGAGGAGCCAACTAGGAGTAAAAGCTATATTGGATTTAGTGCTATCAAACAATACAGATATAATATCAATCATAGAAGTCAAAGAACATTTGGGTAACAGTGATCATAACATCTCTTTTCATATGCAGTGTCTTAATGGTTTAACTAAGACTTTTAATTTCAAGAAAGCAAAATTCAATGATTTAAGGAAATCATTAAATAATATAAATTGGGACAATGTATTCTTTAATAAAAATACAGAGGATAAATGGATAATATTGAAAACTTTGTTAAATAAATATACATATCAACAAATACCATATTATAAAAATCAAAATCAAAAATCAAAGCCAATGTGGCTAAATAAAAATGTGTTAAGAGAAATTAGGAAAAAACGAAAATAAAAAGAAAATAGTACAGACTCAACATTCCATATATATAAGGAATGTAACAAAGTATGCAAAAAAAGCAATCAAATTAGCCAAAATTGAAAATGAAAAATTAATTGCAAAGGATTCTAAGTCTAACCCTAAAAGGTTCTTTAAGTACATAAATAGCAGAAAATCTAAGAAGGACGATATAGGTACATTAAAATGCGTGGAGGGTAGCATGATAAATAATGACAGGGAGAAGGCTGAGGTACTAAACCAGTTTTTGTCTTCAGTATACACAAGAGAGGAACCATTGGATGATACTTTGGAACAAAATAGAACATGCAAGTCCATACCATTAACTGGGTTATGTTTAGAGGATCAAAATCAAGCAGTAAACCAGGTAGGACTCGAGGCACTTAATTAAAATCAAAAGGAAACTTTATTTGGAAACTTTAAAAATCTTGAAATAACAGAGCCTGAAAGCTCCCAGACAAACGTGGCTTACGCGTTTCGGCTCAGTAAGCCTTACTCATAGACATACTCATGACCCGGAGCAGCTAGCTTAAATAGCCAGTGTCCAGGGTCATGATCTGATGGCAGCTGTCAGTGTTTAAAGTAAATTACAATAGAACATGAAATGGATATTGTGGGCTTCTTATGGAAACAGTACAAACATGTAAACAATTGATTTAAGCCGGCACAGTCAGATATAATTAATTAATTGATAGTGACTAAAGGAGAGTGTGGAAAAGTAATATTCCCTAATGTAATCACTAACCTGTATTTTTACAGAGATGGGTGCAATTTAAATAATGGCTCTGTTACAATTAGTTGTCCTATATTAACGTTCTGTGACTTGGTATGGTACCATTTAGGGTTTTAAATCAAACATATGCTGAAATTAAAATTAAAATGTTGATAATGAGTAAAGCAGTGAATATAACAGATATTGGAATTTGTTCTATAAAATAAGTGGCAAACTGTCTAATATTAAAATATAAACCACTATAACCATTAACAAAAATTCCCTTTCTGAATAAACTTTACAAACAAATTCATTAAAAATAACATTATCAGAACATATTCAGACATTTGAAAAGTAGACAAGAGAAAGAAATCAGAACATGCGTATCTATTTAAACTAAATTCTTATTAAATATGAAATGTCACCAGTTCTGTACTATAGAAAATAAGTATAAGTATATATACAGAATATACTATAGGTGCTTATTGATATGAAAAAAGAGAATAGTAAAGATAAGATTGACTGTCCTGTGTCTATTGCCTATATGTTAACCTGAGATCTTGAACTGTTAAATATAAAAGATAGGGCAATGATGTAATCTAGGCCTTTATTTTTCTCGCTGCCAAAAGTTAATTATGTCACCATCAATGTTAAAACCAAGGGGCCTTCTGGTTTTCAGTTGGAAAATCCAGAAGGCCTCCCGGTACAGGAGTCTGCTTGTAATATCTCCTCCTCGCTCTGGAGTCCTGACTTGTTCAATAATTTGCCAGGAAAAATTATTTACATTTTTCCCATGTACATTGATAAAGTGTCTCGCCAAATCAGACACCTCTGCACCATTATCAATGTTATTAAGATGTTCTCTGATGCGTGTCCGGGCCTCTCTGGTGGAGCACCCTACATATTGTCTGTTGCACTGGGTGCAATCCACCAGGTAGACCACGTTTGAAGAACGACAATTGGTGCAATTGGATAGATTATACACTCTTTGAGTGACTTTGGATTGGAAATGTTTGGTGACTTTCGTGTGGCCGCAAGCAATGCACTTAGTAAAGTGACATTTGTAGTGGCCCTTCACACTAAGCCAACTACTCCCGGTAGTTGTAGGTTTCCTCAGCAAACTAGGGGACAGCATATTAGCCAGGGTGCAGCCCCTTCGTGCTGAAAATTTGCAACCTCTACTAACAAAATCTTTAAGACTATCTTCTGCTGTCAAGATAGGCAGATGTTTGTTAATTATGTCACAAATTTGTTTGTATTGTGAACTGTATGTTGTAACAAAAAGTGGTTGCAACCTATCAGAATTTGTGATATGTTGTTTGCTGGTATTTTGGACTAGCATGCTACTTCTGTCCATTCTAGTTACCTCTGTGAGGGCCCTATTAACAGTTTTTACTGAGTAGCCTCTCTCAAAGAGTTGAGACTTCAAAATCTCACTTTCTTTCCAAAAATCTGCTTCAGTAGTGCAATTGCGTTTAATACGCATAAATTGCCCTTTGGCCACTCCAAAGCCTGTGTGCTTGGGATGATTGCTACGTGCATGTAGCAATGTGTTGGAAGTTATCGGCTTCCTATAGAGACTAGTTGTCACTTGTCCAAGTTCAATGTTGCCAATGAGAGTAAGATCCAAGTATGGAATCTGTTCTACTTCATGTTGGAAGGTGAACTGCAGGTTGAGATCGTTTTGATTAATGTACTGGACAAAATCTCTCATCTGTTGTCCAGTACCTGTCCATACAATTAAAAGGTCATCTATGTACCTTTTGTATGTTTTAATACAGTCCTTGAAGGGGTTACTGTCTGCATAGACGTGGGACCGCTCCCACCACGCCATAAAAATATTGGCGTATGATGGGGCGAACTTAGCCCCCATGGCGGTCCCACGCCTCTGCAGAAAGAATTCCCCCTCAAATTTAAAATAATTGTGACTCAGGAGAAAATCCAGAACCCTCATAACATACCCTATTAGTGAGGGGTCATAATTACTCTGATTTTTGAGAAAAAATTCCACTGCCTGTAGGCCCTCCCGATGGGGTATGGCCGAGTATAGGCCCACCACATCTATGGTGAGCCACGAGCAGTTGCTATCCCAATTAACCTGTTGTAGATAGTTTAAAAGATGTTTAGAATCTTTAAGGTAGGACGGGATCTGGAGGACAAGAGGCTGGAGGAGGGACTCGACCCAACTGGAAAGTCGCTCAAAAAGAGACCCAATCCCGGAGACTATCGGTCTTCCCTTCACCGCTACCACAGATTTGTGTACTTTCGGTAGGTGATGGAAGACCGACATCACCGGACGGGAGACATATAGATACTCTGCTGTATCTGCATCAAGAGTACCCTCCTCCAGTCCATCATCCAGCAGGTCCCAAAGCTGTTTTTTATAGGCTTCAGTCGGATCACTGCTCAATTTTTGGTAAACACTTTCATCATACAATTGTCTGTGTGCCTCTGAAACGTAATCTGCTCTGTCTAGGATGACAATACTGCCACCCTTATCAGAGTCTTTGATGACTATGTCTTGTCTAGCACCTAAATCTTTCAGAGCCTCTCTCTGTGAAATAGTGAGATTAGGATAGGTTCTTTTATGATTTAGTGAAAGGTGTATCAAGTCTTCCTCTATCCTTTTGTGGAAGGCTTCCAAAAAAGGACCCCTCTCCTTTGTAGGATAGAATACTGACCGTGGTTTGAAACCTCCATGTGAGGTTTTTAAATTATGTGTATCTAGTGAGGATTCTATGTATAGATCCTGTAAATTTACCACATCACAGGTTTCTTGAAAAGAAACCAGGTCAGTAATCTCCTGATTGGAAAGGGTGTTGACAGATGTTGTGTCAGTGTTAGTGACAAGATCATTACCATCTTGAGTTGTATTGGGTATGGATCTGTTCCAAAATAATTTTCTGAGAGTTAAATCTCTTATCATTTTATTAACGTCCACTATGGTATCAAATAAATTAAAATCACTCATTGGAACATAACCCAAGCCAAAACCTAAAACTTCTGTTTCTGATTCAGTTAAAGTTGTAGAGGAAAGATTGATTATCTTTAAAGAGTATATTTGTTCCTCCTTCCTTTGCCTCTGCCTCTTCTTGGTCCCCACCTGCCTCTTGCGCCTCTTTCTACGTTTCCTCCCCCTTCTGTTGATCTTAGGGCACTCTGAAAACCCTGATGTATATCTTGTCTATTTTGGGAATTAGTAGTGAGAGTAGGGGGTATCAGGTCTGAGTCGTTGCCACCCAGAAACTCCGCGTCCCTTTGATCATTGGAAATGGACATCTGAGTATGCTCCTTATTTTTTTAGGGAGTTTCTGGTGACAACTGGCTCCGGCCTGATAGTTATAGGAGTTGTAGATATAACCACCTGTGTGTCTGCTATAGATTGGTTATCACATGCATCTTTATCTACTAAGATGTGTCTCTCCTCATCTGATACTTCGGGGTCTGAAAATGTAACTCTCCTGTCATGTTTGTCACTTGAATTAGTATTTGCTACCCTTGATCTCGATCTAGACCTCCTATGTCTATTGTCTAAAGAGTTAGAGCGATTATGCCAGGTATAAACCCTATTATTGGTATAATCTGTGAGATCTCTATTATACTTTCTCAGCTTATAGTTGTCTAGCTCAGTCCTGAACTTCTTAACTGTAGCTTGCAGGATTTTATCAAATTCTGTGTATTTTGGATGTTCAATATATGCATTTAAACTGGCCTGTATATTCACCATTTCTTCCCTCACTTTAACCAGTTGAGTTTCTTTAAATGTAATAATTAGGCGCATAAGTCTCTGAGAACAGTCACTTAGAATCATATTCCATTCTTTGATAAAATCTTGGTCTTCAACTTGAAACGTTGGATATTTATTCAACCTTAAGCCCCTAGGTATTAAGTCCATTAGCAGGTACTTCTCTAATGCACGTTTGTCCCACCAAGCTTTATATTCTTTAAGTAAAGTCTTTTCCATTTGTAAAAATACCTCACTTATTGAAAGAGTCTCAATCTGTTTAGTAAAGGTATCCTCCAAAGAAAGCCTCTCAATATCCATGTCTTGTAATGTCCTTAGTGAGAATAGGTCAGTTGTTTCCATTATAAAGCAGTGTAATATCACTAGGGTATATGTGTAATCCCACTAAGTGAGAAACAGACAGATGCCGGTATGCACTGCAAGCGTATAAAAGTAGACGCTGAGCCCTCAGGAGAAAAATAATAGTGTGTACCCACAATAATCAAAAGAAATCTCCCAAATGAAGGCTCAAGGCGTGGGGCAGTCCGTTAAATAACCGTATTTGGATAGGTATGATAGAAAAAGTGAGAAAACCAGTTCAGGCTAAAGTGCAGAGCATTTAGTGTACAAAGTTGTAGTGGCGTGAGACTAGAGAGGCTTAGAATCAAGCGGACCTCTTATTAAGGGTTGTATCTTACCATGATGTACACCCGGGTCTCATTCGGTAACCAGTCGATGTCTCCAACGCTTTGTCGTAAATCGACAACACTCCAAGCTCTGAGTCACAATGAACCTCCGTGGGTCCGTGCCGTCTCACTTCCGGTTTGCATCCAAGTCGAAGTAAGCTGCTGATAGGTCCTCCTCATTCAGTCAGCCAGCCCCATACGCTGCTAGTGATCCGGAGTGCCGAGTCCCAACCCTGGTAAGGAATCGTCATCAAAATCAAGCAGTAAACCAGGTAGCACTCGAGGCACTTAATTCAAATCAAAAGGAAACTTTATATGGAAACTTTAAAAATCTTGAAATAACAGAGCCTGACAGCTCCCAGACAAACGTGTCTTACGCGTTTCGGCTCAGTAAGCCTTACTCATAGACATACTCATGACCCGGAGCAGCTAGCTTAAATAGCCAGTGTCCAGGGTCATGATCTGATGGCAGCTGTCAGTGTTTAAAGTAAATTACAATAGAACATGAAATGGATATTGTGGGCTTCTTATGGAAACAGTACAAACATGTAAACAATTGATTTAAGCCGGCACAGTCAGATATAATTAATTAATTGATAGTGACTAAAGGAGAGTGTGGAAAAGTAATATTCCCTAATGTAATCACTAACCTGTATTTTTACAGAGATGGGTGCAATTTAAATAATGGCTCTGTTACAATTAGTTGTCCTATATTAACGTTCTGTGACTTGGTATGGTACCATTTAGGGTTTTAAATCAAACATATGCTGAAATTAAAATTAAAATGTTGATAATGAGTAAAGCAGTGAATATAACAGATATGGGAATTTGTTCTATAAAATAAGTGGCAAACTGTCTAATATTAAAATATAAACCACTATAACCATTAACAAAAATTCCCTTTCTGAATAAACTTTACAAACAAATTCATTAAAAATAACATTATCAGAACATATTCAGACATTTGAAAAGTAGACAAGAGAAAGAAATCAGAACATGCGTATCTATTTAAACTAAATTCTTATTAAATATGAAATGTCAACAGTTCTGTACTATAGAAAATAAGTATAAGTATATATACAGAATATACTATAGGTGCTTATTGATATGAAAAAAGAGAATAGTAAAGATAAGATTGAATGTCCTGTGTCTATTGCCTATATTTTAACCTGAGATCTTGAACTGTTAAATATAAAAGATAGGGCAATGATGTAATCTAGGCCTTTATTTTTCTCGCTGCCAAAAGTTAATTATGTCACCATCAATGTTAAAACCAAGGGGCCTTCTGGTTTTCAGTTGGAAAATCCAGAAGGCCTCCCGGTACAGGAGTCTGCTTGTAATATCTCCTCCTCGCTCTGGAGTCCTGACTTGTTCAATAATTTGCCAGGAAAAATTATTTACATTTTTCCCATGTACATTGATAAAGTGTCTCGCCAAATCAGACACCTCTGCACCATTATCAATGTTATTAAGATGTTCTCTGATGCGTGTCCGGGCCTCTCTGGTGGAGCACCCTACATATTGTCTGTTGCACTGGGTGCAATCCACCAGGTAGACCACGTTTGAAGAACGACAATTGGTGCAATTGGATAGATTATACACTCTTTGAGTGACTGTGGATTGGAAATGTTTGGTGACTTTCGTGTGGCCGCAAGCAATGCCCTTAGTAAAGTGACATTTGTAGTGGCCCTTCACACTAAGCCAACTACTGAGGTTTTTAAATTATGTGTATCTAGTGAGGATTCTATGTATAGATCCTGTAAATTTACCACATCACAGGTTTCTTGAAAAGAAACCAGGTCAGTAATCTCCTGATTGGAAAGGGTGTTGACAGATGTTGTGTCAGTGTTTGTGACAAGATCATTACCATCTTGAGTTGTATTGGGTATGGATCTGTTCCAAAAGAATTTTCTGAGAGTTAAATCTCTTATCATTTTATTAACGTCCACTATGGTATCAAATAAATTAAAATCACTCATTGGAACATAACCCAAGCCAAAACCTAAAACTTCTGTTTCTGATTCAGTTAAAGTTGTAGAGGATGTTTAGAGGATATCAGGAAAAAACTGGATAATATTAAGGTAAATAAAACTCCAGGCCCAGATGGAATACACCCAAGGGTGTTAAGGGAACTTAGCACTGTTATAGACAAACACTACTTTTAATTTTTCAAGACTCATTATCCTCAGGCATGGTACCCCAGGATTGGCGCAAAGCTGATGTGGTGCCATTCTTCAAAAAGGGAAGCAGGGATGATCCAGGAAGCTATAGACCAGTTAGTCTGACATCAATAGTGGGGAAGATATTTGAAGGGATTATAAAGGATTATATTGACAAGCATATTCGTGTAAACAAGATTATGAGTTCTAATCAGCATGGTTTTAGGAGAAATAGATCATGTCAAACTAATCTAATTAGATTCTATGAGGAAGTAAGTAAAAATATAGATAAAGGGGAATCAGTTGATGTGATATGCTTAGATTTTGCAAAGGCATTTGATACAGTGCAATCCACAAATAGAACAGCACCATCCAAAAGGTAAGTTAAAAGTGTATCTTTATTGGGACATCTCCAAACACAGCACAAAAACACAGAGCACTGGGCAGAAATCACATCGCGTCAACACCCGCCTCGGGCCTTGGCAATGCTTTGTTTTAATTAAACAGTCAGATTCCCCTGGTCCGCGCCAGTTCTAAGCCGGCTGCTAGGCGCCGGCCGAGGCCGCGCGCCGTCCCCGCCGCGCCTCCCCTCGCGGGGGACGGGCGGGCGGGGGAGATGTCCCAATAAAGATACACTTTTAACTTACCTTTTGGATGGTTCTGTTCTATTTGTGGATTGGACATTATTTGGGGTCATTGGCAGGACCTGGGTACGTGCACCTCCTTGCAGATTGATGCTGTTTTCCATATATTTGATACAGTGCCACATGAGAGATTCATGCACAAAATTAAGGGACTGGGAATAGCTGAAAATGTTAGCTCATGGATAAATAACTGGATAAAAGATAGGGAGCAACAAGTAGTAGTAAATGGATCATACTCAGATTGGATAAAGGTAATCAGTGGAGTCCCCCAAGGATCAGTACTGTGCCCTGTTCTATTTAATATTTTTATAAATGACTTGGAGCAAGGATTAAATAGCGACATCTCTATTTTTGCAGATGATACTAAGTTAAGTAAGGTCATTAGGTCAGAGCAGGATGAACTTTCGTTACAAAGGGATCTGCAAAAATTTGAAGTATGGGCAAGTAAATGGAAAATGAAATTTAATATGGGAAAATGCAAGGTTCTACATTTTGGAAGTAAAAATAAGCAGGCAACATATTTTTTAAATGAGACAAGACTTAGCCAAACAGAGGAGGAAAGGGATTTGGGAGTAGTAATAGATAATAAGCTAAAGATGGGTGCACAATGCAGGGCAGCGGCTTCAAAGGCTAATAAGATACTAGCATGTATTAAAAGAGGCATTGATTCAAGGGAGGAAAGCATAATTATGTCACTATATAAAGCCCTGGTAAGACCTCATCTTGAGTATAGAGTGCAGTTCTGGGGACCGATCGCAAAAAAGATATTGCAGAACTAGAAAAAGTTCAGAGAAGGGCCACAAAGCTAATAAGGGGATTGGACAATTTAACCTATGAGGAGAGGCTAGCCAAACTGGGTCTGTTTCCTTTAGAACAATTGTAAGAGTTTGGATTTCCACTGGCGCTTATAAATTAAGCTAGGATTTATGCTACCATTATATGTGTAACTTATCTAAGTGAAATATTATAAGTGATTCTGATTTGTATCAGGTGTAAAAACAAAAGTATCTAAGTGTCTCAGACAACGGATATTTAGGATTTAAGTCCTATGTGTTGACTGATATAAAAATTATTATTATTTTTTTTTTTTTTTTTATGTTTTGAAAAGAATAATATTACTAAATCTGTAATTACAGATTATGTGGATAGTGTTCGTGAATAGATTATGAGGAGTAAATAAGTGTAAGTGAAGCTAGTGACGATCCAATTTACAGTGATAAGAAATGGATATAACTATATCCAAAAAATAAAGAAAGATATAGAAGTGTTAAAACTATTTTATTAAACTAAATAATCTGTCAACAATAAAACTTTAGGATTAACTAAAAGATATATGGCAAATAAAACAAATAAAAGCAAATAAAACAAGGGACGTCTCCCTATGAACTTGTTTCAGTAAGTCGAGTGACTTGACAGTATATGGTCTCTGAATATAACTTGATAAACAAAAAATGCCACCTTGGGATTAAAGCAAGCTGTAAGGTACCTTACAAATGTCTGTTGGGAATCGTGTAAGTGCCGATGTTCTGTGAGCTTCCTTCTCAGTTTTGTTCCTTCGCGGCTTAACGTGAGATAACAAACAAGCCTCCGTTCCTGATTGGTGGTTAGGGGGTCACACCTCTCTTAGGATAGGCTGTGACTGTGCACGCTGGATGTTTAGCGTGTTCAGATGTAATTGATCTTTTTCAAGATGTTTGAACTGCAGCTGTAAAAAACTTTTTTTCTTCTGCACTTTGATGTGCAGTGTTGGGGATCCACTGTTAGAAAGAAAAGCTGTGCTCCACTTTCTCGCTGATCAGATCCTTGGTCCTCCTTGTGGTTTTGGCTCCTAAATCATGAAAATTAGAGAGTCCACTTGAGGGGCTGGATCGCAGCTTCTTGGAGTTTGTAAGACTTTCTTTAAACGTGGTTGTAGAAAAGTGGTAGTAGAAAAGTCTGGAGTAAAATCTACGCGTTTCACCCTCTGGGGGCTTTATCAAGATACTCCAGACAGGTTGAGTGCTTCCTTATAAAGGTGTTTCTTGTGATCTTATTGGTTAGGTAATTAAGGTAGGTTCCATGGAGGCACACCTTCTTAGGTTTAAGGTGGAATTGCAGGTTAGCAGTTTTTTGTATTTAAAGGTGGTAATAAGGTTCACTTTATGCTTTTCACTCAACTTCTGGCAAAATAAGATATTCATTGTGGAATCTTATACACATAATAAATTAACTATTATCTCATAAGATATTATTATAACAGGGAACACAATAATGTGAGTTTATAAAAAATAGGCAATATGGACTTTAAAAAAGTTACATTAGGTATAATACCTTATGTTGTGAGGTGTTGCACATAACGTTAAGCTAGTTTTAAAGTGATCTCTGAGGTAATAGATTAGTGTTAAGGATGAATTGTTTTGTAAATACTACCATTCAGAATTAATGACGTTATACCTACATAAGTGACATCACTGAAGGTGGACTTGATGGAATAGTGTACATGAGGGACAGTGAGTCCATCATATGTTAGGATTTGGAATTGTAATTTCATCCAAATATTGCAGATATAGAGGTTTTCTAATTCTGAATCCATTTGTGGGATTTTACTTCCAATAATTAGACAGATAGAGTTATTTGCGAAATTAGCGATTATGTATACCAATATCAATTATGAGTGTGCCTACATTTTGTAGTTTTGGGGGATCGCTCCTAAATATAAGGTATCAAGGATACATTAAGCAAATATAACAAAAACTTACAATATGGAACTTCAAAGAAAAATGGATATCTCTAATTCTGAATTTAGTCCTAGTGGCTGGAGGGTCTGTAATGTATATATGGTTTCTGATTCCATTCTAAGGAGTTCAACTTCTAAGTTACCTCCCCTCCAATTCGGAGTGATCTTTTTAATCCCCCAATATTTAAAATCTGATAAATTATTGTTATGGTGTTCTTTAAAATGTTGTTATAAGTAGGTTTCTTTTTTGCCTTTCTCTATTGTCCATAGATGTTCTCGGATTCTTTCCCTGAGGGTCCTAGTCGTTTCTCCAATGTATTGTTTATTACATGTGCATTGGATCATATATATTACCCCTTTATCTTGACATCTAATTGTGCAGTCTATGTCATATATTTTTCCAGTTTGTGTGGACTTGTAATTTTTTGTTTTACAACTATGTTGGCAGGACTTACATCCAAAACAGGGAAAAAAACCTTTAATATCGTTACCTGATAGGCTGATTTGTTTAGTGATTTGATGTTCAGTTTTAAACTCACTAGGGGATAGAATATTTTTTAGGTTTTTTGCCTTTCTGTATAGAATATTGGGGTATGGAGATACTTTGTTGCCTATTATTGGATCATTTTGTACCAAATGCCAATGTTTGTTAACAATCTTTTTCAAGGTTTTGAAGTCATCATTATAATTGGTGATTAGTGGTACATTAATAATAGTATTTTCTGGAGTGTTTACTTTAGATTTGTCTTTATATTTTAAATATTCATTTCTATCAGTTGCTTCCACATCTTTTTTTGCTTTTGTTACTATCTCTTTTTTATAGCCTTTCTCTAGAAATTTTCTTTCTAGAAAGTCCGCTTGTTCCAAATAATCTATTGTTTTAGAACAGTTTCGACGTAGTCGAATACATTGTCCCTTTGGAACATTCTCTTTCCATCTTTTTAGATGACAGCTTTCTGAATGTATTAAATTGTTGGCGTCTACTGTCTTAAAATGTGTCTTTGTGTTTATGTAATTGTCAATAATTTCAATTTCTAAATCCAGAAAAATTATTTTTGTTCTACTTATATTGTTTGTGAATTGCAGACCTATTGTGTTATGATTCATATCATTAAGGAACTTTTCTAAATGGACAATATCCCCTCTCCAAATCATCAGGATATCATCTATGTACATAGATGATATCCTGATGATTTGGAGAGGGGATATTGTCCATTTAGAAAAGTTCCTTAATGATATGAATCATAACACAATAGGTCTGCAATTCACAAACAATATAAGTAGAACAAAAATAATTTTTCTGGATTTAGAAATTGAAATTATTGACATTTCAATAAACACAAAGACACATTTTAAGACAGTAGACGCCAACAATTTAATACATTCAGAAAGCTGTCATCTAAAAAGATGGAAAGAGAATGTTCCAAAGGGACAATGTATTCGACTACGTCGAAACTGTTCTAAAACAATAGATTATTTGGAACAAGCGGACTTTCTAGAAAGAAAATTTCTAGAGAAAGGCTATAAAAAAGAGATAGTAACAAAAGCAAAAAAAGATGTGGAAGCAACTGATAGAAATGAATATTCAAAATATAAAGACAAATCTAAAGTAAACACTCCAGAAAATACTATTATTAATGTACCACTAATCACCAATTATAATGATGACTTCAAAACCTTGAAAAAGATTGTTAACAAACATTGGCATTTGGTACAAAATGATCCAATAATAGGCAACAAAGTATCTCCATACCCCAATATTCTATACAGAAAGGCAAAAAACCTAAAAAATATTCTATCCCCTAGTGAGTTTAAAACTGAACATCAAATCACTAAACAAATCAGCCTATCAGGTAACGATATTAAAGGTTTTTTTCCCTGTTTTGGATGTAAGTCCTGCCAACATAGTTGTAAAACAAAAAATTACAAGTCCACACAAACTGGAAAAATATATGACATAGACTGCACAATTAGATGTCAAGATAAAGGGGTAATATATATGATCCAATGCACATGTAATAAACAATACATTGGAGAAACGACTAGGACCCTCAGGGAAAGAACCCGAGAACATCTATGGACAATAGAGAAAGGCAAAAAAGAAACCTACTTATACCAACATTTTAAAGAACACCATAACAATAATTTATCAGATTTTAAATATTGGGGGATTAAAAAGATCACTCCGAATTGGAGGGGAGGTAACTTAGAAGTTGAACTCCTTAGAATGGAATCAGAAACCATATATACATTACAGACCCTCCAGCCACTAGGACTAAATTCAGAATTAGAGATATCCATTTTTCTTTGAAGTTCCATATTGTAAGTTTTTGTTATATTTGCTTAATGTATCCTTGATACCTTATATTTAGGAGCGATCCCCCAAAACTACAAAATGTAGGCACACTCATAATTGATATTGGTATACATAATCGCTAATTTCGCAAATAACTCTATCTGTCTAATTATTGGCAGTAAAATCCCACAAATGGATTCAGAATTAGAAAACCTCTATATCTGCAATATTTGGATGAAATTACAATTCCAAATCCTAACATATGATGGACTCACTGTCCCTCATGTACACTATTCCATCAAGTCCACCTTCAGTGATGTCACTTATGTAGGTATAACGTCATTAATTCTGAATGGTAGTATTTACAAAACAATTCATCCTTAACACTAATCTATTGCCTCAGAGATCACTTTAAAACTAGCTTAACGTTATGTGCAACACCTCACAACATAAGGTATTATATCTAATGTAACTTTTTTAAAGTCCATATTGACTATTTTTTATAAACTCACATTATTGTGTTCCCTGTTATAATAATATCTTATGAGATAATAGTTAATTTATTATGTGTATAAGATTCCACAATGAATATCTTATTTTGCCAGAAGTTGAGTGAAAAGCATAAAGTGAACCTTATTACCACCTTTATATACAAAAAACTGCTAACCTGCAATTCCACCTTAAACCTAAGAAGGTGTGCCTCCATGGAACCTACCTTAATTACCTAACCAATAAGATCACAAGAAACACCTTTATAAGGAAGCACTCAACCTGTCTGGAGTATCTTGATAAAGCCCCCAGAGGGTGAAACGCGTAGATTTTACTCCAGACTTTTCTACTACCACTTTTCTACAACCACGTTTAAAGAAAGTCTTACAAACTCCAAGAAGCTGCGATCCAGCCCCTCAAGTGGACTCTCTAATTTTCATGATTTAGGAGCCAAAACCACAAGGAGGACCAAGGATCTGATCAGCGAGAAAGTGGAGCACAGCTTTTCTTTCTAACAGTGGATCCCCAACACTGCACATCAAAGTGCAGAAGAAAAAAAGTTTTTTACAGCTGCAGTTCAAACATCTTGAAAAAGATCAATTACATCTGAACACGCTAAACATCCAGCGTGCACAGTCACAGCCTATCCTAAGAGAGGTGTGACCCCCTAACCACCAATCAGGAACGGAGGCTTGTTTGTTATCTCACGTTAAGCCGCGAAGGAACAAAACTGAGAAGGAAGCTCACAGAACATCGGCACTTACACGATTCCCAACAGACATTTGTAAGGTACCTTACAGCTTGCTTTAATCCCAAGGTGGCATTTTTTGTTTATCAAGTTATATTCAGAGACCATATACTGTCAAGTCATTCGACTTACTGAAACAAGTTCATAGGGAGACGTCCCTTGTTTTATTTGCTTTTATTTGTTTTATTTGCCATATATCTTTTAGTTAATCCTAAAGTTTTATTGTTGACAGATTATTTAGTTTAATAAAATAGTTTTAACACTTCTATATCTTTCTTTATTTTTTGGATATAGTTATATCCATTTCTTATCACTGTAAATTGGATCGTCACTAGCTTCACTTACACTTATTTACTCCTCATAATCTATTCACGAACACTATCCACATAATCTGTAATTACAGATTTAGTAATATTATTCTTTTCAAAACATAAAAAAAAAAAAAAAAATAATAATAATTTTTATATCAGTCAACACATAGGACTTAAATCCTAAATATCCGTTGTCTGAGACACTTAGATACTTTTGTTTTTACACCTGATACAAATCAGAATCACTTATAATATTTCACTTAGATAAGTTACACATATAATGGTAGCATAAATCCTAGCTTAATTTATAAGCGCCAGTGGAAATCCAAACTCTTACAATTGTTCTCAACCTAAACTACTGAGGAGGAGTAGTTTCCCCCATCCACCAGGCATACAGGATTTTTTAGTAAGCGCCAACCCTCTATTCACTATATCACTGTTTCCTTTAGAAAAAAGGCGCTTGAGAGGTGACATGATTATTTTATATAAATATATTCAAGGCCCATATACAGAGATGGCAGAAGCTCTGTTTATTCCAAGAAAATGGTTTGTGACAAGAGGTCACAATTTAAAGTTGGAGGAAAGGAGATTTAATCTCCTGCAACGGAAATGTTTTTTCACTATAAGAGCAATACAATTGTGGAACTCATTCCCAAAGGAGGTAGTGAATGCCAATACCCTAGATACATTTAAAAATAGGCTGGATACATTTCTGTATATAAACAAAATTCATGGATATGATTGCTAGTATTACATTGGTCACCTATTAGTGGGGTTATTTAAGCTTAACTGGAGCTTTTTGTAAGTATTTTAGATTTGTATAGGTTGAACTCGATGGACTTCGGTCTTTTTGAACCTTATCTACTATGTTACTATGTTGCTATGTTATATACAGTATATATTTATATATATAAATAAAAAGATATATATAATTATACTTTGGCGTCCTTCCCAGTCAAACACCTTGACATATACCATTACCCTTTTTTAAACCTTTTTAGACATTTTTGTCAATGATAAACTTTTATTTTACATTAAATATGTCTATATATGGGTGTAGTTGTTTATTGTAATTTGTTTTACATGTGTTATATGCAACTTGTATTCCAGCCCTAATATTTTACTTCAGGGCCTCTATTTAACAAAGTCTGGTGGACCTGATCCGACAGTGCGGATCAGGTCCGCCAGACCTCGCTGAATTTGTAGAGCAATACGCTCTCTGTATTCAGCATTGCACCAGCAGCTCACAAGAGCTGCTGGTGCAATGCAGTCCCCTGCAGACTCGCGGCCAATGGGCCGCCAGCAGGGGGTGTCAATCAACCCAATCATACTCAATCGGGTTGAATTGTTGCGATTCCTGTGACCGCTGCTTCATAACTGCTGTTTCTGGCGAGTCTTCAGACTCACCAGAAATACGTGCCGTCAAGCTCCTTTCGGAGCTTGATAGATAGGCCCCAGGTCTCAAGTCACGCTTATTTCAACTTTTAATATGTTTAGTCACAATATCCATTGAAAGTATAGGGCTCACTAAAGGGATGTCGGCCGCGCTAAACCTTCTCTGGTAATTCTGTATTATCAATTTGTGCGCTCATTTTAGCGTGGTCCAGTGATATTGATAGCCTGCGCTATCATTAGGTCTTCACTTGTAATCTGAACCATAGTTCTCCATAGTCAGTTAGGCAAAACTTACATGCTCTAACAATTAGCATAACATTTTTAATTGAATTAATCTTTACTGTTTTAATAATACAAATTACAGAAAAAGAAAGAAAAACAATTAACCAAAAACATCATGACATTTATACTGATCATTCAGCTAGTAATGCTTAAAGTATAACCACAACTAGAACACCATTAATTAGTCTTAATCATCCTGCCTTATGAGTGATTAGTAGAGGCAGACAATCCTAAATCCCATTTCGCTAGCTCCATCCCATAATTCACCTCCACCTTAGAATGATATGTTTTTGCATTTAAATGTCCCTTTAAGTGTGTATAAATGCATGGGTTTTTTGCCTGTGCCATACAAAACGCTCGCTTAGCTTATCATTGAGGTGTGAATACCAGGAGCTATCAAACACTAGCTATAAAAAAAAAAAAAACATAGAAGGGACAAATGCAATAACATCCTAAAATCAAAATAGATAACGTAATACAGTCACCATATGGAAAATTATTCTGTTACCCACTAGCACTGCTCACCATCTGGCACATTGCAGTTAAATTCTGTTGAAAACAAGGGGGAAAAATTATTCCATATCCCACTCAAAAAAAAAAAAGATAAATAGGATGGATTTCTGGGTGAACAACAACGATGCTTAGAGCATTTCTGTTTTGAATGCACTCTCTGTTTCCTGCTGTATATAAGCAGGCAGAAAATCCTGAGAGACAACATCAATAGCTCAGCTAATTTTATCCTCCATAATCGTCACTGTGAGATGCAACAGGAAACAAATTGGCACCTTAAAAGAAATATAATTTTATTGTTTAAAGTAATATATTTACTGTTCTAATAGCTAGATATATTTTTGTCAATATCCAAATCCCCCAGGGTAGAGTAAAAGGAACAGTGTATATTCCTGACATCTTAGAGGGGAAGTCACTTTAAACTTGCTGCTTTAAGGTTAGAGAGATGTAGTTAATTGGCTGGCTCGCCACAACACTTGATGCTGAGGATGACAAGTCAATCCATGTGCTAGGACGTGGATTCAATCCATAGCTAAGACAACAGCTTGTGCAAGTGTGTCAGCTGGAGCAAGGGTCAAAGGAATAATATTGATTTTCTATCTTATAAATAACAATCCTGGCAAAATGAGTTGCAGGGTGTGTTAGCCAGGCATGGTTATAGAGGGAACTGCACTGTAAAAACAATGTCTACAGCTAATGGCTGTCACAGTGATAGGAGGCAAAAATGACTAGTGATTGATTTGTTCAATGAGATAACAAGTGACGCATCATTAAAGGGACATGGAACAAACAATAAATAAAAAAAAACTCTACAGAGTGATTGAGCAACTTAAGGACTAATAAGGGAATTAAATTCATAGCATTAATATGCTATTACATGCTTAACTGCAAAATAAACTATTTAACATCATTGAACACTGTAATTTTGTCAGCCCAGTTTACAAAGTTTGCAAATAAAGAGAAAATCAGGTGTTGAAAAGCCTCATGGAATCCAGTTCCTGATCTCATTTTACTATGGCCAGATGAAATAGGGACAGATGTAAATGAGCTTGTGACCTGAGCTAACCAATCACTGTGTAGAATGTTGAAGGCATTACAGTGCTTATATATGGTTGCATATGTGCAGTAACTCTCCTTCAGATACCTGTGGTAAAACCTAGACTCCAAAATAGTTGCACCCATAATTAGAGGAGGGTGTATGAAATGTAGTATTCAATGTCCCTAAGTAGATAGAGGTACTCCAGCCAGACGGAAGTAGCTCACTTCTCAGATATATTTTACAGCAAAAGCAGGCATAATAAATTCTGAAAGTATATTGCAATGTTGTTTTATTTTCTTTCATTGGGCAAGATAATAAGTGGAGTGACAAACAATAACACTACTGTATGTTAACATCTCTCGAGTACAATGAGCTAGATGGTGCGGTACTCTTTGCGTGAGGTTTTACAAAAGATAGCGCACCCTGTGCTACACTTGTAATCTAGCCCTTTACTGGGAGAGTAAACACTGAGTTTTAAGACCCCTTTAAAATGCCAACACATCATTTTCATTAAAACCTAAATGCTTTACGTTCTAACACAAAGTGTACTTCACCCACCCCCATGCCATATGCGCAACAGCCAATCTTACGAAGGCTGAGTACACACACAAATGTCTAAATGCAAGACCTTCTGGAGCTTAGGGAAAAGTCACAATTTATTATAGGATTTTAAGTTTAACTGAGTAATAAAACTGCTTAGTACATTAAACACTGCTCTACTGCTTTACAGCCTTTCACATCCCTTGAAGTATAAAGATGTCAGAGGTGTTACACAAACTGTTGACTGGAAAGGAAGAGAAAACTACAACTCTATTCCTGGATATTCATTGCCCACATTTCCGTCAGCTAGAATCTGCTGTACAAAATACTTTGAATACATCTAGGGTGAATTTGTGCTGCCTTCTCTGTGGCATTTTTTATATTAGAAGAGTCATCATTCAAATTAGTTAAGACACCACATTATAAATACAATATAATTGAAAACTATAACTATCTATTCTGCTGCATTTTTGGGGAGGCGTCTTAAAGCTCCATGGAAAAAAACAAACAAATTATAAAAAATAGGCCAGGGTTTAAAAAGTTAAATGGGCATTGATGTCTGAATGCAACTTTCAGGACTCAGATAGTGCTTACATTTTTTTTTTTTTAATTTTTCAATTTTCTTCTGTTATCAAATTCATTTTTTTTTAAAATGTTGCTACTTTCCATGATAGCATACTTAGGTAGGATTAGAAGCAAGCATGTGTCTTGAGCAGCATTTTTTTTTAAATCAAGATGATCACAATCTTTCAGAGTCATGCACAATCAATAATTGACAATTCCCACAATATTCAATCTCCATTTCCCCATAATGGCACAATTAAGAGCTAATAATAATGTCTGTTTGTCGCTCAAAGAAAAGCTAAATGGATTAATTCAGTCCATGGGGCCTATCTATCAAGCTCCAGATAGAGCTTGAGGACCCGTGTTTCTGGCGAGCCTGCGGGCTCGCCAGAAACACCAATTATGAAGCAGCGGTCTAAAGACTGCTGCTCCATAACCCTGTCCACCTTCTCTGAGCAGGCGGACAGACATCGCCGCAATTCAACCCGATCGAGTACGATCGGGTTGATTGACACCCCCCTGCTGGCGGCCGATTGGCCGCGATTCTGCAGGGGGCGGCGTTGCACCAGCAGCTCTTGTGAGCTGCTGGTGCAATGCTGAATACGGAGAGCGTATTGCTCTCCATATTCAGCGAGGTCTGGTGGACCTGATCCGCACTGTTGGATCAGGTCTGCCAGACTTTGATAGAGGCCATAGTGTGTGTGTGTTGCAATAGAATAGTGATGTTTCTGATAAATGTTAAACAATATGATTGCCATTTGTATATGGGCATTATGGGCATACTGGTAGTGTTTGCTCAATGATGTTTTTTAACTTTTAAAATTTGAAAATCATTAAGAAAATCTTCTTTTCCAATTTGGCAATTGTTTAATCTAAAATCAAGAAGAACACTGCAGAAAAATATTTTCCATGATATCTTCCATATTGGGATTTTACAAGTTCTCATACTCCGATAAATTCAATATACAAGATTGGAATCAAGCCTAATGTTTTCAACAATGTTTTAAATATAAAGCTCAACTGCACAGTTCTGAGCTTGCATCAGTATAACCTCATGGAGAGAAGATAGGGTTTAAATGGACAGTATACAATAGAATTTTTATTGTTTTAATAGATACATAATACCTTTATTACCCATTCCCCAGTTTTGCATAGCCAACAGAGTTATATTAATATACTTTTACCTCTGTGATTACCTTGTATCTAGGCATCTTCTGACAGCTCCCTGATCACATGACTTTGTATTTATTATCTATTGACTTGCATTAAGTACTGTGTTGTGCTAACTCTTAAATAACTCCTCGGGTGTGAACACAATGTTATCTATATGGGCCACATGAACTAGCAGTCCCCTGTTGTGAAAAGCAAATAAAAAAGCATGTGATAAGAGGCTGTCTGTAGTAACTTAGAAACAGGCAGAAATTTAGAGGTTTAAATGTTATAAAGTATATTAATATAACATTGTTCGTTGTGCAAAGCTGGGGAATGGGTATTAAAGGCATTATCTATCTTTTTAAACAATAGCAATTTTAGTGTAGACAAAGGATATAAAGGCGAGGTAGTAAGTCTGATAAAATAAGTTAATTGAAATCTTGTACACTTAATCTATTTTAGACCCCTCTGCTAGAGCTTTTTGTAGCTGTATGTCCCTCGTTGAATTTAAACACACAGTCAGAGAACCATAAACGTCCTTAAATAAATCACAAGAGTTCATCCAATAAGTGAAAGGTATCTGTAGCATCTCTAAGTCTGTGGGAAGTGTGCTTAAACCTGCTGCCCAGTAGTCCTTTAGCCTCTGCCCCAATTCCGGTACCTTAGTGTGACAGCGCAGTAGTGGACTATGGGGTATCACACAGTATCACAGATACCCCATAGTCCACTACTTGTTTTTAACTATATTGTTTTTTAATAAACACAAAGTTTTTTACTTACAAGTATAGTGTTATCACCTTTATTATTGTGCCTATTTAAATGTGGTTTGGTCACAAATATACTCATTGATCTGGTCCTGCTTGGAGTCCTGTCTTTCTGGGTGAGCCTGCAGTTGGTGAGCTGATACACCGTTCTTAATATCAGTCTGCTTCTACCAGCACATAAGGGTGCTTGTTTGAAATGTGAGTACTCATTTGGCTTTTTTCTTACTATTGCTATATCGCACTGGTTGATCTGCACATGTAGTGCTTTCCTTGCATTTCAGAATACTCTGGATTGGGATTCCTTAAATGGGTGAGCTAATAAGCCCCTAAGTATATTAGCTTGTTTCTACCAGCACACCAGGGTGCTCTAATTAAATGTGAGTACCCATTTGGCTAACTTTGTATGGCATTTTCTTATATCTGTCTGGGGGATCTACACATGAGACGCCCCTTTGTTCTTCTTTTTCTAAATGAGCTAACATACTGCTCTAATATATATTATCCCTTTGCGAAATAGCTTACATCATATAAGCCAAAAATAGTAGCGTAAAATATCTATAAGCTACAAGTCACTAGATATACTCGGTTAATAGGAAGCACGCATAATGTCGGCAATAACTATTATTGTCTTAAGGCTAAAACACTAATCGCTCGTGGATCTAAAGGGAACTTAGATCTCTTGATGCTCTCTATAGACCCCGTCAATAACCAGTAATTAGGGCATACAGATGATATATTCAATAGTTCAACGGCGAATAGTTCCCGGTGAACATAGCATGTTTGCGTTGCCATGGCGGGCAAACAAATGCGATGTTCGATCCGCCCCCTATTCGTCATCATTGAGTAATACTTTGACCCTGTACATCACAGTCAGCAGACACATTCCAGCCAATCAGCAGCAGACCCTCCCTCCCAGACCCTCCTACCTCCTGGACAGCATCCATTTTAGATTCATTCGGAAGCTGCATTGTTAGTGAGAGGAGGGACAGTGTAGCTGCTGCTGATTTTATAGGGAAATCGATAGCTAGGCTAGTGTATTCAGTGTCCACTACAGTCCTGAAGGACTCATCTGATCTCTGCTGTAAGGACAGCACCCCAAAAAGCCCTTTTAAGGGCTAGAACATCAGCCTGCTTTTTTTTCTTTTGTGTAATCTAATTGCAGTTGCCTGCCTGCCAGCGTGTGTGTCAGACTCACAGCGTATACTGTGCCCACTTGCCCAGTGCCACCACTCATATCTGGTGTAACAGTAGTGTAGATTTAAAAAAAACCTCACTTTTTTGACTGTGTTAAATAATAGCAGTCAGTTTCCTTCACACGTGTGCATTTCAGTGCCTGTCTGCCAGGGCACAGTGTCACCCCAGTGCAACTCATATCTGGTGTAACAGTAGTGTAGAGTTAAAAAAAACAACACTTTTTTGACTGTGTTAAATAATAGCAGTCAGTTTCCTTCACACGTGTGCGTTTCAGTGCCTGTCTGCCAGGGCACAGTGTCACCCCAGTGCAACTCATATCTGGTGTAACAGTAGTGTAGATTTAAAAACAACAACACTTTTTTGACTGTGTTAAATAATAGCAGTCAGTTTCCTTCACACGTGTGCGTTTCAGTGCCTGCCTGCCAGGGCACAGTGTCACCCCAGTGCAACTCATATCTGGTGTAACAGTAGTGTAGATTTAAAAAAAAAAACACTTTTTTGACTGTGTTAAATAATAGCAGTCAGTTTCCTTCACATGTGTGCATTTCAGTGCCTGCCTGCCTGCCAGGGCACAGTGTCACCCCAGTGCAACTCATATCTGGTGTAACAGTAGGGTAGATTTAAAAAAAACCACACTTTTTTGACTGTGTTAAATAATAGCAGTCAGTTTCCTTCACACGTGTGGGTTTCAGTGCCTGCCTGCCAGGGCACAGTGTCACCCCAGTGCAACTCATATCTGGTGTAACAGTAGTGTAGATTTTAAAAAAACAACACTTTTTTGACTGTGTTAAATAATAGCAGTCATTTTCCTTCACACGTGTGTGTTTCAGTGCCTGCCTGCCAGGGCACAGTGTCACCCCAGTGCAACTCATATCTGGTGTAACAGTAGTGTAGATTTAAAAAAAAACAACACTTTTTTGACTGTGTTAAATAATAGCAGTCAGTTTCCTTCACACGTGTGCGTTTCAGTGCCTGCCAGGGCACAGTGTCACACCAGTGCAACTCATATCTGGTGTAACAGTAGTGTAGATTTAAAAAAAACAACACTTTTTTGACTGTATTAAATAATAGCAGTCAGTTTCCTTCACACGTGTGCGTTTCAGTGCCTGCCAGGGCACAGTGTCACACCAGTGCAACTCATATCTGGTGTAACAGTAGTGTACATTTAAAAAAACAAAACAATTTTGACTGTAATAGATTGAATAGCAGTTAGTTGTCTGCAAGCGTGTGTGTCAGGCATACAGCGTCTACTCTGCCAACTTCTGCCAGTGCACAGTGCCACTCATATCTGTTGTCACAGTAGCTTCCACGCATAGTACCACTAATCGACAAAAAAATGACAGGCAGAGGCAGGCCACCCCGCAGGGGCCGTCGTGTTCGTGGTGCTGTGATTCCCTTTGGCCCTAGAATAATGCCCAGTGTTCAGAGGCCACGTACCCCGAACTCGAACATTTCTGAGGACATAGTTGACTGGCTTACACAGGACACCCAATCTTCTACAGCTTCCGCTCGGAACCTTGACGCACCATCCTCCTCCAGCTTAGCTTCGGGCACCTCTCAAGTTACCACTCGCCCGCCTGCCGCCATCACCAACACTAGCATCACAGCCGCTTCACTTGATCTGTCAGAGGAGTTATTTACACATGAGTTGGAAGAAATGAGTGATAGTGATGCGCAACCATTATTGCCAGAGGATTTAGATAACAGGGATATGTCTCAGTCAGGCAGCATTACACACATGGACATACGGTGTGATGATGATGATGTTGTACGCGCTGCTGCTTCCTTTGCTGAGTTGTCAGATACAAGTGAAGCGGTTGATGATGACAATGCGTCCGTGGATGTCACGTGGGTGCCCACTAGAAGAGAAGAAGAAGAGGGGGAAAGTTCAGATGGAGAGACAGAGAGGAGGAGGAGACGAGTTGGAAGGAGGGGGAGGTCGTCACAAGGAGCTGTCAGACAGCATGCATCGGCACGTGGGGTCAGCCAGACAGCACGCCAATCAACGCATGCTGTTGCCACCACCAGAATGCCGTCATTACAGAGCTCAGCAGTGTGGCATTTTTTTTGTGTGTCTGCCTCTGACAACAGCGATGCCATTTGCAACCTGTGCCAAAAGAAACTAAGTCGTGGGAAGTTCAACACCCACCTAGGTACAACTGCTTTGCGAAGGCACATGATCGCACATCACAAACTCCTATGGGATCAACACATGAGTACAAGCAGCACATAAACTCAAAGCCGCCATCCTCCTCCTGGTCCAGCATCTTCAGCCACGTCAACCACTGCTGTCCTCCTTGCCCCCGCTCCACCATCCGCCACTCCGTGTCTCGCCTTGAGCAGTTCCTGCTCATCTGCCCACAGTCAGGTGTCTGTCAAGGACATGTTTGAGCGTAAGAAGCCAATGTCACAAAGTCATCCCCTTGCCCGGCATCTGACAGCTGGCTTGACTGAACTCTTAGCCCGCCAGCTTTTACCATACAAGCTGGTGGAGTTCTGAGGCATTCAAAAAATTTGTAGCTATTGGGACACCGCAGTGGAAGGTACCCGGCCGAAATTTCTTTGCACAAAAGGCAATCCCCAACCTGTACTCGATTGTGCAAAAGGAAGTAATGGCATGTCTGGCACACAGTGTTGGGGCAAGGGTCCATCTGACCACTGATACCTGGTCTGAAAAGCATGGTCAGGGCAGGTATATCACCTACACTGCGCATTGGGTAAACCTGCTGACGGCTGCCAAGCATGGAATGCGTGGCTCTGCAGAGGAGTTGGTAACACCGCCACGACTTGCAGGCAGGCCTGCTGCCACCTCCTCTACTCCTCCTACTCCATCCTCTTCCATGAGCTCCTCGGCTGAGCCCTCTTCTGCTGCTGCGTCTTGCTCCACATCAACGGCACCCCCCCAGCTCCCCAGGTACTATTCCACATCCCGGATACGGCAGTGTCATGCCATTTTAGGGTTGACTTGCCTGAAAGCAGAGAGTCACACCGGACCAGCACTCCTGTCCACCCTGAACGCACAGGTGGATCAGTGGCTGACTCTGCACCAACTGGAGATCGGCAAAGTGGTTAGTGACAACGGAAGAAATTTGGTGGCGGCATTGAATTTGGGCAAGTTGACACATGTGCCATGCATGGCACATGTGTGTAATCTGATCGTACAACGCTTTGTGCATAAGTACCCAGGCTTACAGGACGTCCTGAAGCAGGCCAGGAAGGTGTGTGGCCATTTCAGGTGTTCCTACACGGCCATGGCGCACTTTTCAGATATCCAGCGGCTAAACAACATGCCAGTGAGGCGCTTGATTTGCGACAGCCCGACACGTTGGAATTCAACACTCCTGTTTGACCGCCTGATCCAACAAGAAAAAGCCGTTAATGACTATTTGTATGACCGGGGTGCTAGGACAGCCTCTGCGGAGCTGGGAATTTTTTTGCCACGTTACTGGACGCTCATGCGCAATGCCTGTAGGCTCATGCGTCCTTTTGAGGAGGTGACAAACCTAGTCAGTCGCACCGAAGGCACCATCAGCGACATCATACCATTTGTTTTCTTCCTGTAGTGTGCCCTGCGAAGAGTGCTGGATCAGGCCATACATGAGCGTGAAGAGGAAGAGTTGTGGTCACCATCACCACCAGAAACAGCCTTATCAGCATCGCTTGCTGGACCTGCGGCAACGCTGGAAGAGGATTGTGAGGAAGAAGAGTCAGAGGAGGAATGTGGCTTTGAGGAGGAGGAAGACCAACCACAACAGGCATCCCAGGGTGCTCGTTGTCACCTATCTGGTACCCGTGGTGTTGTACGTGGCTGGGGTGAAGAAGATACTTTCAGTGAGATCACTGAGGACGAGGAACGGGACATGAGTAGCTCGGCATCCAACCTTGTGCAAATGGGGTCTTCCATGCTGTCGTGCCTGTTGAGGGACCCTCGTATAAAAAGGCTGAAGGAGAACGACCTGTACTGGGTGTCCACGCTACTAGACCCCCGGTATTAGCATAAAGTGCCTGAAATGTTACCGAATTACCGCAAGTCGGAAAGGATGCAGCAGTTCCAAAATAAATTAAAAAGTATGCTTTACACAGCGTATAAGGGTGATGTCACAGCACAACGGGAATCTAACAGGGGAAGAGGTGAAAGTAATCCTCCTCCTCCCATGACCACGCCGGCAAGGACAGACGTGTTGTTGATGGAGGACATGCAGAGCTTTCTAAGTCCTATGCATCGCCACAGCCCTTCGGGGTCCACCCTCAGAGAACGACTCGACCGACAGGTAGCAGACTACCTCGCCTTAACGGCAGATATCGACACTCTGAGGAGCGATGAACCCCTTGACTACTGGGTGTGCAGGCTTGACCTGTGGCCTGAGCTATCCCAATTTGCGATAGAACTTCTGGCCTGCCCCGCTTCAAGTGTCCTGTCAGAAAGGACCTTCAGTGCAGCAGGAGGTATTGTCACTGAGAAGAGAAGTCGCCTAGGTCAAAAAAAGTCTAGATTACCTCAGATGAATGAGGGATGGATCTCAAAGGGACTGACAGTGGGCGATACATTCGACTAAAAAAGGCCTGATGAGATGAGCTGCCTTGGGCTAAAAATGGTCCACATGCTGCTGTATTTGATCTCTGAATGCCGGATGACTTGTGTGACTTATCCGCCACCAACTAGGGTTCAAGCCGCAATGTTTTAGGGCACTTTCTGCCTGGGAAACAAACATCAATTTTTCTGGCTGCTGCTACAGCAGCGGCTGCAACAATACCTAATTTTTCAGGCATGTGTACATGCCTAATTTTTCTGGCCTCTGGTGCTGCACTGTGGCTTCAAAAACCAAACAAAAAAAAAGGCACATAACATCCCCTGATAGGGGACGTAACAGGGATTAAACTGATAAGAATACAACTACTTAACACACCACTCCTATCTGGTGGCACATTAGATTGCACGCACAGTGCCCCAAATTTGAAGTAGGAGGACCGACCAAGCATCTTTTTTCATCTCCAGGTTCTTAAAATCGATGCCATATACACGTCCCCTGATAGGGGACGTAACAGGGATTAAACTGATAAGAATAGAACTACTTAACACACCACTCCTATCTGGTGGCACATTAGATTGCACGCGCAGTGCCCCAAATTTGAAGTAGGAGGACCGACCAAGCATCTTTTTCCATCTCCCGGTTCCTAAAATCGATGCCATATACACGTCCCCTGATAGGGGACGTAACAGGGATTAACTGATAAGAATAGAACTACTTAACACACCACTCCTACCTGGTGGCACATTAGATTGCACGCGCAGTGCCCCAAATTTGAAGTAGGAGGATCGACCAAGCATCTTTTTCCATCTCCCTGTTCCTAAAATCGATGCCATATACACGTCCCCTGATAGTTTAATCCCTTTTACGTCCCCTGATAAGAATAGTACTACTTAACACACCACTCCTATCTGGTGGCACATTAGATTGCACGCGCAGTGCCCAAAATTTGAAGTAGGAGGACCGACCAAGAATCTTTTTCCATCTCCCGGTTCCTAAAATCGATGCCATATACACGTCCCCTGATAGGGGACGTAACAGGGATTAAACTGATAAGAATAGAACTACTTAACACACCACTCCTATCTGGTGGCACATTAGATTGCACGCGCAGTGCCCCAAATTTGAAGTAGGAGGACCGACCAAGCATCTTTTTCCATCTCCCGGTTCCTAAAATCGATGCCATATGCACGTCCTCTGATAGGGGACGTAACATGGATTAAACTGATAAGAATAGAACTACTTAACACACCACTCCTATCTGGTGGCACATTAGATTGCACGTGCAGTGCCCCAAATTTGAAGTAGGAGGACCGACCAAGCATCTTTTTCCATCTCCCGGTTCCTAAAATCGATGCCATATACACGTCCCCTGATAGGGGACGTAACAGGGATTAAACTGATAAGAATAGTACTACTTAACACACCACTCCTATCTGGTGGCACATTAGATTGCACGCGCAGTGCCCCAAATTTGAAGTAGGAGGACCGACCAAGCATCTTTTTCCATCTCCCGGTTCCTAAAATCGATGCCATATACACGTCCCCTGATAGGGGATTTAACAGGGATTAAACTGATAAGAATAGTACTACTTAACACACCACTCCTATCTGGTGGCACATTAGATTGCACGCGCAGTGCCCCAAATTTGAAGTAGGAGGACCGACCAAGCATCTTTTTCCATCTCCCGGTTCCTAAAATCGATGCCATATACACGTCCCCTGATAGGGGATGTAACAGGGATTAAACTGATAGGAATAGTACTACTTAACACACCTTATAATAACGCAGAGAGAGGCAACGCAGAGAGAGGAGTCTGAAGAAGAGGAGTCAGAGGAGGAAGGTTGCTTTGAGGAGGTGGAAGACCAAACACAGCAGGCGTCCCAGGGGGCTTGTTGTCACCTTTCGGGGACCCTTGGTGTTGTACGTGGCTGGGTGGAGGAAGAGACCTTCAATGACATCAGTGAGGACAAGGAACGGGACATGGCTAGCTTGGTATCCAACCTTGTGCAAATGGGGAGTTTGCGGTTGTGCAAATGGACTTTTTGCGGTTGTTTGCGATGCGTTAAAGGGACAGTCTAGGCCAAAATAAACTTTCATGATTCAGATAGGGCATGTAATTTTAAACAATTTTCCAATTTACTTTTATCACCAATTTTGCTTTGTTCTCTTGGTATTCTTAGTTGAAAGTTTAACCTAGGAGGTTCATATGCTAATTTCTTAGACCTTGAAGCCCACCTCTTTCAGATTGCATTTTACCAGTTTTTCACCACTAGAGGGTGTTAGTTCACATTTTCATATAGATTACACTGTGCTCGTGCACGAGAAGTTATCTGGGAGCAGGCACTGATTGGCTAGACTGCAAGTCTGTCAAAAGAACTGAAAAAAGGGGCAGTTTGCAGAGGCTTAGATACAAGATAATCACAGAGGTTAAAAGTATATTATTATAACTGTGTTAGTTATGCAAAACTGGGAAATGGGTAATAAAGGGATTATCTATCTTTTAAAACAATAAAAATTCTGGTGTAGACTGTCCCTTTAAACAGGGAGTTTGGTCATTGTGAAGCGGGCCTAACCCTTACACTACCTGATCGATACAACATCATACCTGATGTTTTAAAGCATGTTATTCCAAACAATTTAGGAATGTTAGGTGTTTTATGCCCTTTATGGCTTAAAACCAGACTCTGCATCAACTATGTAATTTTCCATGGGAGTTTTGCCATGGATCCCCCTCTGGCATGCCACAGTCCAGGTGTTAGTCCCCTTGAAACAACTTTTCCATCACTATTGTGGCCAGAAAGAGTCCCTGTGGGTTTTAAAGTTCGCCTGCCTATTGAAGTCTATGGAGGTTCGCCCGGTTTGCACGTTCGCGAACAGTTGCGGAAGTTCGCGTTCGCAGTTCGCGAACCCAAATTTTTATGTTCGCGACATCACTAGTTAGCATACTAGGATATCTTAATATGATCACAAGGGCATGGAGAAAGTACAAAAGGATGTGCATATTAGATATAAAATCTTAGCTAATACGCAGATAGGACCAAATGAAATTACTGTATACACCCAATGTTCCACTGTCCTAGGGCGGACATCCCATGGGCAGTAAACACTAAGGGAGTGGGGATAAATACCTAATGGTCTATAGAAAACTAGTGTATAATGTAGAGACTGTCCCCCAAATACCTCCAGTGAGATTACTATAATGTAGTCAAACTTGGCACAAGCTGATGTATGGGGGCATGGCTAGTTAAAATATTATATTACAAAGGGGTAATAAATAGTTAGAAATCTCCCATAGCTTACTGTCCTAGAACAGACTTAATGAGAATAGGAGATGATGATATTCTAGCCCATATTAGACAATCCTTAAAGTCCTATTGTACTAGTTAATTTCTGTAGTTGGAATAAATACCAGATAGAATGGAGATTTATCTTTTTGTTAAAAGATCCCAAATAAGATGATAAGCTGTCACCTTATATGATAAGAGGATATATTGGATTGCTATTCCCAATGGTTCATGATGTTGTATCTTGAGTTGAGACCCTGCGGCACTCCTGTTCCTAGTGTGAAAATCCAGTACGCCTCTCTTTTCGCTAGGATGCGATCCATATCCCCTCCTCTTAAATAGCTTCAGGAGAAGCTATTTAAGCTACCATTATGATAAATGCCAAAGTGCTGTACTAGAGGAGTGGTAGATCTAGTTGTTTTTTTTTTTTTTGTTTTTTGTTTTTTTTTACAATATTTTTATTTGATTTAAAAGAAAAAGGTAACAATTGGGGTCGCGCAGGACCCCTGCTCAAGTATCTTTAAACATGAATTTCGTACACATATGTCCAGGGAGGATTAACGTACAATAAACACATAAGAAAATAGCTTAATATAAATCGTAGTTCCATACCCAAAGAATAAGCAATAAAATTCAATTAGGTGAGAACACATATTTATAAAATAAGAAAGATTGAGGCGAAAGTAGTCCGCCTAGTTAGAACCCTGGAGTGGGCTCAGCATATGGGGGGGGAGGAGGTGAGCTAGTGCTGGGTAACCAATATCCATAAACATAAGGGTTGTTAGGCTTAACAGAATATAAGAGGTAAAAATAGGTGTTGCTTGTTCTGGACATAAAATATTTTCCATAGCTTTCTTTAAAACTAAAACGCATAACAAAAACCTGGACATCCTGCAAAGCTGAGAGCCTTTCTACCATACTATGGGGCTTAACTTTATAGCATCTCTAGATTACATAGTTTAAGCCAAGATCAGTCTTGAGTGAATGCATTAGTAGCACAATGTTCAGCTGCCGGATACAACTTAGGGATCTCGTGATAATTAACCAAACGTTTGCATGTTCGTGGGTTGAGCTTCCTTTACAAGGACTCCCTCAGGGCCCTGGCCCCTGGCCCAGAAGGAGAAACACATACCGTGCAATTATTATCTTGAACTAAAGTGTAATAATGATACTTAGGTAAAACACTACTAGAAATATACTTGTCCCCACTGAGGACCCCCTCTCGCCCCCAGGGCGGACAGACTCATAAGGATGGTATGTCAATATCATTAAAAGTTTCATGCTTATGACCCACAGTTAGTATAATTATAATATAGCTGCCATGCCATCAATTTCACAAATTTATGGAAATATCTCCCCCAGGGCTCCCCACTAACCCACAGGTAAGATAAACAGATAAGATGTCCGCAACCTTATTTTGGAAGAAGCCAACAGCAAACTGCATAAGCAAAGCAAACTACAAGATAAAGCAACATCAAGGTCCCACAATAGTACTATCAGGGCTGACCTTATATCATTCTCCCTGGGATGCCACTTATAAGGGAGATGGGATGACCCAGACTGTATTATTATGCACTTGAAATACCTATTTTTGGTGCGCTTAGTATGGTGAGCCAGAACATAGAACATGTTAACACTAGCATATGTAAAATGCAACACATTATAAATAAACCTGAGCTAATGGTATCGGCACAGGAACCAAAGGAAAGTTCCCATAGCAAATAATGGCACAGTGAGACAGCATTGGGATAAGGGTTGTGAACAGCAATAAACATGATGCATGCTTACAGTAATTATGCAGGTAACATATATACAAAAACAATCTGCATTCCTTTAGTTTTTTTCTTTTTTTGTGTGTAAACTGTAATGATGTGCACAATAACGTTATGCTATTAGCATCTATGAGCCAGTATAAGCTCCTCATTGGGCAGTTCACAGTATGTAGTAAGAGAGACAGACCATTGAGATATGGTTTGCAGTGAAGAGTGGCAACTTGCGACAATTATTAAATGGTGTTTCGGATCAGTAATCGTCATATATTTTAACACTAAATGTCTTAATACGGGTGCACATAACCAAACGTTTAAGGTGTAAACCCCAGATTTAACTAGCAAATAACCAGAAGACAACTCAGATATTAGCCTGGGGTTACCAGTTACTGTCATCTTCACCCTACTCCAGCTTTAACATTAGAGCGCCAGACAGGAGTGCATATAGAAAGCTTCATTGCCAGCTTCAGAATCAACCGCTTTTGTGTTATGGCAGCCATTTTCAGTTTACTTTCCACGCTCAGACCTATAGATCGCTGCCGTTGTGTTTCTGGTCTCTGCTTGCAGCCGGTGACACATACAATTTCCATAAGTCCCTCTGCAAACCCCCGAATCATCGGTCGCACAGGGCCACAGTATCAGTCTGCCACTCCATTATCCTGACCTGCTGGAAGCTGTACCCTCAGCCCGCTGGGGGCCATGTTAGCCAAGTATTCCTCCATCGCAGGGGAGGCCCGGTCTTTGTAATCCAGCCCCTCTAGTGTGCTAAATCTCTGGTTGGGGAAACTCTGCCACATACCTCTCTGTATACCAGCTGGTTTGACCATGGAGGCCCCGTGCTCTTGTGAGCCTATTACTGCTTTCACCGCTTCCCTTACGCACTTAAGTTGTGCAGAGAGGAGCGTCTGAAGTGTTCTGTGGGATGTGTACAGAAGTGGTCCCTCTGGTTTTTGTGCTCAGATTCTTGCAAGCTGATCCAATGCCGGTCTCACAGAATCACAGACCTCAATACAGCCAGCAGTGTCTCCCTTAAAAATGGCGTCCGCAGTCAGCTACCTCTCGCTACTCCGAGGTCTCTGAGGCAAACATCGTTCTCAAGTTGGATTTAAAGTCACTTCAGTAGTGCACAAAGCAAAGCCAGTAATACATTTACTCAAATTAAATCATTTGATGTCCGTAAAGACTCTGTTATGGCTATTAAATCATCCAGAATGGCAGGAGCACTTAGTGTGCACATCTGATCTCTTCGGCGGCCAGCTCCGCCCCCTAGTTGTTTTAAAAGAGGAGAAATGCTCCCTAATCCTAGTGTTGACATCTCTGGATGTGAGACCAACATACAGGATGTCACACTGGGTGCATTCAATGAGATACACCACATATTTGGAAGTGCAGTTTATGCAGGTACCAATGTTGTAAACTCTATTTGTGATCTTACTACTGAATGTAGTGGATACCTTAACATAATCGCATGGTTTACACTTTTGGTGTCCGCATTTAAACATCCCAAGATGTTTCAGCCATGAACTATTAGATTGCTTGTTTTTAGGATGGTGAGTAGGAGAAAGAATAGATCCTAAAGTTGGACTTTTTCTATACAAACAGCGTATTCCTTTTTTGACAGTGTTAATTAGTTTGTCATCAGCTTTGAGAATGGGAAATGCTTTTGTACAATTTGACAAATATGCTTATATTGTGCACTGTGCCCTGTGACAAATGTAATACCTTCAAATTGATTGATGTTGCAATTGTTTTGATCCAGAAGACTAGATGTTTCTAGATTTAGTAGCTACTGATATTTTGGCTTTCCTTATAGCTTTGTTTGGATAGTTTATAGCTTTAAGTCTCTGCTCCAAGTCTACAGAGAGTTGATCAAAGTCTACTGGATCAGAACAATTCCTTTTAAGTCTGGTAAACTCTCCTTTTGCAATCCCAAAAGGATTGTGCTTAGGGTGGCAGCTTGTGCCATGTAACGCAGAATTGCCTGGAATAGGCTTACGATATACTGTAGATTTTATGTTCTCACCTGCCACTCCTACCAGAGTCAGATCCAAATAATTCATGTGCTGCTTGTTATATTCACAGGTGAACCCTAGACCAATATCGTTGGAATTAAGGTACTTCAGAAAATCATCAATCAGTTCCTCAGGGCCAGTCCAAATGAAAAGCAGGTTATCTATATATCGCTTATATAGAGATATCTGAAACCTGAAAGGGTTACTATCTCCAAAGATGTGGAAGAACTCCCAACAGCCCAAAAAAAAATTAGCATATGAGGGAGTAAATTTTGTTCCCATGGCAGTTCCACATCTTTGGAGATAGTATATCCCTTTGAATTGGAAACAAATTGTGGGTAAGCAAAAAACCAACTACCCTGATAATGATACACGCTAAAGTTTTCTCAGTAATCTGAAAAGTTTTCCAGAAAGAAACCAATGGCTTTTAAACCTTTCTCGTGCGGGATGCTCGAATAAAGGGAAATAGCATTCACCGTGAGCCATATGGATCCTTCCGTCCACTTTATATCTTGTATCATTTGGAGCACATGTTTAGTGTCTCTAAGGTGTGAGGAAAGAGTTTCAAAGACATTAAAATCGTTAGAGGGTGAAAAGCTTAGACCTAGGCTTAAGACCTTCATTTGATCTTCACTAAGGGACATGGAGGAGATATTTATTACATTGTTGTAATTATTTATTTGTATTTTGTTTGCGGTTTCATCCCTTTCAATTGATATCTCTCCTGGTTTGCTTGAAAGTGTGGTATTTATACCGAATCTTAGACAGCGGTAACTATGACAGGTCCTATGGATTTATGTTTCTGCACGATTAATTGCTTGTATGTTCTCACTCTACATCTGTAAATAATATGTTGAGCTCTATGAAATGTTTGTGTACATATTCCTTTTGTTAATATATGAAATGTATTGCAATGCATTATAGCTGTACAAGGCATGAATAAGAATTGTTCTTTTCGATTGGACCACCAACTAGTAGGCGTGATTATTTTTAACTAATCATGAAAGATCTATGTCTTTTTAAACATAAAAAAGGCATAGCATTGTAGGCTATGATTACGGATATGTAAGCCGAAATGGTAAGCCAATCAATGCTACGCCTGCATGTTTGTATGAGTCCTAGGGTGCTTTACCCCAGTTTTAACATGTCTCAATAACATTTTGGATCTTATCTACTTTGAAGAACCAACGTCTTTTTTCTTATACTGCCTCGTTGAATTTACACATAAAAGCATTTTGTTCTGTGAGGTACTCACATAAATTATACTTTGGTTTTTTTCATGTTTTGTTTCAATAATTTTTAGAAGATAACTATATAAATAGAAAAAAACACCACCAATTGTTGTATGATTTTGTATGGCTTACAAAGCAAAAAGCAGCATAAGAGTCATTATTTTCTAAATATTTAAAACCCTGATCCCTATAAATGTTACCTTGTACACCAGGCCTATGTCTATAGCGCTGTGGAATCTGTTGGTGGTATGCAAATAACTGATAATAATAAGGGTTCCACATTAAGCATCAGTTCATCTTCCCATAACACCAACATTTTATATCTATAATGTTCCATAACAATTCATTTTTTTAAAATCAGAAGATAACATTTTAGTCACATTGCACCATCTTACAATTTATGAACCAAATTAGCAAATCTTAGATATCTAATTAGAACATTTTTTGATATATTTTAAAATTAAACAAATTTATGTTTTTAAATAGTGGTGGCTTAACCCATTTTGACTATATACATGTCCGAAACTTATTTGAAACTCAGGGTAGCAAAAAAAAAAAAAATAGTTGCACCAAAATCATCTTCTAGAATTAAACAAAATATCATATATTTTTACACTTATTTGGTTCTTTCATTTATTTTGATTTATGTTCCCTAACATCAACAACACAACAAAAGTAGTGATGATTATTTCTATGATGATCACTATAAGGACATGAAACCCCAGACTGAATCATTGGACTTCACTCTTTAGCACTCTTTCAAATGTGGTGAGTGAGGGGGTAATAAAACCTCTCAACCACTTAATTACTGGGAATTTCAGAGAAAAACATGCCCAACGTACCAGATAATTTTTAGCATTTTTACTATCACTCAGTTTAAACAGAAATAGAGCCTTTGGATTTTTTATTTAGCTATGCAAACTATACATATATTTTTAAAGTAGACAACCCAAGTTATTGGTCTAGGCTCCTTTTGGTATATTTGATTCCACTATTTGGCCACCAAATACAATCATATAAAAAAAATTGTTAACTTTTTCCCAAACTTTGGGCTTCTCACTGAAATGATTTACACACAACTACTGACGTTATAAGACAAATGGTTGTTAAAGCTTCTCTGGGGTCTCTTTTGTTCAGAAATAGCAGACATGCATGGTTTATGATTGGTTTTTGGCAATTAAAACCTCTGAAATTCCCGTCAATGAAGGGTTTAATCAGTTAGCTTGTAAGGTTAATATTTGCTGTAGTGTAGTGATTACCCTCCCACCTGACACTTCCCACCCTCTGATCCCTACCTCATCCCTCCCAAACAGCTCTCTTCCCTCCCCCCCAGTTAAGGACTTTTTTTAATATAAATGTATGTAGTGTAGGGATCCTTTCTCAGCCTTCACTCTATGCAACAATTGGCGATCTGGCTTTCATATGGTAAGGGAGCAGTGCTTGTGCCTTCTGCCCCTGGTTGCAGATGCCGCTGTCTAAGTTGACAGCAGGGAACGCAAACTGCACCTCTGTGCTGGACGTTGGCACTACATTAACACAGTACGCTTGGCAAAGTACTGCGTGACAGAGTGTCTACATCCATTTGGCCCAAGAGGTTAAAAATTACACAAACCCTAAAAATAGAACCAGTGCTGAGAGGTATTTGTCATTGATGCTTTTAAATAAGGGGTTTCATGATCATCTATTTATTATGAGGGCAACATAGGGAATACCCCCTTGATTTTTTTCCTAATGACTATGGTCAGATGATCACTGTTGCCATGGTGATCAGCTAATTGCCACCTGGTCCTGTGACCACTTGCCCCATTGTAGTGTTTATTTTAGGGTACTATTCTCTTTTCTTTTTTTAAGCAAAAAGCACTGTACAAATCCCCTAGAATAAAGCTGATTGTATTTTTTATAGTGATCACCTGCTATTTAGAGTGGCATGAAACCCCTTAGTTGAAAATGGGCAATCTCCTCTTTCATGTGAGTGGTATTTTGTGTATGTGTGTTGTTAGCTGTCTTTAGGGGATGGAGCCACTGCGCCCCATAAAGTAAATACATTTGGTAACGTATTTTTATGCCAATTGCCAACTAATGATAGGAGTAAAAGGCTCCCCACTTTCTCTGCGGGATCAGAATGGCCATGCATTTCAAGCACCACAAAAATCTATGTGAATCACTTCATATCACTCTTTATAATGCACTGGAATAGACTTTCTAAAGGCTGCTCTAACAAGTAATATATTTAGTGAGAAGCACTCCATTCAGGCCAGATTATCTAAAAATGTCTTAGGTTACGAAAGGTATAAGGTAATCACATATTCAGAAAAAGTACAGGTAAGAAAATAGCAAAGAACAGAAGAAATAGACCTATCACTATGTTGATGTGCTACCCATTTTTCTTCCCTTTTTAAACCTTTAACTGCACAGCCATTTCCACTCCTCTGCTGAGCTGTTTTGGAGTTTTTAGATGCTGCTCATATTTCAGTCTTACTGCAGGCCATTTTTAATTAAGAAACCCACACATATTATATATTATTTTTTTTTTCAGGAGATCCAGCAATGCAAACTATACATTTTTAGGTATATGTCATGACAGATAAAATATCTACATTAAAATGTGAAAAAAGCGTCGCGGTTAAAACAAAACAAAAAAAAAAAAAAAAAAGTGAAAAAAGTATATTTCATAAAAAAATTTAATAAACCAGTATGTAAATAAGTGTATGTGTTTTTTTTTCTCTAAACACAAAAAGCAAACTGTCTAAATGATTATTTTTGTTCATTCTTTAAAACAGATTGTAAAGATAGTGAGATTATATTAAGGGATGTTACTTTAAATGATAATGGGCTAGATTACAAGTGGAGCGCTAATTTATTGTGCGCCTGCAAATGGCAAATTGGCTGGTTATTGCTACCGTGAGCTTGCGCTAGCAATTAACCAGAGATCAACCAAAGGAGGGCTACTAAAATAGTACACAGTCTAAAATATAAAACATACAAAGAAACACTCTATGACCTAAATATGTATAGTTTAGGGGAGAGAAGGGAAAGAGGTGACATGATAGAAACCTTCAAATATATGAAGGGATTTAAAGGTATAGGGGCCTATCTATCAAGCTCCGAAAGGAGCTTGACGGCCTGTGTTTCCACAAAAAAAATAAGTTGTTCTCATAAATTTAAAGAAAAAACTTAAAACATAAGCAGAAGAATCAAACTAAAACAGCTGCCTGAAGAACTTTTCTACCAAAAAGACGCAAATACATCAAAATGGTCAAATTTAGTAAATGTATGCAAAGAAAACCAAGTTGCTGCTTTGCAAATATGATTAACTGAAGCTTCATTTTTAAAAGCCCAAGAAGTGGAGACTGATCTAGTAGAATGAGCTGTGATCCTCTGAGGCGGGGACTCTCCCGCCTCTAAATAAGTTTTATGAATCAAAAGCTTTAACCAAGATGCCAAAGAAATGGCAGAAGCTTTATGACCCTTTCTAGAACAAGAGAAGACAACAAATAGACTAGAAGTCTTCCTGAAATCTTTAGTAGATTCAACATAATATTTCAAAGCTCTTACAACATCCAAAGAATGTAAAGATCTTTCAAGAGTATTCTTGGGAATAGGACACAAGGAAGGAACAACAATTTCCCTACTAATGTTGTTAGAACTCACAACCTTAGGAAGAAATTTAAACGAAGTCCGCAAAACAGCCTTATCCTGATGAAAAATCAGAAAAGAAGACACAAGAGAGAGCAGACAATTCGGAAACTCTTCTAGCTGAAGAGATAGCCAAAAGAAACAACACTTTCCAAGAAAGTAGTTTTATATCCAAAGAATGCATAGGCTCAAAAGGAGGAGCCTGCAATGTCTTCGAAACCTAATTAAGACTCCAAGGAGGAGAGATTGATTTAATAACAGGCTTGATACGAACCAAAGCATGAACAAAACAGTGAATTTTAGGAATCTTAGCAATCTTTCTATGAAATAAAAAAGAAAGAGCAGAGATTTGTCCCTTCAAAGTACTTGCAGACAAACCTTTATCCAAACCATCCTGAAGAAACTGTAAAATTCTAGGAATTCTAAAAGAATGCCAGGAGAATTTATGAAAACACCATGAAATATAGGTCTTCCAAAATCTTCCTTGAAACAGACTTACGAGCCTGTAGCATAGTATTAATCACTAAAACAGATTGTTCCATAATGATCTTGGAAATCACTCTTGAAGAAGAACTAGAGGTGGAAAGATATAAGCAGGTTGGTAAAACCAAGGAACTGCTAAAGCATCCACCATCTCTGCCTGAGGATCCCAGGACCTGGATAGGTACCTGGGAAGTTTCATATTTAGATGAAAAGCCTTCAGATCTATTTCTGGAAGACCCCACATCTGTACAATCTGACAAAATACATCTGGATGGAGAGACCACTCCCCCGGATGTAAGGTCTGACGGCTGAGATAATCCGCTTCCCAACTGTCTACACCTGGGATATGCACCGCAGAAAATAGACAAGAGTTGGATTCCGCCCAAGAAAGTATTCAAGATACTTTTTTCATAGCTAGGGGACTGCGAGTCTCACCCTGATGATTGACATATGCCCCAGTTGTGATATTATCCGTATGAAAACAAATGAATGGTTCTCTCTTTAACAGAGGCCAAACCTGAAGAGCCCTGAAAAAAGCATGGAGTTCTAAAATATTGATTGGTAACCTCACCCCTTGAGGTTTCCAAACCCCTTGTGCTGTCAGAGATCCCCAGACAGCTCCCCAACCTGAAAGACTTGCATCTGTTGTGATCACAGTCCAGGTAGGACGAACAAAAGGAGCCCCTTGAACTATACAATGATGGTCTAACCACCAATTCAGAGAGAGTTGAATGTTGGGATTTAAGTATATCAATTGTGATATCCGAGTATAATCCTTGCACGATTGATTCAGCATACAAAGCTGTAGAGGAAAACGAGCAAAGGGAATCGCGTCCGATGCTGCAGTCATAAGACCTAAAACTTCCATGCACCTAGCCACTGAAGGGAATGATTGAGACTGAAGGTTTCGACAAGCTGAAACCAATTTCATTCATCTCTTGTCTGTTAAAGACAGAGTCCTTAACACTGAATCTATCTGGAAACCTAAAAATGTGACCCTTGTCTAAGGAATCAAGAAACTCTTTGGTAAATTGATCCTCCAACCATGTCTTTGAAGAAATAACACTAGTCGATTCATGTGAGATTCGGCTAAACAAGCAGACCGGGACTTCAGCATCACCTGGAAGACCAACACAGGCAATACCCAATCGCCAATCAGGAACACACTACCAGCAACCAATCGAGAACCCGAAGTGGTAACACACCTTCCTCTCGATACCTCCGGGGCTCTGCACGCTCAGCTGGGGAGAAAACAGACCATATTTTCCAATGCTTATTGATGCTCTTTTTGATCACATCATAATTACTGTTATATTATGTGATAAAAAGGGGCTGGTTCCTAATGTTATCCTGATGTTGTATGTTCACTTTCTTTTTTTCAAAATATTTTTTTCTATCATCCTTTCTGGCTCTTTCATAAGCATTATTAATGATTCCTTCTGGATATCTCTTTTCTTTAAATCTATCCTTAATGATTTTACTCTGTGTTTCATAGTCTATTTGACTGCTACAATTTCTCCGGACCCGTTTAAACTGACCATATGGTACATTCCTCTTCCATGGAAGGTAGTGATTGCTTCTAATATCTAAATAACTATTGCAATCAACTTGTTTAAAATGAGTACTGGTAATAATCTTATCGTTATCAAAGCATAGATTAAGATCCAGAAAGACAACCATTTTGGTATCAATTGTACAGGTAAATTTTAGACCCTTATTATTACTATTAAGATGTCTCACAAATTCCTCAGCTGATGACCTGTCGCCCCTCCACACTGCCACCAGATCATCTATATACCGGCCATAGTATACCAGGCTCGCCCCAAATCTGGAGTCATAAATATATTCTTGTTCGAAAGACCCCATGAAAAGATTAGCATAACTTGGGGTGAACCTGGTACCCATGGCCGTCTCCTTGACCTGGAGATAAAACTCGTCCTGAAAAATAAAATAATTGTGATGTAGGATAAATGATATTAGTGATATAATAAATTGTTTCTGAGAATCTGGTAAATATAAATCTGTTTCAAGAAACCTAAGAACTGCCTCTATTCCCAGATCATGTATAATATTAGAATATAAGGCTTGGACATCACACGTGATCCAAATGAGGGTCACGTTGTGATGTGGATCTGTTTGAGTTTACTGATCAGATCTGATGAATCCCGTATATGAGAATCCAGACCAACTACATACTTCTGTAAAAAGAAGTCAACGTAAGACGAAGCATTGTCTGTTAAACTGCCTATTCCCAATATTATCGGGCGGCCAGGGGGACATCTGGGATCTTTATGCAACTTTGGCAAGTGATAATAGAATGCACGATTAGGTTCTGTGGGGATAAGATAGTCTTTTTATTTTTTGTTTACAATTCCTTCCTTAAAGGCACATTCAACTATATCTCGCAAAATTGCTAGATACTTCATAGTAGGATCAGATGTTAATTTAATATAACAGGTTTTGTCATTCAGGATCTTCCCAGCCTCTAATAGGTAATCGGTCAGATCCTGAATGACAACCCCTCCGCCCTTATCGGCCTGTCTGATGACAATGGATTTGTCATTTCTTAAGGTTTCTAAAGCATACTTCTCATTCCAATAAAGGTTACCCCTTTTGTTCTTGTCTGCACCTTTCGGGATTCGGTCGAATTCGTCACTAACAAGCTGTCTAAAGATCTCTATATGGGAATTATTTACTGGTTTAGGGGCATAATTAGATTTATTTCTGAAGGGTGTATGAATGAAGCCTTCACATAAGTGATTAACTAAAGATTCCGGCTCATAAACCGGATTCCTCTTTTAGTTTTTTCTCTGCAAAATATTTCTGCATTGAAAGTTTCTGGGTGAATCTATTTAAATCCACAAAGAGTGCGAACACATTGTGCGAATTGGAGGGGCTAAAAGACAATCCCTTGCCTAAAACCCTAACCTCATCATTGGTTAGGTGATGGGAAGACAAATTAAAGATTCCGCTGCTCAGGGCCTGTAATCGTGCCTTTTTGAGGGCTGTATTTTGTCCTCTACATCCTCGTTTATGTGTGGCCTTTTTCCTTTGTGTGTAGGTGTAAGGCTGACCACAGGCTCTAGGTAGCTGGCAATCTTTTTTTGTTTCCATATGGGCTGTCTGGGACGCTGATCTAAAAAATTATGTGATGTCGTTATTTGTTGGTCATTCCTAATTTCAGTACAGTCAGAGGGTCTAGCATCATAGTCTTGTGGGTCAATGTTATTCAGAGCATTAAACCTATTTGATGTACTCGTCTCAGGGAAAAGGAACTCTCTTCTATCTTGGGGGGAATCCAAATTGCTGGCCCCTATGGGTATTCTTGAGAGGGGAGGTTGATCTCTGGGAACTGGTTTGGCATTATGCCATTGTTCATTTGCATAAGATCTACAGTAATTATATTGCTCATATAGATTCCTTCCTCTATTATTTTGGTCATAGTGGTTTCTTTCATGGTTTAGATCATAGTTGTATCTTTCATTTCTACCGTGCCCATAATTAGTGTGAGCAGACGGTCCATTATATGACCAGCTTCGATTTGGTGCCTGATACTGATTATCAGGAAACCTTTGTTGACTATATTGATTTTGTCTATAGTCCCTATCTTGATGTCTAGTATTACTATTACCAATCCAATTATTGTTTTTATTTTTGTTCTTATTTTTGTTTTTATGATGATTGACCACCATCCATCTACCCTCATCATGATTAGAATGTATGGGTGTACCCAATGTCATCCTCTGTTCCTCATCTGTATGGTCCTTATTGTTTGTATTTTCTATCTGTATTTTCTTTTTATTATAAGTATAGACTTCACCTTTCAAATAGTCTTCATTATCCCTAGCTAATTTACGATTTTTAGTTTCCATCAACTCTTTCTGGTAATTGTCGGTTTTCTGTAAAACCATCCCATTTAGTTCTTCATATTGCTAGTGTTTTTAAATTTATCCAGACTTAATTGGACAATTTCAATTTCTTTTGAAATTTGATCAACTAATGTCTTATGATAAGCAATTAGAATTTTCATTAGGGTCACTGAACAAGTGGTAAGAGTTTCTTCCCACTTGGCATTCAAGGACTGGTCATCTTTGAATGAACAATTCTTGAAAATTCTGAGACCTCTAGGCACTTGGTTGGCATCAACATATTTTTGGAGCATCTCAGCATCCAACCAGTGTCTGCATTCATCATTAATTAGATCCTCTAATTTGGAAAATAATGTGTGGATAGGCATGTTATCAATAGAACCATCCTCACTAGGGGCCACCTGTGCTAATCCTACATGGGAAACTAATAACAACCTCTTATTTTGTCTTTCGTTGACAGATAACATAGTTGTTTTTTTCAAAATAAACCAAATAAAAAACTCTATATATAAAAAGAAACGATCCAAAATAATCACTAGTGTTCTATCTGTGCTTATATAACAATTATCAATATAAAATATGTTATAAAAAATAAATAATTATTCCAACCAGCCTTAATATTGTGAAATGCCTAACTAATCTTATAATGTGATGGAAAAATAGAACTAAATAATAATTCCTTATGCCTTACAAATTAGAAACCGGGTTAATCTATATACCCAGAATTTGTAATGACTAATGTTGTGGTGAATTAATAGTATATCGTCACAAACTACATATTCTATATATCAATCGTGAAAGACGCCAAACCTACGTTGGCTAATATATTGTTTCTCAAAAAAGTGAAAAATAACTGTATCTAATAATATAAATATAAATATTTCTTCAAAACCATTAGTGAAATAAAAAAATGATAAAAAAAAACTCTCTACTATGATATTCGCTAGATGCTGAAAAACAAGCCTAATTGAATAATACAGCCTATATTCTGGTGAGATAGTGTCTAAATTAAACATAGGCATCTATTTATCAAGCTGTCAACCGCAAATACGCAGGAATTCCGCAGCGTATTTGTGGCGAGCCTGATTTCCCTTAGTTATCAAACCCTACAGACCGGCAAAAGTAGAATTTTGTGACGTAACATACGATCCGCCGGACTTAGTCCGACACAGATCGATGCTTACGTCATTACAGATGTTCCGAATGCAAATTTGGCACAATCTGACTACTTTTGCTAGTTATCAAATGTCTACCAGGTACGCTCGGCACTATTCCGGTCCAGCGTACCTGGTTTTCAATCCGCTACCCTGGAGGCGGCGGATGCCATAGGAATCAATGGGAGTCTGAAAGCAGCAAAGCTCATGTTGCTCAGCTGCTGCCCGATATCCCATTGATTCCTTTGGGAACGTTTACACCTAACACCCTAATATGTACCCCGAGTCTAAACACCCCTAATCTGCCCCCCCTACACCGCCGCCACCTACATTATACTTATCAACCCCTAAACCTCCGCTCCCGGAACCCACCGCCACTCTAATAAACTTATTAACCCCCGCTCACGGACCCCACCGCAACTAAATAAAGTGTTTAACCCCCAGACCGCCACTCCCGGAGCCCACCGCCACCTACATTAAATTTATTAACCCCTAATCTGCCCCCCCTACACCGCTGCCACCTACATTATATTTATTAACTCCTAATCTGCCCCCCCTACACCGCCGCCACCTACATTATATTTATTAACTCCTAATCTGCCCCCCCTACACCGCTGCCACTATATTAAATTTATTAACCCCTAATCTGCCCCCCCTACACCGCCGCCACCTACATTATATTTATTAACCCCTAATCTGCCCCCCCTACACCGCCGCCACTATATTCAATTTATTAACCCCTAATCTGCCCCCCCTACACCGCCGCCACCTACATTATATTTATTAACCCCTAATCTGCCCCCCTACACCGCCGCCACTATATTAAATGTATTAACCCCTAAACCTAAGTGTAACCCTAACCCTAACACCCCCTAACTGAAATATAATTTAAATAAATCTAAATAAATATTTCTAGCATTAAATAAATTATTCCTATTTAAAACTAAATACTTACCTATAAAATAAACCCTAAGCTAGCTACAATATAACTAATAATTACATTGTAGCTAACTTAGGGTTTATTTTTATTTTACAGGCAAGTTTGTATTTATTTTAACTAGGTACAATAGTTATTAAATAGTTATTAACTATTTAATAACTACCTAGTTAAAATAAATACAATGTTACCTGTAAAATAAAACATAACCTAAGTTACAATTACACCTAACACTACGTTATAATTACATTCATTCCCTAAATTAAAAATTAAATACAATTAAATAAAATTATCTAAAGTACAAAAAAAATAAAAAACACTAAATTACAGAAAATAATAAACAAATTACAAGATTTTTAAACTAATTACACCTAATCTAATCCCCCTAACAAAATAAAAAGCCCCCCCCCAAAAAAAAAAGCCCTACCCTACATTAAATTACAAATAACCCCAAAGTAATCAGCTCTTTTACCTGTAAAAAAAAATACAAACCCCCCCAACATTAAAACCCACCACCCACACAGCCAACCTTACTCTAAAACCCACCCAATCCCCCCTTAAAAAACCTAACACTAACCCTTGAAGATCACCTTACCGTGAGACGTCTTCACCCAACCAGGCCGAAGTCCTCAACGAAGCGGGACGAAGTGGTCCTCCAGACGGGCAGAAGTCTTCATCCAAGCCGGGCAGAAGAGGTCCTCCAGACGGGCAGAAGTCTTGATCCAGACGGCATCTTCTATCTTCATCCATCCGGCGCGGAGCGGAGTCAATATTCAAGACATCCGACGCGGAGCATCCTCTTCATCCGGAGTCTTCTTGAACAATGACAGGTCCTTTAAGTGACATCATCCAAGATGGCGTCCCTTCAATTCAGATTGGCTGATAGAATTCTATCAGCCAATCGGAATTAAGGTAGGAAAAATCCTATTGGTTGATGCAATCAGCCAATAGGATTGAACTTCAATCCTATTGGCTGATTGCATCAACCAATAGGATTTTTCCTACCTTAATTCAGATTGGCTGATAGAATTCTATTAGCCAATCCGAATTGAAGGGATGCCATCTTGGATGATGTCACTTAAAGGACCCGTCATTGTTCAAGAAAACTCCGGATGAAGAGGATGCTCCGCGTCGGATGTCTTGAAGATGGACCAGCTCCGTGCCAGATGGATGAAGATAGAAGATGCCGTCTGCATGAAGACTTCTGCCCGTCTGGAGGACCTCTTCTGCCCGGCTTGGATGAAGACTTCTGCCCGTCTGGAGGACCACTTCGCCCGGCTTCGTTGAGGACTTCGGCCCACTGGGGTGAAGACATCTCACGGTAGGGTGATCTTCAAGGGGTTAGAGTTAGGTTTTTTAAGGGGGGATTGGGTGGGTTTAAGAGTAGGGTTGGTTGTGTAGGTGGTGGGTTTTAATGTTGGGGGGGTTTGTATTTTTTTTTTACAGGTAAAAGAGCTGATTACTTTGGGGCAATGCCCCGCAAAAGGCCCTTTTAAGGGCTATTTGTAATTTAGGGTAGGGCTTTTTTTTATTTTCGGGGGGGCTTTTTTATTTTGTTAGGGGGATTAGATTAGGTGTAATTAGTTTAAAAATCTTGTAATTTTTTTATTATTTTCTGTAATTTAGTGTTTGCTTGTTTTTTGTACTTTAGATAATTTTATTTAATTGTATTTAATTGTAGTTAATTTACGCCTAGACTTAGAGTTTTGCAGCCAAAGGGGTGCGTTAGCTACGTGTGCTTTTGTCTGGCTGCACCTTTTAAATACCGCTGGTATTTAGAGTTCACAGAATGGCTGCGTTAGGCTCCAAAAAAGGAGCGTAGAGCATATTTACCGCAACTTCAACTCTCGATACCAGCGGTGTTTACGGACGCGGCGAGCTTCAAAAACGTGCTCGTGCACGATTCCCCCATAGAAAACAATGGGGCTGTTTGAGCTGAAAAAAACCTAACACCTGCAAAAAAGCCGCGTTCAGCTCCTAACGCAGCCCCATTGTTTTCTATGAGGAAACACTTACCTACGTCTGCACCTAACACTCTAACATGTACCCCGAGTCTAAACACCCCTAACCTTACACTTATTAACCCCTAATCTGCTGCCCCCGCTATCGCTGACCCCTGCATATTATTTTTAACCCCTAATCTGCCGCTCCGTACACCCCCGCCACCTACATTATCCCTATGTACCCCTAATCTGCTGCCCCCTAACATCGCCGACCCCTATATTATATTTATTAACCCCTAATCTGCCGCCCCCAACGTCGCCTCCACCTAACTACACTTATTAACCCCTAATCTGCCGACCGGACCTGAGCGCTACTATAATAAATGTTCCGATCAGCCAATAGAATGCAAGCTCAATCTGATTGGCTGATCGGATCAGCCAATCGGATTGAACTTGATTCTGATTGGCTGATTCCATCAGCCAATTAGAATTTTCCTACCTTAATTCTGATTGGCTGATAGAATCCTATCAGCCAATCGGAATTCGAGGGACGCCATCTTGGATGACGTCCCTTAAAGGAACCGTCATTCGTCGGGAAGTCGTCGGAAGAAGAAGATGGGTCCGCGGTGGAGGTCTTCAAGATGGAGCCGGTCGTCATCGGATGAAGATAGAAGATGCCGCTTGGATCAAGATGGTTGCCGATCCGGATCGCCTCTTCTTCCCGGATAGGATGAAGACTTTGGAGCCTCTTCTGGACCTCTTCAGCCGCCGGATGATGGATGTCTAGCCCCCGCTTGGGCTTGGATGAAGATTTCGGAGCCTGGAACGATCGGTGATACCTGGCATGGTGAAGACAAGGTAGGAAGATCTTCAGGGGCTTAGTGTTAGGTTTATTTAAGGGGGGTTTGGGTTAGATTAGGGGTATGTGGGTGGTGGGTTGTAATGTTGGGGGGGGGGTATTGTATGTTTTTTTTTACAGGCAAAAGAGCTGAATTCTTTGGGGCATGCCCCATAAAAGGTCCTTTTAAGGGCTGGTAAGGTAAAAGAGCTTTGAACTTTTGTAATTTAGAATAGGGTAGGGCATTTTTTTATTTTGGGGGTCTTTGTTATTTTATTAGGGGGCTTAGAGTAGGTGTAATTTTTTCTAATGTTTGTAAATATTTTTTTATCTTTTGTAACTTAGTTCTTTTTTATTTTTTGTACTTTAGTTAGTTTATTTAATTGTATTTATTTGTAGGAATTGTATTTAATTTATTTATTGATAGTGTAGTGTTAGGTTTAATTGTAGATAATTGTAGGTAGTTTATTTAATTTATTTATTGATAGTGTAGTGTTAGGTTTAATTGTAACTTAGGTTAGGATTTATTTTACAGGTAATTTTGTAATTATTTTAACTAGGTAACTATTAAATAGTTCTTAACTATTTAATAGCTATTGTACCTGGTTAAAATAATTACAAAGTTACCTGTAAAATAAATATTAATCCTAAAATAGCTACAATATAATTATAATTTATATTGTAGCTATATTAGGATTTATTTTACAGGTAAGTATTTAGCTTTAAATAGGAATAATTTATTTAATAAGAGTTAATTTATTTCGTTAGAATAAAACTATATTTAACTTAGGGGGGTGTTAGAGTTAGGGTTAGAATTAGCTTTAGGGGTTAAAAAATTTATTAGAATAGCGGTGAGCTCCGGTCGGCAGATTAGGGGTTAATGTTTGAAGTTAGGTGTCGGCGATGTTAGGGAGGGCAGATTAGGGGTTAATACTATTTATTATAGGGTTATTGAGGCGGGAGTGAGGCGGATTAGGGGTTAATAACTTTATTATAGTAGCGGTGCGGTCCGCTCGGCAGATTAGGGGTTAATAAGTGTAGGTAGGTGGCGGCGACGTTGTGGGGGGCAGATTAGGGGTTAATAAATATAATATAGGGGTCGGCGGTGTTAGGGGCAGCAGATTAGGGGTACATAAGTATAACGTAGATGGCGGTCGGCAGATTAGGGGTTAAAAAAATTTAATCGAGTGGTGGCGATGTGTGGGGGCCTCGGTTTAGGGGTACATAGGTAGTTTATGGGTGTTAGTGTACTGTAGAGCACAGTAGTTAAGAGCTTTATGAACCGGCGTTAGCCCAAAAAGCTCTTAACTACTGACTTTTTTCTGCGGCTGGAGTTTGGTCGTTAGATTTCTAACGCTCACTTCAGCCACGACACTAAATACCGGCGTTAGAAAGATCCCATTGAAAAGATAGGATACGCAATTGAAGTAAGGGGATCTGCGGTATGGAAAAGTCGCGGCTGGAAAGTGAGCGTTAGACCCTTTCCTGACTGACTCCAAATACCGGCGGTAGCCCAAAACCAGCGTTAGGAGCCTCTAACGCTGGTGTTGACGGCTACCGCCCAACTCTAAATCTAGGCCTTAGGGAATTAATTTAATTATAGTGTAGTGTTAGGTGTAATTGTAACTTAGGTTAGGTTTTATTTTACAGGTACTTTTGTATTTATTTTAGCTAGGTAGTTATTAAATAGTTAATAACTATTTAATAACTAATCTACCTAGTTAAAATAAATACAAACTTGCCTGTAAAATAAAAATAAACCCTAAGCTAGCTACAATGTAATTATTAGTTATATTGTAGCTAGTTTAGGGTTTAATTTATAGGTAAGTATTTAGTTTTAAATAGGAATAATTTATTTAATGCTAGGAATATTTATTTAGATTTATTTAAATTATATTTAACTTAGGTTTAGGGGTTAATACATTTAATATAGTGGCAGCGGTGTAGGGGGGGAAGATTAGGGGTTAATAAATATAATGTAGGGGCAGATTAGGGGTTAATAAATATAATGTAGGTGGCGGTGGTGTAGGGGGGGCAGATTAGGGGTAATTAATATAATGTAGGTGGCGGCCATGTAGGTTGGGCAGATTAGGGGTTAATTAATATAATGTAGGTGGCGGCGGTGTAGGGGGCAGCAGATTAAGGGTTAATAAGTATAATGTAGGTGGCGGCAGGGTCTGGGAGCGGCGGTTTAGGGTTTAATACATTTATTAGAGTTGCGGTGAGCTCCGGGAGCGGCGGTTTAGGGGTTAATACATTTATTAGAGTTGCGGTGGGCTCCAGGAGCGGCGGTTTAGGGGTTAATACATTTATTAGAGTTGCGGTGGGCTCCGGGAACGGCGGTTTAGGGGTTAATAAGTTTATTTAGTTGCGGTGGGCTCTGGGAGCGGCGGTATAGGGGGTAAACAGTATAGTATAGTAGCAGTGTTTAGTGACAGTATACCAATAAAGCTGGGAAAAAGCCAAAGAGCAGCGAGATCAATGACTGTTAGTTGACAACAGTGCGCTGCTCATCGCCCTGTACTTGGTGCGCGGCATTTTGACAGTTTTTTTGATAATTTTGGAGAACGTATTCAGGTCCGTGGCAGTGATGTTAGGCGATCTTAGGCGAGTGTATTGGTGCCGTTGAATGCAAGTAAGTTGACAGCTTGATAAATAGATGCCATAGATTTAACATCAATTTTGATTATATCAAAAATAGCATCACAGATAAAATGATTAGCATGTTGAAGCAAACGAACAATGCTAGACAAATCAGGATCTGTTTCCTGTTGCGCTAAGCTATCCAACCAAAAGGTTGATGCAGCCGCAGCATTAGCCATAGAAATGGCAGGCCTGAGAATATAGCCAGAATATAAATAAGCTTTCCTTAGACAAGATTCAAGTTTCCTATCTAAAGGATCTTTAAAAGAAGTACTGTCTTCCATAGGAATAGTAGTACGTTTGGCAAGAGTAGAAATAGCCCCATCAACTTTAGGGACTTTTTCCCAAAACTCTAATCTAGCCTGATCACAGCCGCTAGCAAAGTGTACAACCTTTTAAACCTAGAAGAAGGAATGAAAGAAATACCAGGCTTAATCCATTCCTTAGCAATCACATCAGAAATAGCATCAGGAACTGGAAAAAACCTCAGGAGTAACCACAGGAGGTTTATAAACAGAATTTAAACATTTACTAATTTTGATATCAAGAGGACTAGACTCCTCAATATCCAAAGTAACCAACACTTCTTTTAACAAGGAATGAATATACTTAATCTTGAAAAGATAAGTAGATTTGTCAGTGTCAATGTCTGAGGTAGGATCTTCTGAATCAGAGAGATCCTCATCAGAGGAGGATATTTCAGTATGTTGTCGGTCATTAGAAATTTCATAAATTTTATGAGGAGTTTTAAAAGACCTTTTACGTTTATTAGAAGGCGGAATAGCAGACAAAGTCTTCTTTGTCGCATCAGCAATATCATTTTTCATATCAACAAGGATATCATGTACATTAGATGTTGAAGGACAACAGAAACTGTACTAGTACTGATGGAAACGTTTTCTGCATGCAAAAGCTTATCATGACAACTGTTACATACTACAGCTTGAGATATAATCTTAGCTAACTTACAACAGATACACTTAGCTTTGGTAGAACTGTGATCAGGCAGCAGGGTTCCAACAGTTGCTTCTGAGACAGGATCAGATTGAGACATCTTGCAAAATGTAAAAGAAAAAACAACATTAAAGCAAAATTTACAATTTCCTTAATTGGCAGTTTCAGGAATGGAAAAAAATGCAAACAGCATAGCCTTCTGAGCATATAGGAAGTGGGGTGAAAAATAAACTAAATTTTTTGGTGCCAAGTATGGTGAGGGGTGTATTTATATGCATTTTGAGGTTTGGGAAACTTTGCCCCTCCTGGTAGGATTGTATATTCCATATGTCACTAGCTCATGGACTCTTGCCAATTACATGAAAGAAAATAACATTACAAACAATACCAAACACTAAAATGATGAAAAATAAAAAAAAAATACATTACAAAAAAAAAAACTAAAATTAAAAAAATAAAAAATAATCTAAGATTACAAACAATAATAAACAAAATTATCCAAAATAATAAAAATTAAACCTAATCTAATACCCCTATAAAAACAAAAAAGTCACCCCAAAATAAAAATACCCCCTAACCTAAAAATAAACTACCAATAGCCCTTAAAAGGGCCTTTTATAGTGCATTGCCATGAAGCAATCAGCTCTTTTACCTTAAAAAATTACAAAGTACCCCCTAACAGTAAACCCCCTACCCAATCAACCCACCAAAATAAAAAATAACTCTAAAGGGACATTTGTATGGGCATTGCCTTAAAAGGGCATTTGTATGGGCATTGCCCTTAAAATGGCAATCAGCTCTTTTGCTGCCCATTAAAATAAAAAATCCCTAATCTAAAATAAAACCCACCCAAAAAAATAAAAATAAAACTAAGTCTAACCTCGAAATAGGTACTCACAGTTCCTGATGTCCGGCGATGAAGGTCTTCATACATGCAGCTCCATCTTCATCCATCGTGGGGACTATCTTCTATCTTCTTCCCGGAGGTGTGGAGCGGTCTCCCCCGATGCACGGATCCCAGACCGGTGGTCCTTCGCGGTGTGGAGGCTCCTCTTCATGCGACCTGAAGATTGAATGCAAGGTACCCCTTTTATATTTGGGGTACCTTGCATTCCTTTTGGCTGACATTTTCAAATCAGCCAATAGGATGAGAGTTGCTTAAATCATATTGGCTGTTCAAATTACATGCTCTGCTGGGATACTACCAGCCACTTGGCATCTGCAGTTCAGTTTCATTCATCTGCTAATAGCCTCCAAAGCTGCAACTCCCAGAATGAGCATGCTGTTACCCAATAATGGCACTTCGACTCTTCAAGGCCTAGCTTGGAGTAAGGAGTGGAGCTTGGACAGAAAAGAGCAGCAGAGCATCGTGGAACAGAATGTATATATAAAGTATGCACTAACTAATATGTATTCTTTCTTTTTCTGAAACAAAAATACACTGAAACAAATTTAAAAACAAAACATATTTTCTTTAAAAAAAAAATACCCTCTGACAACAATAGAAATGGTTCTTATTTTCAGTAAAGATAACCACTGACAGCAGTGCAAATGAGCCTTATTTTCTGTAAAACCTATCCACCAATACTACTGCAAAGAGCCTTCCTTTATAAATACCAGCAGACTCTAAGGCCTAGATTTGGAGTTTGGCGTTAGCCGTGAAAACCAGCGTTAGAGGCTCCTAACGCTGGTTTTAGGCTAACTCCGGTATTTGGAGTCACTCAAAAAAGGGTCTAACGCTCACTTTTCAGCCGCGACTTTTCCATACCGCAGATCCCCTTACGTCATTTGCGTATCCTATCTTTTCAATGGGATCTTTCTAACTCCGGTATTTAGAGTCGTGTCTGAAGTGAGCGTTAGAAATCTAACAATAAAACTCCAGCCGCAGAAAAAAGTCAGTAGTTAAGAGCTTTCTGGGCTAACGCCGGTTCATAAAGCTCTTAACTACTGTACTCTAAAGTACACTAACACCCATAAACTACCTATGTACCCCTAAACCGAGGTCCCCCCACATCGCCGCCACTCGATTAAATTTTTTTAACCCCTAATCTGCCGACCGCCACCTACGTTATACTTATGTACCCCTAATCTGCTGCCCCTAACACCGCCGACCCCTGTATTATATTTATTAACCCCTAATCTGCCCCCCACAACGTCGCCGCCAACTACCTACAATAATTAACCCCTAATCTGCCGACCACAAAGCGCCGCCACCTACATTATAGCTATGTACCCCTAATCTGCTGCCCCTAACACCGCCGACCCCTATATTATATTTATTAACCCCTAATCTGCCCCCCACAACGTCGCCTCCACCTGCCTACACTTATTAACCCCTAATCTGCCGACCGGATCGCACCGCTACTATAATAAAGTTATTAACCCCTAATCCGCATCACTAACCCTATAATAAATAGTATTAACCCCTAATCTGCCCTCCCTAACATCGCCGACACCTAACTTCAAACATTAACCCCTAATCTGCCGACCGGAGCTCACCGCTATTCTAATAAATGTATTAACCCCTAAAGCTAAGTCTAACCCTAACACTAACACCCCCCTAAGTTAAATATAATTTTAATGTAACGAAATTAATTAACTCTTATTAAATAAATTATTCCTATTTAAAACTAAATACTTACCTGTAAAATAAATCCTAATATAGCTACAATATAAATTATAATTACATTGTAGCTATTTTAGGATTAATATTTATTTTACAGGCAACTTTGTAATTATTTTAACCATGTACAATAGCTATTAAATAGTTAAGAACTAATTAATAGTTACCTAGTTAAAATAATTACAAAATTACCTGTAAAATAAATCCTAACCTAAGTTACAATTAAACCTAACACTATACTATCATTAAATTAATTAAATAAAATACCTACAATTACCTACAATTAAACCTAACACTACACTATCAATAAATTAATTAAATACAATATGTACAAATAAACTACAATGAAATAAACTAACTAAAGTACAAAAAATAAAAAAGAACTAAGTTACAAAAAATAAAAAAATATTTACAAACATAAGAAAAATATTACAACAATTTTAAACTAATTACACCTACTCTAAGCCCCCTAATAAAATAACAAAGACCCCCAAAATAAAAAATGCCCTACCCTATTCTAAATTACTAAAGTTCAAAGCTCTTTTACCTTACCAGCCCTGAACAGGGCCCTTTGCGGGGCATGCCCCAAGAAGTTCAGCTCTTTTTCCTGTAAAAAAACCCATACAATACCCCCCCCCAACATTACAACCCACCACCCACAAACCCCGAATCTAACCCAAACCCCCCTTAAATAAACCTAACACTAAGCCCCTGAAGATCATCCTACCTTGTCTTCACCTCACCAGGTATCACCGATCCGTCCTGGCTCCAAAATCTTCATCCAACCCAAGCGGGGGCTGGCGATCCATCATCCGGTGGCTGAAGAGGTCCAGAAGAGGCTCCAAAGTCTTCATCCTATCTGGGAAGAAGAGTAGATCCGGACCGGCAAACCATCATCTTCCAAGCGGCATCTTCTATCTTCATCCGATGAGGACCGGCTCCATCCTGAAGACCTCCGACGCGGACCCATCTTCATCCGGCGACGTCCAACTGAAGAATGACGGTTCCTTTAAGGGACGTCATCCAAGATGGCGTCCCTCGAATTCCGATTGGCTGATAGGATTCTATCAGCCAATCGGAATTAAAGTAGGAATATTCTGATTGGCTGATGGAATCAGCCAATCAGAATCAAGTTCAATCCGATTGGCTGATCCGATCAGCCAATCAGATTGAGCTCGCATTCTATTGGCTGATCGGAACATCCTCTTCTCCCGACGCCTACTAGCCGAATGACGGTTCCTTTAAATGACGTCATCCAAGATGGCGTCCCTCGAATCCTATCAGCCATTCGGAATTCGAGGGACGCCATCTTGGATGACGTCCCTTAAAGGAACCTTCATTCGGCTAGTAGGCGTCGGGAGAAGAGGATGTTCCGCATCGGATGGAAGATGATGGCTCCCGAAGAAAGAAGATTGAAGATGCCGTTGATAGAAGACTTCATCCGGATCATGGACCTCTTCAGCTCCCGCTTGGATAAAGACTTCATCCGGATCATGGACCTCTTCAGCTCCCGCTTGGATGAAGACTTCAGCTGGATCATGGACCTCTTCAGCCCCCCGCTTGGGCTTGGATCAGGACATCGGAGGAGCTCTTCAGGACGGATCGGTGAACCTGGTATGGTGAAGATAAGGTAGGAAGATCTTCAGGGGCTTAGTGTTTAAGTGTTTATTTAAGGGGAGTTTGGGTTAGATTAGGGGTATGAGGGTGGTGGGTTCTAACGTTGGGGGGGTATTGTATGTTTTTTTTACAGGCAAAAGAGCTGAACTTCTTGGGGCATGCCCCACAAAGGGCCCTGTTCAGGGCTGGTAAGGTAAAAGAGCTTTGAACTTTAGTAATTTAGAATAGGGTAGGGCATTTTGTTATTTTGGGGGTCTTTGTTATTTTATTAGGTGGCTTAGAGTAGGTGTAATTAGTTTAAAATTGTTGTAATATTTTTCTTATGTTTGTAGATATTTTTTTATTTTTTGTAATTTAGTTGTTTTTTATTTTTTGTACTTTAGTTAGTTTATTTCATTGTAGTTATTTGTACATATTGTATTTAATTAATTTATTGATAGTTTAGTGTTAGGTTTAATTCTAGGTAATTGTAGGTATTTTATTTAATTAATTTAATGATAGTATAGTTTTAGGTTTAATTGTAACTTAGGTTAGGATTTATTTTACAGGTAATGTTGTAATTATTTTAACTAGGTAACTATTAAATAGTTCTTAACTATTTAATAGCTATTGTACCTGGTTAAAATAAATACAAAGTTACCTGTAAAATAAATATTAATCCTAAAATAGCTACAATGTAATTATAATTTATATTGTAGCTATATTAGGATTTATTTTACAGGTAAGTATTTAGCTTTAAATAGGAATAATTTATTTAATAAGAGTTAATTAATTTCGTTAGATTAAAATTATATTTAATTTAGGGGGGGTGTTAGTGTTAGGGTTAGACAGCTTTAGGGGTTAATACATTTATTAGAATAGCGGTGAGCTCCGGTCGGCAGATTAGGGGTTAATAATTGAAGTTAGGTGTCGGCGATGTTAGGGAGGGCAGATTAGGGGTTAATACTATTTATTATAGGGTTAGTGAGGCGGATTAGGGGTTAATACCTTTATTATAGTAGCGCTCAGCTCCGGTCGGCAGATTAGGGGTTAATAAGTGTAGGCAGGTGGAGGCAACGTTGTGGGGAGCAGATTAGGGGTTAATAAATATAATATAGGGGTCGGCGGTGTTAGGGGCAGCAGATTAGGGGTACATAGGGATAATGTAAGTAGCGGCGGTTTACGGAGCGGCAGATTAGGGGTTAAAAAAAATATGCAGGGGTCAGCGATAGCGGGGGCGGCAGAATAGGGGTTAATAAGTGTAAGGTTAGGGGTGTTTAGACTCGGGGTACATGTTAGGGTGTTAGGTGCAGACGTAGGAAGTGTTTACGCATAGCAAACAATGGGGCTGCGTTAAGAGCTGAACGCGGCTTTTTTGCAGGTGTTAGGTTTTTTTTCAGCTCAAACAGCCCCATTGTTTCCTATGGGGGAATCGTGCACGAGCACGTTTTTGAGGCTGGCCGCGTCCGTAAGCAACTCTGGTATCGAGAATTGAAGTTGCGTTAAAAATGCTCTACGCTCCTTTTTTGGAGCCTAACGCAGCCTTTATGTGGACTCTCAATACCAGAGTTATTTTTATGGTGCGGCCAGAAAAAAGCCGGCGTTAGCTAGGCGGGTCTTTACCGACAAAACTCTAAATCTAGCCGTAATGCAAATGGCCTTATTTTCTGTAAACATATCTACTGACAACAGAGCAAATTGGCTTTTTTCCAGAAACAAAAATCAAAAAGACACTGACACTAATGCCCTAATGCATTGTGGCTCCTTCAACAAAGGATACCAAAAGCTATTTTGATAATAGAAGTAAATTGGAAATTGTTTAAAATTGTATCCTCTATCTGAATTAGGAAAGAACCATTTTGAGTCTCATGTCCCTTTAAATTAATTTTGAAGTGTCAGTCTCTACAGAATTGTCAATTAGATCAAAACAATTCAATGTATTAACTCTTTACCCATATATATATGTAGCCACCAATCAGCAAGTGCGATCCAGGGTTCTGAACCAAAAATGGGCCAGCTCGTAAGCTTACATTCCTGCTTTTTCAAATAAAGATACCAAGAGAATGAAGAAAAATTTATAATAGGATAAATTAGAAAATTGCTTAAAATTGCAAGCTCTATCGAAATCATTGGGAAAAAATGGGTTCAGTATCCCTTTAAGTATTTGTTGCATAAAAATGCTTTTTCATCGTTTCCTCTACTTAACTGAAAAGGGTTCCAATGCACTTATATATATGTCTACAGTATATGTGTGTACATACACATATACACATATAAATACATAAATACATATGTGCACACATATAAACATATGTATATATATATATTTATACACACATACATATATATTTAGACATGTATATGTATGTATTTCTATGTTAAATCCCTTTGCCGTTTTTTTTATAACACCTGAGACATATCTTTGAGCCCTTATAACTTTTTTGTGCAATATATTTTTATTAATTTTTATTAGATAGTGTTATAAGTGTAATAGTACATTGCAATGTATTTTTGATGTCTTTTGTGACCAGAGCACTGAGGACACGGTAATCATTCTAGCGTAAATTGTGATTGAGCTTATGGGGCCTATTTACTATGGTGCGAGCAGACATGATCCGATATAGCAGATCATGTCCGCTGCACATTGATAAATGCCGACAGCATACGCTGTCGGTATTTATCATTGCACCAGCAGCTCTTGTAAACTGCTGGTGCAATGCTGCCCCCTGCAGATTCGCGGCCAATGGGCCGCTAGCAGGGGGTGTCAATCAACCCGATCGTATTCGATCAGGTTGATTTATGTCCGCCGCCTTAGAGCAGGCGGACAGGTTATGGAGCAGTGGTCTTTAGACCGCTGCTTCATAACTTCTGTTTCCGGCGAGCCTTCAGACGGAGCTTTATAAATATGCCCCTATTCGTTTACTTTCAACTTGTAATACGAGCAGTAAACCCGACACGTGCAAATAACCGCAATAAACCCCTTTTCGCTCGCACATAACTGTTAATGCCCCACTCGTAACCTGCGCCTTGATTGGGCAGAGTTGGCACAAGAACTAAACATTCAGTATATCAGCTGTAGTTGCTCTGTAATTCAAGTGTCACTTTCCTTTGATTAATCTGCATGGCTGTAAAAAACAGAATGTAATTAGGAATGTTCGCGGTGCAATTAAAAAGACAGTTAATTATTAGGAGCTATCTCAAACAACTGATGGACTTCATAAAAATGCAAGCTGAACTCTGTTTTACTTCAGCAATTTACTTTCAAAGGCAGTGAAGGCTGAGTACTTTCGACCACAGGATTCCTGAGGCAGAAATGAGCCAGACTTTTGTAAAGCAAACCAAATTGCATCTAATTAAAACAATGCAATAACTTTTATTTTTTGGGGGCTTTTGTCCTTTTTCCAACCTTTCAATGAAGTCAAACATTTAAAAATCAAGGACAAGTTCATTATATGCCAGTTATACTGCTAATATTTTAATGAATTCATTCTTAAAGCAAACTTTGCATTATGGGTAGATATTGTTTAGACCAACTAGCTTGCTAGGATGTTTAGCTACTGTAACACAAAAAGTGCATTTATTGTATTACAGTCAAAATATGTATTCACAAATAATTATTTATAATCTGATTCTCAAGATACGTCTTATTATTTTCATCTTATTATCTACAATTCATAATCTTACATGCCAATTTAGGCCTATTCTTCAGCTCATATTACAAGATGAATGTAAAAATTGAGCGAAAGCCTCTCTTCACACACACACACATACAGTGGGGCAAAAAAGTATTTAGTCAGCCACCAATTGTGCAAGTTCTCCCACTTGAGAAGATGAGAGAGGCCTGTAATTTTCATCATAGGTATACCTCAACTATGAGAGACAAAATGTGGAAACAAATCCAGACAATCACATTGTCTGATTTGGAAATAATTGATTTGCATATTATGGTGGAAAATAAGTATTTGGTCACCTACAAACAAGCAAGATTTCTGGCTCTCACAGACCTGTATCTTCTTTAAGAGGCTCCTCTGTCCTCCACTCATTACCTGTATTAATTAACCTGTTTGAACTTGTTATCAGTATAAAAGACACCTGTCCACAACCTCAAACAGTCACACTCCAAACTCCACTATGGTGAAGACCAAAGAGCTGTCGAAGGACACCAGAAACCAAATTGTAGACCTGCACCAGGCTGGGAAGACTGAATCTGCAATAGGCAAGCAGCTTGGTGTGAAGAAATCAACTGTGGGAGCAATAATTTGAAAATGGAAGACATACAAGACCACTGATAATCTCCCTCGATCTGGGACTCCACGCAAGATCTCACCCCGTGGGGTCAAAATGATCACAAGAACGGTGAGCAAACATCCCAGAACCACACGGGGGGACCAAGTGAATGACCTGCAGAGAGCTGGGACCAACGTAACAAAGGCTACCATCAGTAACACACTACGCCGCAAGGGACTCAGATCCTGCAGTGCCAGATGTGTCCCCATGCTTAAGCCAGTACATGTCCGGACCCGTCTGAATTATGCTAGAGAGCATTTGGATGATCCAGAAGCGGATTGGGAGAATGTCATATGGTCAGATGAAACCAAAGTAGAATGTTTGGTAGAAACACAACTCGTCGTGTTTGGAGGAGAGAGAATGCTGAGTTGCAACCAAAGAACACCATACCTACTGTGAAGCATGGGGGTGACAACATCATGCTTTGGGGCTGTTTCTCTGCAAAGGGAACAGGACGACTGATCCGTGTACATGAAAGAATGAATGGGGCCATGTATTGTGAGTTTTTGAGTGCAAACCTCCTTCCATCAGCAAGGGCATTGAAGATGAAACATGGCTGGGTCTTTCAGCATGACAATGATCCCAAACACACCGCCCGGGCAACAAAGGAGTGGCTTCGTAAGAAGCATTTCAAGGTCCTGGAGTGGCCTAGCCAGGCTCCAGATCTCAACCCCATAGAAAACCTTTGGAGGGAGTTGAAACTCTGTGTTGCCCAGCGACAGCCCCATAACATCACTGCTCTAGAGGGGATCTGCATGCAGGAATGGGCCAACATACCAGCAACAGTGTGTGACAACCTTGTGAAGACTTACAGAAAATGTTTGACCTCTGTCATTGCCAACAAAGGATATATAACAAAGTATTGAGATGAACTTTGATATTGACCAAATACTTATTTTCCACCATAATTTGCAAATACAGGGAGTGCAGAATTATTAGGCAAGTTGTATTTTTGAGGATTAATTTTATTATTGAACAACAACCATGTTCTCAATGAACCCAAAAAACTCATTAATATCAAAGCTGAATAGTTTTGGAAGTAGTTTTTAGTTTGTTTTTAGTTATAGCTATTTTTGGGGGATATCTGTGTGTGCAGGTGACTATTACTGTGCATAATTATTAAGCAACTTAACAAAAAACAAATATATACCCATTTCAATTATTTATTTTTACCAGTGAAACCAATATAACATCTCAACATTCACAAATATACATTTCTGACATTCAAAAACAAAACAAAAACAAATCAGTGACCAATATAGCCACCTTTCTTTGCAAGGACACTCAAAAGCCTGCCATCCATGGATTCTGTCAGTGTTTTGATCTGTTCACCATCAACATTGCGTGCAGCAGCAACCACAGCCTCCCAGACACTGTTCAGAGAGGTGTACTGTTTTCCCTCCTTGTAAATCTCACATTTGATGATGGACCACAGGTTCTCAATGGGGTTCAGATCAGGTGAACAAGGAGGCCATGTCATTAGATTTTCTTCTTTTATACCCTTTCTTGCCAGCCACGCTGTGGAGTACTTGGAAGCGCGTGATGGAGCATTGTCCTGCATGAAAATCATGTTTTTCTTGAAGGATGCAGACTTCTTCCTGTACCACTGCTTGAAGAAGGTGTCTTCCAGAAACTGGCAGTAGGACTGGGAGTTGAGCTTGACTCCATCCTCAACCCAAAAAGGCCCCACAAGCTCATCTTTGATGATACCAGCCCAAACCAGTACTCCACCTCCACCTTGCTGGCGTCTGAGTCGGACTGGAGCTCTCTGCCCTTTACCAATCCAGCCACGGGCCCATCCATCTGGCCCATCAAGACTCACTCTCATTTCATCAGTCCATAAAACCTTAGAAAAATCAGTCTTGAGATATTTCTTGGCCCAGTCTTGACGTTTCAGCTTGTGTGTCTTGTTCAGTGGTGGTCGTCTTTCAGCCTTTCTTACCTTGGCCATGTCTCTGAGTATTGCACACCTTGTGCTTTTGGGCACTCCAGTGATGTTGCAGCTCTGAAATATGGCCAAACTGGTGGCAAGTGGCATCTTGGCAGCTGCACGCTTGACTTTTCTCAGTTCATGGGCAGTTATTTTGCGCCTTGGTTTTTCCACACGCTTCTTGCAACCCTGTTGACTATTTTGAATGAAACGCTTGATTGTTCGATGATCACGCTTCAGAAGCTTTGCAATTTTAAGAGTGCTGCATCCCTCTGCAAGATATCTCACTATTTTTGACTTTTCTGAGCCTGTCAAGTCCTTCTTTTGACCCATTTTGCCAAAGGAAAGGAAGTTGCCTAATAATTATGCACACCTGATATAGGGTGTTGATGTCATTAGACCACACCCCTTCTCATTACAGAGATGCACATCACCTAATATGCTTAATTGGTAGTAGGCTTTCAAGCCTATACAGCTTGGAGTAAGACAACATGCATAAAGAGGATGATGTGGTCAAAATACTCATTTGCCTAATAATTCTGCACTCCCTGTAAATTATTTCCAAATCAGACAATGTGATTGTCTGGATTTGTTTCCACATTTTGTCTCTCATAGTTGAGTTATACCTATGATGAAAATTACAGGCCTCTCTCATCTTCTTAAGTGGGAGAACTTGCACAATTGGTGGCTGACTAAGTACTTTTTTGCCCCACTGTATATGTTTTAAAAAAAATAAAAATATATATATATATATATATGTATAAACCTATATATCTATATGGATATATATATATATATATATATACATATTTAAAAATAAAACATATACATTACATATATATATGTAATACTTTATTTTAATATGTTTTACATGTGTTTTGTTACACTTTTATACTAGTCTCAAGTCGTGCTAATTTTTTTTAGTGCTGTTAATTGTTGCTCTCGAACTCAACTTGTAATATGAGAAATTTTTAGCACAGCTGCACTATCCATTGCAAGTATAGAGAACGATAAAGAGATGTTGACCGTGCTAAATGTTTTCTCGTAATTTTGTTTTACCATGGACTTGTAATACCAGACTGAGCGCAAATTTTAGCACGGGCCTGCAGTATTGATAGCACTCCACCTGTAATCTAGGCCTTTATCTGCTTGATTAAATTGGTCCAGTAAGCCATTTTCAAATGTAAAGCTATCATTATCATGCATTAAGAATAATTTGATAGCTTTCAATCGTGTAGGGACAATAAACATCTTGAGATTTGTATATAAAATCTTTAGTTATGTATAATAAAACAAGATAAACATGTAATTTAGCTCTAATTCTAATTCCCAGAACTTAAACTGAACCCTGCTTACTTATCAAGGCTAACTCTGTTACATATTGTTCCCTAATTGGCATTATGAGATAACATTTGCTAAACAATACACTCTATGCTAACATTATAGCCAGTGAACAAGTGCCTGGGGGCACTAAACGCATATGATACGGGCGAGCTAAGGTCCACATATCTCCTTTTTGTATGCCGCTGAATGTGCGGTGTTCCTGCATCTTTTTATTCGAATAAAGACTAACTGTTTTTACATTGATTACCTTGTTGTAGTCTTCAGTGCCGGAATTTGTGTTGATGGCTAAAGCCCAGGTTGGCTCCTCCAAAAAAGGCAAATGGTAAGTAGAGTTTGGCTATTGATAAATAATTTCAGTAAAAAGAATGTTAATGTGTTTGAAAAATGTTAAGACTTGGTTAATATGTTTTTCCACAGCAACACAACATAAATGTCTTATAATTTCAGGGTGTCTACTGTCCCTTTAAAAAAAAATATCATAATGCAAAAATAATGCACTGTATTTTGTTAGACCATGGAATTTTGCACTACTGACCATAGCTAACTATGGGGTCCATCTGCTATTTTTGTCTAATATCAAGTTTTCAACTTTGTCAGAATATTTTTCAAGTGATCACAATCCTGAATGGCTGAGAAATAATTGTAACAAATACTATACTGAAATGTGTTCTCAGTTGTAAAGTTATTGTTATCGACATTGAAAATTACAGTACAGGTACAAATCCGGAAATCCAGAATTATTTTGAGATCTAGACCTTTTTATTAATAATTTTCTTTTTTTTTTTTAAATATTAAAAATTACAATTTGTCCCTGCCAGTAAGTCTTATCTGCCTGCATCTTTGGTTTGCTTTTTTTGTGTTGTAAAAGGCGAATGCTAATCTACTCTATAGTTACTTAGAACAACAACTAATATGTTTCTGATTTTAGTGCTGTACCTATACCACCCGTCTAATGGTACAATTACAATAGTACAAGTGCAGTGTCCACTTTGTGCTCAGACTCATGCAAACAGTATTGCTTTATTTGGTTAAAAATGTAACAGAAGACCTGTTATACTTATAGGGCCAGATTACAAGTGAAGCGCTATCGGATTATTTTGCTTGAGCGCTAACTGCACTCAAATTAACATTTTGAACATAGGTGGATTAGCATGCATAATACAAGCTAAAAGTAAAAGCATTTGGCGTACAAGCAAACCTGGGAGAGCGCTGTTTAAAACCCACCCACAGATTTATCTTTGTGAAGAACACATGAATCAAGCCACGTACAAAGTTATCTTGAAAGAAAAATTGCTTCTTTCTGCTATGACAATGTTCCCCAACTCTGAGGATTGTTTTTTCCAATGCTCCATGCCACACAGCCAGGTCAATAAAGGTATGAATGGAGAACCACCAGATCAAGACCCAGCCATGACCAGCCCAAATTTCCAGACCTGAACCCTATTGAAAACCTCGGAATGTGATAAAGAGGAAGATGAATGATCACAAGCCATCAAACAAAGCTGAGCTGTTTACGCCAAAAGTGGCACAAAGTCATCCAACAGCAATGTGAAGGACGGGTGGAGAGTATACCAAGACATAAAAGCTGTGATTGAAAAATGAGGGTTATTACACCAAATATTGATTTTGAACTCTTACTAAGCTAAAACATTAGTATTGTGTTATTTGAAAATTAATATGAACTTGTTTTCTTTGCATTATTTGAGGTCTGCATCTTTTTTTTTTTAATCATTGACTAGTTGTCATTTTCTGCAAATTAATCCTCTAAATGACAATATTTTATTTGGAATTTGCGAGAAATTTTGTCAGTAGTTTATAGAATAAAACACACATATTCATTTTCCTCAAACACATAATTATAAATAGTAAAACCAGAGAAACTGATAACCCAGCAAACAAAAATGTACATTGTGCTTGGCTGTACGTGTTTACTTTCAACTTGTAATGCGGCCGCAATATCGCGCAGGCGTTAACATTAGCGAGCCACTTGTAATCTAACCCTTATTATTTATAAACTTGTAAAATCACAAAATAAATTTAAAAACAATATATGATTAATATGAACACAATAATGTGTTTCTCTGCCCCTTTGTTTAGTTGTTTCCTTAGGAAAGTTTTTAATCAATAATGCCCAGATTATAAATTGAACACTACCGATAACTCATAGTGCGCTATCACTATTGAGGACCAGCGCTCAGAATATAGTAGTCAATGGTAAAACAGAATTACCAGGGAATGTTTCCTGCGGCCGCCATCTCTTTAAAATGATATTGTGGCCAATCTAAAGATTGTTCATATTATAAGTTGCGAGTTATGTGTTGGGCATCAGCCGTACTAAAAGATTTAGCTCAACTTGAGACCTGAAGTAAAGTGTTAGGGCTAGAATAAAAGTATAATAAAACACATGTAAAACATATTAAAATAAAGTATGACACTTATTACATTTAAAATATATGTTCATTATAAAAATGTGTTATTCAAGTCACTAGATCGTTATAGGTAGCAGTACTAACAGTTTTTGGTATGGATGAGCTACTCAATGTATCTCTAGTCCAATATTGTGTAACATATTCAAGTATGGAGCACTTAAATGGCAGTTATCGAGTAACTATCAGGGGAAATTTAAGTGTAATGTTTATCCTTTACTTCCAAAAGTAGTACATTTCCCTGCTGTAAAAAAAAAAAATGTAAAGCATCATCATTACCCCATTCCACTCCTAGCAGTTTTAACCCACTCCAGTCCTCTGCACATCACCCATGTCTATTGGCCGTCTAACCCTAACATCAGTATTTCTCAACTCCAACCCTCAAGCACCCCTAACAGGCCAGATTTTAAAGATATCTTTACAACAGCACAGGTGAAATAATCAGCTGATCAGTAACTATGGTTACTACCCTGCTCTCTCACATAAGCTGATTATTTCACCTGTGCTCTATTTCAGATATTATGAAAATGTGGCCTGTTTTGGGTACTTGAGGACTGGAGTTGAGAAACCGTGCCTCACATGATCCTCTATGACTCTGCATAAGCAATTATCAAGGGAGCCGGCAGCCATGTTAGAATTTTGAAATTTCAAAGTAAAACTTATAGGTATGTCCTTTTCTTCAGACAACACCACTGCCACAGACCGGACTAGCGGGACACCTCCTTTTCCATCTACTCCAACTGCCTTCCAAGACTGAGACAGGGCCAAACTCCACCCCCAGGAGACCCTCTGGGGCTGGCAAAAATAGAGCTTGTTTTACTCTCCAGCATGTACTACCGAGCTGTATGCAAGCAATCTTCAAGAATAAGTCATAGAGCAGTATATAGCTCCTCCATATTAGCTTTTATAACAGGCGCAGTAACTTAGAAGATGAATGGCTTAGGAATTAGAGAGAGGTAGTATGAACTATACTGCTCACTTAGTATCTGGGTTGCCGGGGGGAGGGGTGTTGAGATCTTTTACATACACACAGGGCCACAAAAATTATCAACGATCAAGACCGGTTTAGCTTGAAATTTTAAAAATAAAGTTGGCTATCAGTTCTGTAGTTTCAATGGCAACAATAAGTATATAAATCAATCAATGTTGGATGGCATACTTATCTTTAGATACACAACAGAATGTACTAATCCTTTGCACAGCTTCCAGTATTGTGACCTACCATATATATATATATATAAAACAATTTCTTAACACACCTTTGGTTTTAGTGCACTTGACTTAGCACACCTTTTGGGTTAGCGCTTGAACAAAAGCGAGAAAAGGGTTTTGTAGCAAGCTCCTTTGAAGTCTATTGGGAGTGGGAATTAGCATAAGGCTTTCCTTAATTGATAACTTTTAACTTACAGTATGAGTACAAGAATAAAAGCTCTGTTGATTTAACTTGAGAGGTGTTAGCATTCAATAGTGCTAATAGTTTTTAGCTCCACTTGTAATCTAGCCCTTAAAGTTTTGATTTTATACTGTATTGCTGCGGTTTAGTTGGACATGAGTGAGCTGAGGATTCTGAATCCTATCCTGCGTAAAGACATAATTGGTCTGGGTTCCAATTATATGCAAGTAGACATCAACTGTGCCTTGGTTTGGACGTTTCCTGTTTCACACAGAGTATTCTATGTGGCCCTCCACCTTTATTTTTCAGAGAATTGGTGCAGTTTATTATACCTACCTAGGGGATCTACTCCAATTCATTATAGGAGCTGTACATGGGTTTTCACTGGACTCAAAATACAGGCTATTCCATGCATTTGAAATAAAGAACACCCAATAACTATGTGGGTTTAAAATGCTTTTGATCAACCAGAATACATTTTTTGTGCAGCTTTTCTTTTTCAACAGCCATGACTTTACTGATATCCTCACTTCAATTCTTTTGATACTAAAAAAAATCCTTTCATTTGGTCCATGATTAGTTAATTTGTTTATTCATTTGTTAATGTAAATCTGTGAACCTTATTTATTATGGGGAACATCTTCAGATGGGCAGCTGGATAGCAGCTTATAGTTGAATTTTAATTAGTAGGTAGTGATAATGTTACAAGCCAGCAGCTGCACAAACAGATATCTTTTTTAATGTGGTCAGAACTGTCAAGAACAAAATTGAAGTTTACATACTTAGGGGTCAATTTTTCAAAGGCTTTGCAAGCCTTTCGACCCACTACGGCTGCAGGTTCTCACAAGAGAACCTGCACGCCGTATTTAACAAGCAGTGGTCATCAGACCGCTGCTTCCCAAATTTTTTGCCACCTCTAAAGTGGCGAAATTCAATCTCCGCGGTCGAGTCCGACCAGGGAGATTGACAGCTCCTTCCCGCGTGTGATTGGCTGTGCGCGGGCAGGGGGCAGGATTGCTCAAAATAGCGCTTGTGTGCAATGCTGAATTCCGCCAGGGGACTTCAGCCCGCCAGAGGTGAGCTGCGGCAGACAGGGGCGCGTATGTGCGCCCCTGTCTGCCTCAGCTTGATAAATCGCTGCCCATAAAGGACCAGTAAATAGTGTATATTTGCATAATCAACAAATGCATGATAAAAAGACAATGCAATAACACTTAGTCTAAACTTCAAATGAGTAGTCACTCCTCCTGTATCATGTGACAGCCATCAGCCAAATGAAAAGGAAATTGTTAAATCACTATTGATTAATGAAAAACTGTAAAGGCAGCTGTATGAACCCCCTTTAAATTGGTTGGGCTCTCTCTTTCCCACCCCCCACTGTGAGATTGATTTCTGCTGCTGTCTCTTACTTACACAGCTTTTCTATAGAGAATACTGCAATATTAATATTTTCAATATAGGTGGTGGTTTAAACAAGACAAAATCAGCTATTTCAAATGACAAAATAAAGGTAAACAGCTATTTGTAAAGAAGTTAATACACACTAACAGGTAAGGATAACTGAGAAAACTGGGCAAAACTTATATAGTACAATGTCAAGGATTAAATAGCGACATCTCTATTTTTGCAGATGATACTAAGTTAAGTAAGGTCATAAGGTCAGAGCAGGACGAACTGTCTTTACAAAGGGATTTGCTAAAATTAGAACTATGGGCAAGTGAATGGAAAATGAGATTTAATACGGAAAAATGCAAGGTTCTACATTTTGGAAGTAAAAATAAGCAGGCTACGTATTTTTTAAATGGGACAAGACTTAGCCAAACACAGGAGGAAAGGGATTTGGGAGTAGTAATAGATAACAAGCTAAAGATGGGTGCACAATGCAGGGCAGCGGCTTCAAAGGCTAATAAGATACTAGCATGTATTAAAAGAGGTATTGATTCAAGGGAGGAAAGCATAATTCTGTCATTATATAAAGCCCTGGTAAGACCTCACCTTGAGTTTGGAGTGCAGTTCTGGGGACCAATTGCTAAAAAAGATATTGCAGAACTAGAAAAAGTTCAGAGAAGGGCCACAAAGCTAATAAGGGGATTGGAGAAATTAACCTATGAGGAGAGGCTAGCCAAACTGGGTCTGTTTTCTTTAGAAAAAAGGCGCTTGAGAGGTGACATGATTACTTTATATAAATATATTCAAGGCCCATATACAGAGATGGCAGAAGCTTTGTTTATTCCAAGAAAATTGTTTCTGACAAGAGGTCATAATTTAAGGTTGGAGGAACGGAGATTTAATCTCCTGCAACGGAAACGTTTTTTCACTGTGAGAGCAATAAAATTGTGGAACTCATTACCAAAGGAGGTAGTGAATGCCAATACCATAGATACATTTAAAAATAGTCTGGATAAGTTTCTGTATACAAACAAAATTCATGGATATGATTGCTAGTATTAAATGGGTCACATTTTAATGGGGTTATTTAAGCTTAACTGGAGCTTTTTGTAAGTATTTTAGATTTGTATAGGTTGAACTCGATGGACTTCAGTCTTTTTTTCAACCTTATCTACTATGTTACTATGTTACTATGTCACATGTTAATAACATGATTTCCTGGGTAAAAACCAAAGCATTCCATTAACAATGCTTTTCCCCCCACAATATCCTTATATTGCAATACAGATCCCAACAGAGAGCTTGGGACAGCAAATATGCAATTATGAAATACATATAAAGCCTTGCTGCAATGTATAACAGATGCTAGATTTAGAAATAGCAGCTGGTATGCAGGGCCACCACTAGAAATTTTGCCCCCCCCCCCCCCCCCATTGACATGCACAATTTTTTACCAAGTGACTAAAAAGTATATATGCACTTTATTCTTAAGTGTAGTCAAACTTGGAAATGTTGTAAAGGTAGTAACACACAAACACAGAAACACACAGACACACTCATACACTGAAACACACACTCACACATAAGGACTCACATATAGACACTCTAGCAGATACGCAAAGAAACACACAAACACACTCAGACACAGACACCCAAACAGACACTCAGCACTTGTTTACATTGACCTGACAAGTAATGAGGTAGACTACAGTTTTGTCAAAAAAGGAGATTTACAAGGCAAAATATGGAGTTCTGATTATCTTTTTGTCAAGGAAGATACCAACTATATAATGACAACAGCATGCAGTGGATGAAAGGAAGGGCCCTGAACTGTCTAAACAATAATTTAAAGGTTAAATGGTAGATTGGTGACATCCGCAAATGTCGCATTAGTCTCAAAGTCTGTAGAAAGATGTGAATAATCAGTAGTAAGGTCAAAATGTCCTAAAAAGGAACGCACACAAACACAAACTCAACCACAAACTTGCACATACACCCAAGGAAACACCCACCGAGACAGCCTCAGAAGACACACAAAGACATACACACTCACAGACACCCACAGAAAACACACAAAGACATACACACATACACAGAGAGACACCAACAGAAAGCGCACAAAGATTCACACACACACAGACACTCATAGAAAACGCACAAAGACATACATACACACACACCCTCATTGAGACATCCACAGAAAACACACAAAGACATACACACACCCTTGCAGAGACACCCACAGACATACATACACACACAAACACAAGCTCACAGAGACATCCACAGAAAACACCCAAAGAGATACACACCCACCTTCACAGAGGCATCCACAGAAAATACACAAAAACATGCATACACACACACACACCCTCACAGAGACAACCACAGAAAATGCACAGACATACGCACACACCCTCACAGAGACATCCACAGATAATGCACAAAGACATACACTCACACCCTCACAGAGACATCCACAGAAAATGCACAAAAAAGGACACACACACCCTCACAGAGAGACCCACAGAAGAAAAAAAATTACCTACACACTCATAGAGAAACAAAGAAAAGCACAAAGACATAAACACACAGACATCCACAGAAATACTCACAGGAGGTAACATTTCTGCACATTGCCATCCCCTAAATCAACAATGTGTGACATTCTTTTTAAAGAATCATATTTGTAAATATGTAAACAAAAATTAGTAGATGAATAAAAGTACTTTTAAAAGGTGTACATATGTTTCCCTATGGGTTTCCCCATTTTCCCCAACCAAGATCACCACTTTAATTCTTGTGTACAAATGTTCCCATCTGTAAGCTGTACTTATGGATTTTGAAAAGGCTGTACTCTATATGGTCTTGGTGGAACCATAAGCCATGGTATTTAGTCTCATACCATTAGATCTGGTTAAATGCAGGATTTAGGCTTATTTGTATGTATTTCAAAATTACGTCAGCTTTAAACTGAACAGTATAGCATTTTATGCAGATGTAAAAATCTTAGATAAAATGCCTTCTGGCATCTGGAAAGTCCTTGCATAAAGGGGCAGTAAACTGGAATGTAATATATATATATATATATATATATATATATATATATATATATATATATATATATATATATATATATATATATATATAAATAAAAAGAATCATATTTGCCAAAAGGGCACTTACTATTTGTGTATTAAGGATGAAACATTTCTGCATAGTTTTAAATATAGAATTTCTACAAGTCTGTCTCTCTCTATGCATAGTGGTTTAGTGCACACTCAGAAATCCTCTGAAATGCTAATGCTTTACTCCTTGTAATGGCATTTCCTGTGCTCAATAGAAATCTGCTGTAGTGCCCTCTGGTGGCTGCCAAAATTAAAAAAATAATAATAATAGTTCTGCTTGCCTCATGGGCCCCCCTGGCCCAGTGGGCCCCTGACAGGAGTCACCTCTTTCACCAACTGATGGCGACCCTGCTGGTAGGGACTATTTTCTCCATCATCTCAGCACAACCAGGGCTATAACATAAAAATTGGGCATTTTGCAAAACCCCCACTTCTTATCAAGACTTCAAATCAACACAAGACTCCCACTCAAACATTACCTAAGACCCCTACCCTATGTAAGGCCATTTACCCCTAGACCCTAAAAGACCAAACTCAATGCAACCCCCACATTGCAAGACCCTTATACAACCCCACATTTTTATCTAATAGAGTCCACAGTGTGTGAATCTCACCCTAAAGTTCTTTCTTACTTGGACACTAGATCCAGCATTAATCACAGAATTAATCAATTATGTCTGAAGCTCTTGCATCTTCACCCTCTCTAAAAATGGGAGTCTTCAGTCATGATTGAACCCTTGGTTCCACTGTCTATGACTGATTCTGGCTGTCTAATAATAATACAACGTTTAAAAACAAAATTTATGATTAAATGATAAATTTATTTATTTTATTATGGTGAGTCCATGATCCATCACATGTGGAATTAAAGTCCAGTCCTACAGGAAGAGGCGAAACACCCCACACAAGAGTTTTAATCCATCCTACTTTCCCATGATTCCTTAGTCATACATATGGCCAAGAGAAAAGAAGAAAACAGGGTAAAAAAATGCAAACGGATACTGCCACCACTGTTATGGAAAAAAACAAGGGTGGGTTTTTTGGACTCTCACCATCATGAAAGAAATTAATTTATCAGATAAGCATACATTTTGTTTTCTTTCATAAGATGGTGGGAGCCCAGAAGCCATCAAAAAAGGGATCCTATACCCAAGCTGTGAATTCCACGAGACCACCATGAAATAGAGAGGGAATAATAGTTAAGGCAGCTAGAGCTACTAGACAGGCACTGTGGCCTGCAGAACTTTCCTACCAAAAGCAGCTTCAGAAGAGGCAAACGTGTCAAAATGATAGAATTTGGTAATGGAATGAAAAAATGACCAAGTAGCTGCCTTGTATATCTGTTCATTAAAAGCTTTTTTTCTAAAAACCAAGAAGTGGTCACTATTCTGGTAAAATGAGCATTAATTCATTCAGGAGGAGACTTACCTGCAACTAGGTAGTCTTTGCGAATCAAAGCCAAGGTGATGCATGCAGTAGCTTTCTGTCCCTTGCGGGGGACCTGGAAAATGGATAGGTAGATCAGGAAAGAAGAAATTCTGAATTATTTAGTGGCTTGAAAAAAACATCCAAGTTAAGAATTGATCTCTCCTAAAGTTTTTTTTTTTTTTTTTTTCTTTGGTGCTGGACAGAGAAATGGGACTAAAATGTCCTAATTGATATTTTCAGAAAAATAACTTTAGGAAGGAAAGAGAACCTTTCAAGACAGCAGTTGAATATCTGGAATATGCATAGGTTCAAATGGCTGAGCTTGAAGATACCCTCAAAACCAATTTAAAGATCCACAGAGAGAAAAGCAGGCCTGATAACTGGTCTTATGCTTACAAAATCTTGAACAAAGGCTTAAATGTCAGGAAGTCTTGAAACCTTCTTGTGATATAAGACTTAAAGGGTGCAAATTTGGCCTTTAAGGGAACTGGCTGATAAACCTTTAACAAGACCATCCTGCAAAAAATTTAAGGATTCGAGAAATATGAAAGAGTTCCAATGGTAATTCTTAGACTCACACCAGAAAAGGAAAACTTTCCAGACTTTGTGATAAATTTGTCTTGTAACAGGCTTGCTGGCCAAATCAAAGTGATCTGAAAAAACCTCTCCGACAAAATCAGATGATCAATTGCAATGACGTCAAATTGGGACCCTGAGAGAGAAGGTCCTTCCTGAGAGGAAGACACCAAGGCTGGCTTGAGGACAATTGTACCAGATCTATGTACCAAGTCCTGCAAAGCCATACAAGTACAAATAAAATCCCTTAGGCCACACCTGTTTTATCCTGGCTATTATGCTCTATAGTAAAACAAAAAGAGGAAAGATGTAAATCAGATTGAATGATCAGGAAATAATTAGTGCATCTAATATAGTCGCTTGTGGATCTCAAGATCTCGCACAAATATTGGGGTATCTTCTAATTCAAGCAAGAAGCCATAAGGTCTATGTCTGGCCTTCCTGAACAATGCACAATATACCTCCTGATTTAAAGACCATTCACTGGGGTGAAGGTGCTGATGGAGATGAGAAAAAACACAGAGGGGCCCAATGACCTAGTACCATCAACACAATATGAATACAAATAAGGAAAGTGCTTTTCTTACACTTAGATGTAGAGAATCCTTCTGGACTATGAAGTTGAAAACACTTCAACCAGAAGGATTAAATGAGAATTTTTATATGGCCGCTTTTATATAATATATTTGATTATGGGAAGATTTGGTATTATCAGTATGTATATTTAGCACTAGAGTAGGTAATCACTTCACACAAGTTTATTAACTATTACACTATTATAGATTGCTGGATCTTATTTATGGTTATTCAATACATGCACTATACACCCTAATTATGTTTATTCCTCTATTAGTCCATTTGGTTTCTTGGGGTGGGCTACAGCTTCACCCATCATTTTTAGTCATATATAGTGATGTCGCGAATTGTTCGCTGGCGAATAGTTCCCGGCGAACATAGCTTGTTTGCGTTCGCAACGGCGGTCGAACATATGCGATGTTCGATCTGCCCCCTATTCGTCATCATTGAGTAAACTTTGACCCTGTATCTCACAGTCTGCAGACACATTCCAGCCAATCAGCAGCAGACCCTCCCTCCCAGCTCCTGGACAGGAGCCATTTTAGATTCATTCGGAAGCTGCATTCTTAGTGAGAGGAGGGACAGTGTAGCTGCTGCTGATTTAATAGGGAAATTGATAGCTAGGCTAGTGTATTCACTGTCCACTACAGTCCTGAAGGACTCATCTGATCTCTGCTGTAAGGACAGCACCCCAAAAAGCCCTTTTTAGGGCTAGAACATCAGTCTGTTTTTTTTTCCTGTGTAATCTAATTGCAGTTGCCTGCCTGCCAAGCCACTTGCCCAGTGCCACCACTCATATCTGGTGTAACAGTAGTGTAAATTTAAAAAAAAAAAACTTTTTTGACTGTGAAACATCAGTCTGCTAGTGTAATCTAATTGCAGTTGCCTGCCTGCCAGCGTGTGTGCCAGGCCCACTTGCCCAGTGCCACCACTCATATCTGGTGTAACAGTAGTGTAAATTTAAAAAAAAAAAACTTTTTTGACTGTGAAACATCAGTCTGCTAGTGTAATCTAATTGCAGTAGCCTGCCTGCCAGCATGTGTGCCAGGCTCACAGTGTATACTGTGCCCACTTGCCCAGTGCCACCACTCATATCTGGTGTAACAGTAGTGTAAATTTAAAAAAAAAGAGTTATCACTCATCCGATCTCGCTGCTCTTCGGCTTTTTGACAGCTTTATTGCTTGCCTGTCACTAAGCACCCACACTAAACTACACTGTTCTACCCCCTATACCAGCGCCCCCAGAGCCCCCCACAACTCAATAAAATTATTAACCCCTAAACCGCCGCTCCCGGACATCGCCGCCACCTACATTATACCTAGTAACCCCTATCCTGCCCCCCTATACCGCCGCCCTCTATAATAAAGTTATTAACCCCTATCCTGCTGATCCCGGACCACGCTGCAACTAAATAAATAGTTTAACCCCTAAACCGCCGCTCCCGGACCCTGCCACAACCTATATTAAACTTATTAACCCCTAATCTGCCCCCCTACAACATCGCCACCTATAATAAATTTATTAACCCCTATCCTGCCCCCCACTACACCGCCGCCACTGTAATAAAATTATTAACCCCTAAACCTAAGTCTAACACTAACCCTAACACCCCCCTAGCTTAAATATTAATTAAATAAATCTAAATAATATTTCTCTTATTAACTAAATTAATCCTATTTAAAACTAAATACTTACCTTTAAAATAAACCCTAATATAGCTACAATATAAATAATAATTATATTGTAGCTATCTTAGGATTTATTTTTATTTTACAGTCAACTTTCAATTTATTTTAACTAGGTACAATAGCTATTAAATAGTTATTAACTATTTAATAGCTACCTAGTTAAAATAAAGAGAAATTAACCTGTAAAATAAAAACTAACCTAAGTTACAATTACACCTAACACTACACTATACGTTAATAAATTATTTCTATTTAAAACTAAATACTTACCTGTAAAATAAACCCTAAGATAGCTACAATATAAATAATAATTATATTGTAGCTATTTTAGGATTTATATTTATTTTACAGGTAACTTTGTATTTATTTTAGCTAGTTAGAATAGTTATTAAATAGTTATTAACTATTTAATAACTACCTAGCTAAAAGAAATACAAAATTACCTGTAAAATAAATCCTAACCTAAGTTACAATTAAACCTAACACTACACTATCATTAAATAAATTAGTTACAAATAACTACAATTAAATATACTAACTAAAGTACAAAAAATAAAAAATCTAAGTTACAAAAAATAAAAAAAATAAGTTACAAACATTTAAAAAATATTACAACAATTTTAAGCTACTTACACCTAATCTAAGCCCCCTAATAAAATAACAAAGCCCCCCAAAATAAAAAAAATGCCCTACCCTATTCTAAATTAAAAAGTTCAAAGCTCTTTTACCTTACCAGCCCTTAAAAGGGCCTTTTGCGGGGCATGCCCCAAAGAATTCTGCTCTTTTGCCTGTAAAAGAAAAATACAACCCCCCAACATTAAAACCCACCACCCACATACCCCTAATCTAACCAAAACCCCCTTAAAAAAACCTAACACTACCCCCCTGAAGATCATCCTACCTTGAGTCGTCTTCAGCCAGCCGACCATAGATGGAACCGAAGAGGAGATCCGAAGCGGCAGAAGTCATCATCCAGGCGGCGCTGAATAAGTCTTCCATCCAATGAAGTCATCATCCAGGCGGCGTTGAAGAAGTCTTCCATCCGAAAGAAGTCTTCATCCAGGCGGCGTCTTCAATCTTCATCCATCCGGAACAGCCAATAGAATGTGAGCTCAATCTGATTGGCTGATTGGATCAGCCAATCGGATTGAACTTCAATCTGATTGGCTGATTCAATCAGCCAATCAGATTTTTCCTACCTTAATTCCGATTGGCTGATAGAATCCTATCAGCCAATCGGAATTGAAGAGACGCCATCTTAGATGACGTCCCTTAAAGGAATATCCATTCATCGTTAGTCGCAGGGAAGAAGAGGATGGCTCCGCGTCGGCTCGTCTGAAGATGGCTCAGCTCCGCTCCGGATGGATGAAGATTGAAGCCGCCGCCTGGATGAAGACTTCTATCAGATGGAAGACTTCTAGAGCGCTGCCTGGATGATGACTTCATCGGATGGAAGACTTATTCAGTGTTGCCTGGATGATGACTTCTGCCGCTCCGGATCTCCTCTTCGGTTCCATCGATGGTCGGCTGGCTGAAGACGACTCAAGGTAGTATGATCTTCATAGGTTTTTTAAGGGGGGTTTGGGTTAGATTAGGGGTATGTGGGTGGTGGGTTTCAATGTTGGGGGGGGGTTATTTTTCTTTTACAGGCAAAAGAGCAGAATTCTTTGGGGCATGCCCCACAAAAGGCCCTTTTAAGGGCTGGTAAGGTAAAAGAGCTTTGAACTTTTTAATTTAGAATAGGGTAGGGCATTTTTTTATTTTGGGGGGCTTTGTTATTTTATTAGGGGGCTTAGATTAGGTGTAAGTAGCTTAAAATTGTTGTAATATTTTTTTAATGTTTGTAACTTATTTTTTTTATTTTTTGTAAAATAGCTTTTTTTATTTTTTGTACTTTAGTTAGTTTATTTAATTGTATTTACTTGTAGTTATTTGTAACTAATTTATTTAATTTATTTATTTAATGATAGTGTAGTGTTAGGTTTAATTGTAACTTAGGTTAGGATTTATTTTACAGGTAATTTTGTATTTCTTTTAGCTAGGTAGTTATTAAATAGTTAATAACTATTTAATAACTATTCTAACTAGCTAAAATAAATACAAAGTTACCTGTAAAATAAATATAAATCCTAAAATAGCTACAATATAATTATTATTTATATTGTAGCTATCTTAGGGTTTATTTTACAGGTAAGTATTTAGTTTTAAATAGGAATAATTTATTAAAGTATAGTGTAGTGTTAGGTGTAATTGTAACTTAGGTTAGTTTTTATTTTACAGGTAAATTTCTCTTTATTTTAGCTAGGTAGCTATTAAATAGTTAATAACTATTTAATAGCTATTGTACCTAGTTAAAATAAATTGAAAGTTACCTGTAAAATAAAAATAAATCCTAAGATAGCTACAATATAATTATTATTTATATTGTAGCTATATTAGGGTTTATTTTAAAGGTAAGTATTTAGTTTTAAATAGGATTAATTTATTTAATAAGAGAAATATTATTTAGATTTATTTAATTAATATTTAAGTTAGGGGGGGTGTTAGGGTTAGACTTAGGTTTAGGGGTTAATAATTTTATTACAGTGGCGGTGGTGTGGGGGGGGGGGGGCAGGATAGGGGTTAATAAACTTAATATAGGTGGCGACGGTGTAGGGGGGCAGATTAGGGGTTAATAAGTTTAATATAGAGGCGGCGGGGTCCGGGAGCGGCGGTTTAGGGGTTAAACTATTTATTTAGTTGCGGCGAGGTCCGGGATCGGCAGGATAGGGGTTAATAACTTTATTATAGGTGGCGACGGTATAGGGGGGGCAGGATAGGGGTTAATAGGTATCATGTAGGTGGCGGGGTCTGGGAGTGGCGGTTTAGGGGTTAATACATATATTATAGTTGCGGCGGGGACCGGGAGCGGCGGTTTAGGGGTTAACATATTTATTATAGCTTGCGGTGGGCTCCGGGAGCGGCGGTTTAGGGGGTAATAACTTTATTTAGTTGCGGCGGTGTAGGGGGGGACAGATTAGGGGTGTTTAGACTCGGGGTACATGTTAGGGTGTTAGGTGTAGACAGCTCCCATAGGAATCAATGGGATGTCTGGCAGCAGCGAAAATGAACTTTCGCTATGGTCAGACTCCTATTGATTCCTATGGGATCCGCCACCTCCAGGTACGCTGGGCCAGAAAAGTGCCGAGCATACCTGCTAGTTTTTTGATAACTGGCAAAAGTAGTCAGATTGTGCAGCATTTGTGTGCTGAACATTTGGAGTGACGTAAGAATCGATCTGTGTCGGATTCCGGCGGATCGAAGCTTACGTCACAAAATTCTACTTTTGCCAGTATCTAGGGCTTGATAACTAAGGCAAATCAGCCTCGCCACAAATACGCTGCGGAATTCCAGCGTATTTGAGGTTGACGGCTTGATAACTACCCCCCAATGTCACAAAGTCACCCCCTTGCCCGGCGTCTGACAGCTGGCTTGTCTGAACTCTTAGCCCGCCAGCTTTTACCATGCAAGCTGGTGGAGTCTGAGGGGTTCAAAAAATTTGTAGCTATTGGGACACCGCAGTGGAAGGTACCTGACCGAAATTTCTTTGCACCAAAGGCAATCCCCAACCTGTACTCGATTGTGGGAAAGGAAGTAATGGCATGTCTGGCACACAGTGTTGGGGCAAGGGTCCATCTGATCACTGATAGCTGTCTGCAAAGCATGGTCAGGGCAGGTATATCACCTACACTGCGCATTGGGTAAACCTGCTGACGGCTGCCAAGCATGGAATGCGTGGCTCTGCAGAGGAGTTGGTGACACCGCCACGACTTGCAGGCAGGCCTGCTGCCACCTCCTCTACTCCTCCTACTCCATCCTCTTCCATAACCTCCTCGGCTGAGTCCTCTTCTGCTGCTGCGTCTTGCTCCACATCAACGACACCCCCCCAGCTCCCCAGGTACTATTCCACATCCCGGATACGGCAGTGTTACGCCGTCTTGGGGTTGACTTGCCTGAAAGCAGAGAGTCACACCGGACCAGCACTCCTGTCCGCCCTGAACGCACAGGTGGATCAGTGGCTGACTCCGCACCAACTGGAGATCGGCAAAGTGGTTTCTGACAATGGAAGTAATTTGGTGGCGGCATTGAAATTGGGGAAGTTGACACATGTGCCGTGCATGGCACAAGTGTGTAATCTGATCGTACAACGCTTTGTGCATAAGTACCCAGGCTTACAGGACGTCCTGAAGCAGGCCAGGAAGGTGTGTGGCCATTTGAGGCGTTCCTACACGTCCATGGCGCACTTTTCAGATATCTAGCGGCGAAACAACATGCCAGTGAGGCGCTTGATTTGCGACAGCCCGACACGTTGGAATTCAACACTCCTAATGTTCGACCGCCTGATCCAACAAGAAAAAGCCGTTAACGACTATTTGTATGACCGGGGTGCTAGGACAGCCTCTGCGGAGCTGGGAATTTTTTTGCCGCGTTACTTGACGCTCATGTGCAATGTCTGTAGGCTCATGCTTCCTTTTGAGGAGGTGACAAAACTAGTCAGTCGCACCGAAGGCACCATCAGCAACATCATACCATTTGTTTTCTTTTCTGGAGCGTGCCCTGCGAAGAGTGCTGGATCAGGCCGTAGATGAGCGTGAAGAGAAAGAGGAAGAGTTGTGGTCACCATCACCACCAGAAACAGCCTTATCAGCATCGCTTGCTGGACCAGCGGCAATGCTGGAAGAGGATTGTGAGGAAGAGGAGCCAGAGGAGGAATGTGGCTTTGAGGAGGAGGAGGAAGACCAACCACAACAGGCATCCCAGGGTGCTCGTTGTCACCTATCTGGTACCCGTGGTGTTGTACGTGGCTGGGGGGAAGAAGATACCTTCAGTGAGATCACTGAGGACGAGGAACGGGACATGAGTAGATCGGCATCCAACCTTGTGCAAATGGGGTCTTTCATGCTGTCGTGCCTGTTGTGGGACCCTCGTATAAAAAAGCTGAAGGAGAACGACCTGTACTGGGTGTCCATGCTACTAGACCCCCGGTATAAGCATAAAGTGCCTGAAATGTTACCGAATTACCGCAAGTCAGAAAGGATGCAGCAGTTCCAAAATAAATTAAAAAGTATGCTTTACACAGCGTATAAGGGTGATGTCACAGCACAACGGGAATCTAACAGGGGAAGAGGTGAAAGTAATCCTCCGACTGCCACGACCACGCCGGCAAGGACAGGACGCTTTACAGACATGTTGTTGATGGAGGACATGCAGAGCTTTTTAAGTCCTATGCATCGCCACAGCCCTTTATTAAGATGAATGAGGGATGGATCCCGAAGGGACTGACATTGGGCGATACATATGAGTATAAAAGGCCTGATGAGATGAGCTGCCTTGGGCTAAAAATGGTCCACACGCTGCTATATTTTATCTTCGAATGCCGGATGACTTGCGTGACTTATCCGCCACCAACTAGGGTTCAAGCCGCAATGTTTTAGGGCACTTTCTGCCTGGGAAACAAACATCAATTTTTCTGGCCGCTGCTACAGCAGTGGCTGCAACAATACGTAATTTTTCAGGCATGTGTACATGCCAAATTTTTCTGGCCTCTGGTGCTGCACTGTGGCTTCAAAAACCAAACAAAAAAAAGGCACGTAACAGGGATTAAACTGATAGGAATAGTACTACTTAACACACCACTCCTATCTGGTGGCACATTAGATTGCACGCGCAGTGCCCCAAATTTGAAGTAGGAAGACCAACCAAGCATCTTTTTCCATCTCCCGGTTCCTAAAATCCATGCCATATACACGTCCCCTGATAGGGGACGTAACAGGGATTAAACTGATAAGAATAGTACTACTTAACACACCACTCATATCTGGTGGCACAGTAGATTGCACGCGCAGTGCCCCAAATTTGAAGTAGGAGGACCGACCAAGCATCTTTTTCCATCTCCCGGTTCCTAAAATCCATGCCATATACACGTCCCCTGATAGGGGAGGTAACAGGGATTAAACTGATAAGAATAGTACTACTTAACACACCACTCATATCTGGTGGCACACAGTTCCCAAGTGACAGACAGCACACACCTGATGCTCGTGGTAGAGGGCCACTGCAAACACCTCTCAGCAATATATAGTCAAATGATTTCCACAGCACCAAAAAAGATAGGAGAATAGTTGAACAAACTTAGCTTTTATTGATCCATTTCAGCTTATACAAAGCACTTGGCACACAGCAGCAAAAAGCGACGTTTCGGGCTGTTAACCCTTACTCATGCTTATTCAGAACACCTGTTAGCTGCTCCTTAAATACCATATGACATTAACCCTTAACACACCAAATAACATTGTGATATCTAAACAACTACAAAATATCGCCACCTAGTGGTCAAGACTTATTATTCCTAAAAAAAATTGTTAAATACATAGTTAAAAACAATCTGCTGTTAGTAGTTATTATCTTCAAATATATATACTTTACAAATTCATCATATGATAATATTATTATCTATGCTACAGTTTACTTATTCACAGAAAATACAATGTTGTTTATATTACAAACTATTTTAAATTTTACTTTTTAAATTTTACTCACAAGAATACTGTCATATCTATTGCCCTGTTGATCCCTTTGGGAACTAAAGCATCCAACTTATGTATCCAGAAAGTACAATCCATATAGTGCTTAAATTGCCCAATACCTTAAAAAACATTGGCATATAATAAAAAATTGTAATACAGATATAACTGAGTTTCAAAACTATCCACTTATGGCATATAGGAGAGTACCCAATATTAAAGATCTAGTAGTCAAGAATGATATTGGGGCTAAAGTAAAAACACAGACATATATATCATCCAAATCATGTGGTACCTATCCATGTTTAAACTGTGCCAGCTGCCATTCAGTCATAAAGGGTAGAGAGTTTGTACACCCCCAAACAGGTAAAAAGTTTAACATCAATAAATTCTATACATGTGAGTCTACGCATGTAATTTATCTCATAAAGTGTCCATGCTCCAAAATCTATTTGGGCGAGACAGTTAGAAAAATATGTGATCGCCTCAGTCAACATAGATCAAATATAGTGCCCCAAATTTGAAGTAGGAGGACCGACCAAGCATCTTTTTCCATCTCCCCGTTCCTAAAATCCATGCCATATACACGTCCCCTGATAGGGGACGTAACAGGGATTAAACTGATAAGAATAGTACTACTTAACACACCACTCATATCTGGTGGCACAGTAGATTGCACGCGGTGCTCGGACAAAATGCAGAAGGACATTTGGCAGACGGACATTTGGCAGACGGACATTTGGCCGACAGGCAGAAAGCTTATGAATGTTCCGATTTCGGCCGAGGGCAGATACGTTCCAGAGTGCTCTGTTCTAATCAGAGCCTTGGGCGCCGCAACTGCCTCTGGGAACCTTACCATGGGTCACAGACCGCACGTCTTGTAATTCTCTGTATGGGAAATTATCTATCAAATCTATCTATTTATCTATCAAATCTATCTATCGTATCTATCTATCGTATCTATCAAATGTATATATTGCATCTATTGATCTATCTATCTAATCTATGTATCTATCTATCTATCAAATCTATCTATCTCGTGGCCGGACTGTTATCTGACAGCCGCTTGTGTTTTGGCCAAATGTCTGTCGGCTAAAAGTCCGGCCACGATTGCACGCGCAGTGCCCCAAATTTGAAGTAGGAGGACCGACCAAGCATCTTTTTCCATCTCCCGGTTCCTAAAATCCATGCCATATGCACGTCCCCTGATAGGGGACGTAACAGGGATTAAACTGATAAGAATAGTACTACTTAACACACCACTCATATCTGGTGTCACAGTAGATTGTATGCGCAGTGCCCCAAATTTGAAGTAGGAGGACCGACCAAGCATCTTTTTCCATCTCACGGTTCCTAAAATCCATGCCATATACACGTCCCCTGATAGGGGACGTAACAGGGATTAAACTGATAAGAATAGTACTACTTAACACACCACTCATATCTAGTGGCATAGTAGATTGCACGCGGTGCTCTGACAAAATGCAGAAGGACATTTGGCAGACGGACATTTGGCCAACAGACAGAAAGCTAAAGAATATTCCGATTTCGGCCAAGGGCAGATACGTTCCAGAGTGCTCTGTTCTAATCAGAGCCTCGGGCGCCGCAACTGCCTCTGGGAACCTTACCATGGGTCTCAGACCGCACGTCTTGTAATTCTCTGTCTGGGAAATTATCTATCTATCAAATCTATCTATTTATCTATCAAATCTATCTATCTATTTATCTATCTATCTATCGTATCTATCAAATGTATCTATTGCATCTATTGATCTATCTATCTAATCTATGTATCTATCTATCTATCTATCTATCTATGTCCACTCATTTCTACACTATAATTGCGTTTGTAATGTCCATCGCTGTCGGTAGTTGCGCACGCATCCTCAATGGAATGTTGGCAGCGCGAGAACAAAAGAATTCACCTGGATGCACCGAAGGTGGATTCTTTCACCACCCCGCCATTTTCGGAATCGACCGGGATGCAGCGAAGGCAAACGGAGCATTACAAAAGCAACAACTAACCGCACGCATCAAGTATTAAAAAAAAAAACTAACCACCCGCATCAAGTATTAAAAAAAAATAAAATAACCGCCCGCATCAAGTATTAAAAAAAAACACTGCCCGCACGAAATATAACAAAAAAAATCCTACATGACGTATTAACTCCTAAACAGCAAAACCTCCACATCGCTATATATCTAATTACCCTATTAACCCCTAAACCGCAAAACACCTACATCGCAATAAAACTATTTTCCCTATTAACCCCTAAACCGCAAAACCCCTACATTGCAATAAACCTATTTACCCTATTAACCCCTAAACCGCAAAACCCCTACATCGCAATAAACCTAATTAACTTATTAACCCTTTAAACCGCCAAAACCCACAACGCAAATAACTATTTAAATAACTAAGTACCCTAACCTAACACCCCCTAACCTAACACCCCCTTAAATTAAACCAAATTACCTAAACTAATACATTCTAAAGTAACAAAAAAAAAAAAAATAAGTTTACAAAAAATAAAAAAAAGGCTAACATTACAGGAAATAAAAAATCAAATTACCAAATTTAAAAAAATTAAACCTAATCCCTATGAAAATAAAAAAGGGCATTTGTTTGGGCATTGCCCTTAAAAGGGCATTTAGCTCTTTTACTGCCCATTCCTTATCTAAATAAAACAACCCCCCCCCAAAAAAAAAAAACTTAAAAAAGTCTAAACCCCAGGTTGCTACTCACCGTTTCTGAAGTCTGGTGGAGAAGGTCCTGTTCCAGACGGTGAAGTCATCTTACAAGCGTAACCTCTTCTTCTTCCAGGAACATCCTGCGCGGAGCGGAGCTGAAGACTGAAGACCGCGGAGCTGAAGACCGGTGACCCTGGAACTGAAGACCGGCGACCGTGGAGCCATGGAGCGTGGAGGATCCTCTTTGTACAATCTTTGCCACACACTGAATAGAGAATTCAAAGTAGGCGATTAAAGATGGCGTCCCTTGAATTCCTATTGGCTGATTTGATTCTTCCAATTCAAATCAGCCAATAGGATGAAAGCTAGTCAAATCCTATTGGCTGTTTAAATCAGCCAATAGGATGAGAGTAAGTGAAATTCTATTGGCTATTCAAATCAGCCAATAGAATTTCACTTGCTCTCATCCTTTTGGCTGATTTAAACAGCCAATATGATTTGAGTAGCTTTCATCCTATTGGCTGATTTGAATTGGAAGAATCAAATCAGCCAATAGGAATTCAAGGGATGCCATCTTTAATCGCGTACCTTGAATTCACTATTCAGTGTACGGCGGAGATCGTACAAAGCAGATCCTCCACGCTCCATGGCTCCGTGGTCGCCAGTCTTCAGTTCCAGGGTCGCCGGTCTACAGCTCCGCTGTCTTCAGTCTTCAGCTCCGCTCCGCTTGATGTTCCGGGAAGAAGAAGAGGTTGCGTTTGGAAGAAGACTTCACCACCTGGAACAGGACCTTCTCCGCCAGACTTCAGGAACAGTGAGTAGCAACCTGGGGGTTAGACTTAGGATTTTTATAGGGTTTTTTGGAGGGGGTTTGTTTTATTTAGATTAGGGATGGGCAGTAAAAGAGATAAATGCCCTTTTAAGGGCAATGCCCAAACAAATGGCCTTTTCAGGGCAATGGGTAGTTTAGGTTTTTTAGTGTTAGGTTCTTTTATTTTGGGGTGTGGGGGGGTTTACTGTTAGGTGGGACTTTGTATTTTTTTTGTAAAAGAGCTGATTATCTTGGGGCAATGCCCTGCAAAAAGCCCTTTTACGGGATACTGGTAGTTTATTCTTAGAGTAGGGGGTGTTTTTATTTTGGGGGGGGGGGGGCTTTTTTATTTTCAAAGGGATTAGGTTTAATTTTTTTAAATTTGGTAATTTGATTTTTTATTTTCTGTAATGTTAGCCTTTTTTTTATTTCTCGTAAACTTACGGCTAGATTACGAGTTTTTCGTTTTGAGCTGTGCGGTGCTAACGAGCAGTTTTGTCTCACCGCTCACTTACCTACAGCGCTGGTATTATGAGTTTTTACAAACCCGGCGTTAAAAGACAAGAAGTGAGCGTTGAGCAAAATTTTGCTCATTACCGCACTCCAATACCAGCGCTGCTTAAATCAGTGGTGAGCTGGTCGTACGTGCTCGTGCACGATTTCCCCATAGGAATCAATGGGGAGAGCCGGCTGAGAAAAATTCTAACACCTGCAAAAAAGCAGCGTAAAACTCCTTAACGCAGCCCCATTGATTCCTATGGGGAAATAAAAGTTATGTTTACACCTAACACCCTAACATGAACCCCGAGTCAAAACACCCCTAATCTTTTTCTCCCATTACCTGAGGTGCCATTGATTCTTTAACATGGGAAGCTTCCTTTACTGATAGAATATTACAGTTACACTGTTGTCCACTCATTTCTATACTATAATTGCGTTTGTAATGTCCATCGCCGTCGGCAGTTGCGCACGCATCCTCAATGGAATGTTGGCAGCGCGAGGACAAAATAATTCACCTGGATGTACCGAAGGTGGATTCTTTCACCACCCTGCCATTTTCGGAATCCACCGGGATGCAGCGAAGGCAAACCGAGCATTACAAAAGCAACAACTAACCGCACGCATCAAGTATTAAAAAAAAAAACTAACCACCCGCATCAAGTATTAAAAAAAAAAAAAAATAACCGCCCGCATCAAGTATTAAAAAAAAACACTGCCCGCACGAAATATATAAAAAAAAAATCCTACATGACGTATTAACTCCTAAACAGCAAAATCTCCACATCGCTATATATCTAATTACCCTATTAACCCCTAAACCGCAAAACACCTACATCGCAATAAAACTATTTTCCCTATTAACCCCTAAACCGCAAAACCCCTACATCGCAATAAACCTATTTACCCTATTAACCCCTAAACTGCAAAACCCCTACATCGCAATAAACCTAATTAACTTATTGACCCTTTAAACCGCCAAAACCCACAACGCAAATAACTATTTAAATAACTAAGTACCCTAACCTAACACCCCCTTAAATTAAACCAAATTACCTAAACTAATACATTCTAAAGTTACAAAAAATAAAAAAAAATAAGTTTACAAAAAATAAAAAAAGGCTAACATTACAGGAAATAAAAAATCAAATTACCAAATTTAAAAAAATTAAACCTAATCCCTATGAAAATAAAAAAGCCCCCCAAAATAAAAACATCCCCTACTCTAAGAATAAACTACCAGTAGCCCTTAAAAGGACTTTTTGCAGGGCATTGCCGCAAGATAGCTCTTTTACAAAAAATACAAAGTCCCATCTAACAGTAAACCCCCCCACCCCCCAAAATAAAAGAACCTAACACTACAAAATCTAAACTACCCATTGCCCTGAAAAGGGCATTTGTTTGGGCATTGCCCTTAAAAGGGCATTTAGCTCTTTTATTGCCCATTCCTTATCTAAATAAAACAACCCCCCCCCAAAAAAAAAAACTTAAAAAAGTCTAAACCCCAGGTTGCTACTCACCGTTTCTGAAGTCTGGTGGAGAAGGTCCTTTTCCAGACGGTGAAGTCATCTTCCAAGCGTAACCTCTTCTTCTTCCAGGAACATCCTGCGCGGAGTGGAGCTGAAGACTGAAGACCGTGGAGCTGAAGACCGGTGACCCTGGAACTGAAGACCGGCGACCGTGGAGCCATGGAGCGTGGAGGATCCTCTTTGTACGATCTCTGCCATACACTGAATAGAGAATTCAAAGTAGGCGATTAAAGATGGCGTCCCTTGAATTCCTATTGGCTGATTTGATTCTTCCAATTCAAATCAGCCAATAGGATGAAAGCTACTCAAATCCTATTGGCTGTTTAAATCAGCCAATAGGATGAGAGCAAGTGAAATTCTATTGGCTATTCAAATCAGCCAATAGAATTTCACTTGCTCTCATCCTATTGGCTGATTTAAACAGCCAATATGATTTGAGTAGCTTTCATCCTATTGGCTGATTTGAATTGGAAGAATCAAATCAGCCAATAGGAATTCAAGGGATGCCATCTTTAATCGCGTACCTTGAATTCACTATTCAGTGTACGGCGGAGATCGTACAAAGCAGATCCTCCACGCTCCATGGCTCCGTGGTCGCCGGTCTTCAGTTCCAGGGTCGCCGGTCTACAGCTCCGCTGTCTTCAGTCTTCAGCTCCGCTCCGCTTGATGTTCCGGGAAGAAGAGGTTGCGTTTGGAAGAAGACTTCACCACCTGGAACAGGACCTTCTCCGCCAGACTTCAGGAACAGTGAGTAGCAACCTGGGGGTTAGACTTAGGATTTTTATAGGGTTTTTTGGAGGGGGTTTGTTTTATTTAGATTAGGGATGGGCAGTAAAAGAGATAAATGCCCTTTTAAGGGCAATGCCCAAACAAATGCCGCTCACTTACCTACAGCGCTGGTATTACGAGTTTTTACAAACCCGGCGTTAAAAGACAAGAAGTGAGCGTTGAGCAAAATTTTGCTCATTACCGCACTCCAATACCAGCGCTGCTTAAATCAGTGGTGAGCTGGTCGTACGTGCTCGTGCACGATTTCCCCATAGGAATCAATGGGGAGAGCCGGCTGAGAAAAATTCTAACACCTGCAAAAAAGCAGCGTAAAACTCCTTAACGCAGCCCCATTGATTCCTATGGGGAAATAAAAGTTATGTTTACACCTAACACCCTAACATGAACCCCGAGTCAAAACACCCCTAATCTTTTTTTTTATTTTTAAATACTTTTTCCAGCGCAACTTACAGTGACAATCAGAAAAAAATTACAAATCCAATCAACATAATACAGTATATCATCAAACATTATCACTGCAGCAACACTGAGTTTTCTATTTTTAAACAAATTCTCCATAAACCTCCGTATCTCCTCACTCTCTCCCTATTCTTATCTCTCCTCCAGCTGCTATTTTAGGGCAATGCATTAAATACATTGGTAGTAAATTACTGTTCTTGTTACCATCTCTTCTCTAAGGTTACCTTTTCAGCCCCTTATTTGGTTCCTTCATTAGTCTCGCTGATGTCTATCTGTCTCTTTCCTGCTGTCGGTTAATAAGCAGGTATGCTTCTAGCCAGAAGAGAATTTAGACTCTTTCCCCTAATCTATTAGCACTCTCCCACCTCCCCTCCCAATACTTTATCTTCTTCAAAGATTTCGCCTCTCCGTCTCTCCCTCAGGCACCACCTCCAGGCCCCCCCCTCTCCCTCTCAAAACAGATCCAAATGCCATTAGTTTGTCTGGGCCTTAAGTGAAAATATTCAATTTTGCCCACAGTTGTGCATTTAATATGTAGTCAGAGTCTTTGAAAGGATAAATGATCTGCTTTTGGTGTGTGTTGTCCAGTGTGTCAATAAGGGGTTCCCATTTGGTCATGAACTTTCTTGTTCTCCGTGTTATGTCTCCCTGGGTGTCTATTTGTTCATATATCATCTGCTTTCTCAACATTTCCTTAAGTTGCATTAGATGTGGGGGAGCCTGTGTCAGCCACTGCTTAAGAATAAGTCTCCTGGCGTGTAATATTACATTGTGTATGAACTCTGTGTGTTTTTTAATCCTTGACTGTGGGTGTAGAAATATCACCATTTCAGATGTTAGATTGATTCTTTCCCCTGTGCTTCTCTCCATCCATCTCTGTGTCATATCCCAAAACTTTGCTAATTTTGGACATTGCCATATCATGTGTAGTATATTTGGGTTGGAGTTTGAGCATTTTGGGCTGTTCCAATCAGCCAATAGAATGCGAGCTTAATCCTATTGGCTGATTGGATCAGCCAATAGGATTGAAGTTCAATCCTATTTGCTGATTGCATCAGCCAATAGTATTTTTTTCTACTTTAATTCCGATTGGCTGATAGAATTCTATCAGCCAATCGGAATCTAAGGGACGCCATCTTGGATGACGTCACTTAAAGGTACCTTCATTCATCTTTAGTCGTCGGATGAAGAGGATGCTCCGCGTCGGATGTCTTGAAGATGGAGCCGCTCCGCGTCGGATGGATGAAGATAGAAGATGCCGTCTGGATGAAGACTTATGCCCGTCTGGAGTACCACTGCACCCGGCTTGGATGAAGACTACTCCCGGCTTCATTGAGGAATTCAACCCAGTTGGATGAAGACTTCTGCCGCTTCCTTGAGGATGGATGTCGGATCTTCAGAACAGTAAGTCAATCTTCAGGGGGTTAGTGTTAGATTTTTTTAAGGGTGTATTGGGTGGGTTTTATTTTTAGGTTAGGGACTTTGGGCCTGCAAAAGAGCTAACTGCCATTTTAAGGGCAATGCCCATCCAAATGCCCTTTTCAGGGCAATGGGGAGCTTAGGTTTTTTTAGATAGTATTTTATCTGGGGGGTTGTTTGTGTGGGTGGTGGGTTTTACTGTTGGGGGGGTTGTTTGTATTTTTTTTTACAGGTAAAAGAGCTTTCTTTTTACAGGTAAAAGAGCTTTCTTTTTACCTGCGTTTCTCAGCCAATGGCTGTTTCATCAGCCTGATGAAACAGCCATTGGTTGAGAAACGCGTTGCCTGTGATTTTATAATTTTTATTAAAGTCATTTTTAACATTTGAACACTTGCTGTATCTTTTTTGGATATATATTTTTTCCTTCTCCTGAGGAATATCTCCTTTTGGCCACCTGTGGGATCCATCTGTACCTCTGAATCCACTTGGATGTCTGGCCACAAGTCTGTTGGGTGACTGAATTGATCCCTTCATGCCTCTATAGCATCACAAGAGGTGCTTTATCCATTGTGAGTACCATTCTTCTCTTTGCTTGTATTTACATCTTTGTACCAACAATACTAGGCCATATAGGCACCTGTGTCTCCTTTCTGTCAATACAGACATCAGCTCCTGTGCAGGAAGTTGGTCTCCTGGGTGACCGAATAGATCCCAGACCGCATATTTAGCACTAATTGAGGTGCTCTACTAAATGTGAGTTTACTCATTACTTTAAGATTTACTAGTTCCGGACCAAACAATATTGGGCCATGTGGTGCTTCTGTTTTTTCTTTTCATAGATTGCTGCTCCTGGATCCTGGCCTGGATCATCACAGATAGCTGCCTCCTTCCTCAATAGAGACTTTCACTTTATTGTCACCTCGTTTGTCTTTTTTATTATTTGTATTACTTTGTATCACATTGTTATTGGTTAACACTGGTTAACACTGCACATTGTATGATATATAATTTTTTATCACATTGCTATTAGTTAACACTGGTTAACACTGCATATTGTTTTGATATATCACCTTATTATTATTTTAAAATTTGTCAATATCATTTAGTAATATCTAGATAAATATACGATTATTTGGTTATATCTCCACATTCACATTTAGGGAGCCCCCTCACTTTCTTTTCTGATATAAATTATTACTAAACTGTTAGAAAATGTTATGTATTTAAACTGGTCCAGCGGGGAAACAAAACAAAACAACACAAAAAGAAAAAAAATAATAATCCCACTCCGACCCCTCCTCCCCTAACCGTTCGGTCCGGGATAAAGCCACTCTCCCCTTAAATTAGCCACTAATAAGTAAATTGAATTTTTAAAGGGAGAAATAACTAATTTTTGAGTTTTGGTATCTAATGCTTTAATATATTTTCCCCATTTTGTAAAGAAATTCTTCATATTTGATTCTTTTTCCATCTGTACTTGAACCTGTTCTAGGAACATTTGTTGTAATGTACTGTTTTTAATTTCTGAAAATTTGGGCTCTTTAGTGGATTGCCAATTTTTCAATATTATTTTCCTACCCAGTAGAATAAGTGTGTTAAGTAGTAAAATATTCTCCCCACCATCCTCCCTAGTTATTAAAAAGAACACATTCCGAGAGTTGAAGTGTAGAAACTAATTCAGAACTTTTTAAGCCCAAAATGAAAGTTTACGCCAAAATCTTTATATTACTGGGCAAGACCAAAAAAGATGCACTATATCTGCTGATTTAAATTTACACTTACTACAGACTGATGCATCCCCTTCCTTGACCCAATATGAAGTAATTTTAGGGGTGATATAAGCTTGATGAAGTATCTTAACTTGTTGCTCTCTAAAATTTTGCCCCACCATAGCTTGAGCAGTTCTTCTCACTGAGCTCATCATACACTCCAGCTCTTCTGAGTCTATACCAAACTCAGTCCACTTTAGCTTCATAAGTCTAATATTACTTTGTTCTTGCATACTTAATAAGGACTTATAAGTAGGGGATATAGAGAATTTTCCCAGTTGGAATAATGTTATTTGCTTCAAAACTTCATTATTCCAATCTGGGTCGTTAAATCTAAGGCATTGTTCAGTATAGTGCCGAATTTGTAGATATAAAAAAAAAAAAGACGATTTGTAATCCCAAACTCTAACTTGCATTCATCAAACGTTTTTACTCTACTGTCTTCCATTCTGATTAATTGAACTATATATCTAACCCCCAAATTGAGCCATGTACCAAATCTACTGGATTCATATCCTTCCATAAACTCTGGATTCTCCATAATTGTTAGAAAGGGGGAGGCTTTGTAGTTAATACCCAATTTATTACAGAATTTACACCACGCTCAAATAGGTTGTTCTATGATAACTAATAGTTTAATGTCTTTTGGAATTAATTTCGGGGGCATATGTACCAAAGCTTTTAATGCAAGGGGAGCAACCAGAGCCTCTTCTAAGTCATAAATTGAAAAATGTCCTTCCTCAAAAAAACAATCCAAAACATATTTCATATTCACTGCAATATTATAAGATTCAAAATCTGGCAAGGCCAGTCCTGCTTTTTCTCAACGAAGAGGTGCTTCATAGCTATTCTTGGCTTTTTCCTTTTCCAGATAAACTGTGTTATTAATTTATTAATTAAGTGTATGTCCTTTCTATGTAAAAGAAGTGGTAAAGCCTGAAATATATATAAATCTAGGCAATGAAACCATTTTAATCAAATGTATTCTACCTGAAAGTGATAAGGGCAAATTCATCCATTTTTCTGTATCTTCTTTAAGGGACTGAATCATTGGGAGAAAATTTAGCTTATACCACTTACTTGTTTCCCATGCAAATTTCACCCCAAGATATGTAATATACTCTTTGGCTTCTTTAAACGGTATTGGGGGCGAGTTTTTATGTTTAATTAGCCACAATATTTTAGATTTATTTTTGTTTACTACCAAACCTGAAAATGCTTGGAATGTTTCTAATACATCAGTAATTAAAGGGAAATTATTTCGTAAATTTTGGGTAAAGATAAGTAGAACATCTGCATATATTGCCTGCTGGATTTTATACTCCCCAATATTGATTCCCTCAAGATAGTTCCTAAAATATAAGGCCAGTGGTTCTAAAGATAAATTGAAGAGGAGCGGCGAAATAGGGCAGCCTTGTCTGGTTCCACGCTGTAGACAAAATTTGTCTGTTATGATAGAATTAATAACTATGGCCACTTGGGGGGAAGAGTATAATAATGATATGATGTTAAAAAAATTGCCCTTAATTCCAAATTTGCTTAAAGTGAAAAACATGTGAATTTATTGATAGTGTAGTGTTAGGTTTAATTGTAACTTAGGTTAGGATTTATTTTACAGGTAATTTTGTAATTATTTTAACTATTTTAGCTATTAAATAGTTCTTAACTATTTAATAGCTATTGTACCTGGTTAAAATAAATACAAAGTTACCTGTAAAATAAATATTAATCCTAAAATAGCTATAATATAATTATAATTTATATTGTAGCTATATTAGGGTTTATTTTACAGGTAAGTATTTAGCTTTAAATAGGAATAATTTATTTAATAAGAGTTAATTTATTTCTTTAGATTTAAATTATATTTAACTTAGGGGGGTGTTAGTGTTAGGGTTAGACTTAGCTTTAGGGGTTAATCCATTTATTAGAGTAGTGGCGAGATTCGGTCGGCAGATTAGGGGTTAATAATTGAAGTTAGGTGTCGGCGATGTTAGGGAGGGCAGATTAGGGGTTAATACTATTTATTATAGGGTTATTGAGGCGGGAGTGAGGCGGATTAGGGGTTAATAACTTTATTATAGTAGCGGTGCGGTCCGCTCGGCAGATTAGGGGTTAATAAGTGTAGGCAGGTGGAGGCGACGTTGAGGGGGGCAGATTAGAGGTTAATAAATATAATATAGGGGTCGGCGGTGTTAGGGTCAGCAGATTAGGGGTACATAGCTATAAAGTAGTTGGCGGCAGTGTACGGAGCGGAAGATTAGGGGTTAATAATAATATGCAGGGGTCAGCGATAGCGGGGGCAGCAGATTAGGGGTTAATAAATATTATGTAGGGGTCGGCGATGTTAGGGGCAGCAGATTAGGGGTACATAGGGATAATGTAGGTGGCAGCGGCGTGCGGTCGGCAGATTAGGGGTTAAAAGATTTTAATAGAGTGGCGGCGATGTGGGGGGACCTCGGTTTAGGGGTGTATAGGTAGTTTATGGGTGTTAGTGTACTTTAGAGCACAGTAGTTAAGAGCTTTATAAACCGGCGTTAGCCCAGAAAGCTCTTAACTACTGACTTTTTTCTGCGGCTGGAGTTTTGTCGTTATATTTATAACGCTCACTTCAGCCACGACTCTAAATACCGGCGTTAGAAAGATCCCATTGAAAAGATAGGATACGCAATTGACATAAGGGGATCTGCGGTATGGAAAAGTCGCGGCTGGAAAGTGAGCGTTAGACCCTTTAATGACTGACTCTAAATACCAGCGGTAGCCCAAAACCAGCGTTAGGAGCCTCTAACGCTGGTTTTGACGGCTACCGCCCAACCCTAAATCTAGCCGAAAGGCTTTTTGTGTATCTTAGGAGATAACAGCTGCATTCTCTCCTACAAATGTTCCTGCCTTCCCCATTACCTCACAGTAATTTATTGCTATTTTCAGTTTCCTTATATTATTCACCAATGTCCTTCCCTTAATAAACCCTGTTTGATCTGGGTGGACAAGAGCATTAATGATTGATTGAAGTCTACTAGCCAAAATGTGTGTTATAATTTTATAATCCCCATTGAGGAGAGAAATAGGCATATATGAATCCATAGAATTCAGATCTTTCCCTGGTTTATGAATTAAAATAATTCTGGATTCTCTAAAATATTTAGATGGGGCTTTACCTTCTAAAAGGAAGGAGTTATATAATTGTTTTAAAAGGGGAATAACAGGGTCATCAATAATTTTGTATAGTTCTCCTGGTAAATCATCTGGACCTGAGGTTTTATTAAGTTTCAGATTCTTTATGGCTTTTTTAATCTCTTTGTCCGTAATTGAAGAGTTAAGCATTTTTAAGTCATCCTTAGATATTTGGGGTAGTTTAATATTATCCCAGAACATTTCCTTCCAATGTTGATCTACTACGTTTGCCTCATATAAATTTTGAAAATAATGAAAAAATTCACTAGAGATTTCCTGAGATTGATTAAATATTTTATTCCTAACTCTTATGGATGTTATTACTTTGGTTGACTTATGGGACTTCACAATCTTCGCTAAGTATTTTCCTATTTTATTACCATGAACCATAAATTGGCTATTACTCCTAAGTTCACTCTGTGATTCTTTCATAATACACTAATTGTCTCTTTGTTTTTTTGCTTCTAAGTATTCTTCCCAGTTTTTTTTTATTATTATTCCTAAGATAATTTTGATATTTATTAATTATTTGATTTGTAAGTTGAAGCCAATATTTGTTATTTTTCCTCTTCATTCTAACTACAAAAGCTAGTATTTCTCCCCGAATAACTGCTTTAAAACCTTGCCAAATATTTTCAACGTTCTGAACTGAATCCTTATTCCTCCTATAATAGTCAGTCCATTGATTCATTAAAAACTCCCTAAATTTTGCATTATTGTACAAATAGGTGGGAAAAAAATAATCTATTATTTACTGACTTGCCAAGTTTAATTTCTAGGGACATTGATATTGGGGCATGGTCAGAAATGGTAATTGGATACATTTCTGTTTTCTGAACCAAAGAAAATAGATTCTTACTTATTAAAAAAATATCAATACGGGATAGCGATTTGTATACCTTAGACAGGCATGTATACTCTTTAGAATCTGGGTGAGCGACAGGACTTCCGGTAGGAGGGGCTAGGCGCACAGTCGCGTGTGGAGAACGCTGTCTGTACCTGGAGGCCTGAGGCAATATCGAGAAGCTGAGTGCCTATAGGCGGGTGAAACTAATCCCGTCCAGGATTCGCAAAGGCCAAAACGGAGATCGGAGGCTACCGGCAGCTGGCCTGATCCAGGCTGAGAGAACTCGCTGAGGAGGCAGCTGTCTGATCACCGGGAGGTACACGCCAGCCGCGGGGACCCACGAAGGGAGTGGTGAGCGGCAGTAGCGGTGAGAGCGCCCAGGCATCAGGATCCCGCCCCTGGGGAAAAACAGCAAGGTGACAAGACAACCGAGTCACCGGCACAGAAGGTCCCACGGGAACCGGAGTGTAAATATTCACTGTGCCTACCGTCAAGTCCCTATTATAAAAGGGAAATTAAGGAGATGAGAGCTTGCGGCTCCTGAGAGCGACAGAGGCTGAAACCACTCCACGACTAAGATAAGTGAAAACCTATTAACTGTTAGTTTGCTTTTGGATCCTGCTGCTGTGTTTCTTGGGTCGGCTTGGAAACTTGGGCAGAGAGAGGGGGGGGAGGGCCAGGTGTATACCCACAGTTAAAGCATTAAGGGGTTCCTGCGAGAGTAGGACCTGGCAATTGCTGTCTTCCCCCCCCCCCCCCCCTGACCCTTTGCTACCCATAGTGAAAGACTTTATACAACATCCTTAAGAAACCAGGGATTAAGCAAAGCAGAGACTGCTGCTGGGATAAGCATTAAAAACACTACATAAGTAAAGAATTGCCAGAGAAGAACCGGGCAAAAGGCCTAAAGATACACCTAAGGACTTTAAAAGAACCTTAAAATTTTAAGGACTTTAAGAGAACTCTGCAATATAGATACTGAGGACTCACTGATTAACTGTAGTAATGCATATATTCTATCTGTGGCAGTGCTGATGAGTATTACTGATAATGATGGCATGACTTAGAGAATAACTGAAGTACTGTGTATAGTTCACATATGACATGGGTGCTGATCAATAGTGATATTGATAGGGAGATTAATGATAAGATACTAAAGTAGAACCTACTATTAAGTTAGGTGGATAAATGTGAGATAAAACCTCGAAAATATATGTGAATTCACCATAGTAAAAAGGCTTTGCATTTGTAAGAATACATGTGGATCCCCAGACATAGGAGTGGTCAAATTATTATATAAGGTGATTTATATTAAATCCTGCACCGCGGGAGGGTGAGCAAAGTATACATGGAGTGCGGGAAGGTTTAAATTTACTGCTCAGTTGGAGATAAGACTACAAGGGGAATCTGTAGTAAAATAACGGAGAGGTTAAAGGATATAATATCAAAAAGACCTGATAGATACATACTGTGAGTATTATTCCTGTATTGAGGTTTTAAGAAAGAGTAACCTTATACACTTTAAACACACATGAGGAAAGTAGAGTTAGACTACACTAACACTAGAAATAGTGTACACACGGGTTAAATTAAACTTGTCGTTTTTTTTTTTTTTCTTTTGACCAAGAGGGTCTGTGAATAATTAAAGCACTCAAGGTGAGGATGTCACTGTGAGATAGGAAAGTGCACTTCTTTCTTTTTCTTGTCTCTTAAAAAGAGAGGAAAAGGAAGAACTAGGGGAAAGGGAGAGAGAAGAGAATAGTTAAAATTTTGTAAGTCACTAGTAAATATAATCACTATAATTCTGTTACTCAATTTTAGAAGTATATATGGAAAAATATTTAAATAAAAGTAAAACTACCTCACCAAATATGTCCTCTAGAAACAAAAATCAGGAAAGAAAGGGGAGTAGAATTTCATTAGAACCCCATGGGGGAGCAATTGAAACAAGCCTTAGCCAGAATTCGAATAATGAAGAGTTAATAAAACAGTTGGACGCATTATTTACGCCTAAATTTGAGATGATACAAAATAATATTTCTACACTAACATTAGAGATCAAACAGTTTGCAAATAGACTAAACAATGTAGAGCAAAGAATCTCAGACATTGAAGATGGGGCTATACAGAGGGAACAGGCTTTTCATACTATGTCCACTCAAATTGAAAGTTTGAAAAATAAAATAGAGGACATAGAAAATAGAGCCAGGAGAAACAACTTACGCCTCATTGGCTTATCGGAAGAAATACAAGAAAAAGATCTTAAAAAATTTGTTGAAGTAGAACTAATGGGACTATTAAAGATTAGAGCAGAAGATCACGATATAGTGATTGAACGAATTCACAGAATAGGCCCAGAGAGGAATGAGGAAGGGAGAAATAAAGGGAACAGACCGATTATTATGAAATTACTAAATTTCCAAGGAAAGATCCAAATTATGAATGCTTATAGAAAGGCAAATGGCGAAATTAATTATAAAGGAAAGAAAATTCTACTATTTAATGATTTTTCATATGAAACATCAAATAAAAGGCGCACATTAGCTCCGATTTGTACGAAATTGATCCAGGAGGGATATAGAGCTAGACTCCTGTACCCAGCTAGACTTAGCATTCAAACTAGGCAAGGAAACAAAATTTTTACTGACAGTGAGGAAGTTAATAAATTCTTAGAAAATAATAAAGACAGTCTGGAGAAATAGGAAGATTATTGTAGGCCTAATAGGTTTTCATAGTGAAATAATGGCTATAAATTCAAATAGCCTGAGGGTGTGTTTTTACTGGGGGGTTACAGTTAAAGTTATTTTAAGGAAACTCAAATGTATAAGAATTAAAATATGGGATTTATGTGGGTTTTTTTTTTTTTTTTTCCTTCCTTTCTCCCCCTCCCACTCTCTCTCCCTCTTCCTGCTATGCGGACTTCTTCCCCTCTCCTTAGTTCCCGGCTTTTTTGTCCTTACCTTAAGTAAAATGGAAATATGAGTTTGAAAATCGTTTCATGGAACGTAGATGGAATTACATCACCCATCAAACGTAAAGCCATCCTGAGGTATGCAAAAAAGCTGGGAACTCAAATACTACTCTTACAGGAGACTCATTTGAAGGGAGAAGAGGCGGCTAAATTAAAAGGAGGATGGGTTAAGGAGGTCATATTCACCTCAGGATATCAAAGGAAGAAAGGAGTAGCTATATTATTTAGTAAAAACTTAGAATACAAAATAGATAATTTAATCCGAGATGAGGAAGGCAGATACATTATAATGGAAGTGGTAGTAGAGGAAAAAAAATTTGTTATATGTAACGTATATGGCCCAAACGAGGATGATATAAGATTCTGGCAGATACTGAGGGACAAACTACTTAAATATTCTGGCAACACATTAATCATAGGAGGAGATTTTAATATTGCCCCAAATAGTATACTAGATAGATGCAGAGATAGTACAACGCAAACAGGGGAGAAGACACTGGACAAAACAACAATAGCTAAGAGAAAGAGAGAATCTAACATAATAAAGAAATTTCAGCAAGACCTAAAAATTTTAGACGGCTTTAGAGTTATACATCCAGAAGACAGGGAGTATACATGTTGTTCAAAATCTAAAAAAACCTTATCTAGGATAGATTATTTTTTGGTCTCAGAGAAATCACTTGACGCAATACAAGAAATATATATAGATATGATTACAATCTCAGATCATGCCCCTATTGTAATTGTGATGAATCTTAAGAAGAAGGATAGGAAAAGTAACCAATTCTTTTTCCCGAAATATTTGATAAAAAACACTAGATTTGTAAATTTTTTAAAAGAGAAGTGGGCTGATTATAAACGATTTAATGAAGGCTTTTTAGACAAAACTCATATATTCTGGAATGCGGCTAAAGCAGTGCTTAGAGGGGAGATTACAACATACCTAATACGATTAAGGAAAAAAATGAATTTACAACGACAACAGGTAACTAACTGTTTAATCAACAAATATTCTAACTATATACAGGAAAAAAATATAGCCAACTGGCAGAAATATTTACAGGCTAAAAAAAATAGAGATGACTATCTATTACAAAATGAAATCAAAGAGAATATAAAAACTTGTACACAGTTTTACAGATATGGGAATAAGGTAGGCAGCTTCTTAGCCCGTATAGATAAAAATCATAAGACTAAAAATTTTATAACTAAAATTAAACATAAAGACCAAATATGGACAAACACCGAAGACATACAAAAAGCTTTCCTTGAGTATTTCTCAGAATTATACTCAACACAACCCATAAATCTAGATAAAAAGGAAAAATTCTGGGCTTCACTAACAAATCCTCGTTTGGAGAGCAGTCAGCTAAATGATATTAATAAACCCATTACAGAAATAGAAATAAGTCAGATAATTAAAGCAATGGCGAATAATAAAGCAGCAGGCCCAGATGGCATGCCATCTGAGTTTTATAAAATTTTGAACGATGAAATAACCCCAACGCTAACTATCCTAATGAATAAATTTTGGAATGGTCAGTTAAAACCATTAGCAGACTTCAATGAGTCTACAATAATTGTAATACCTAAACCAGGAAAGGACCCACAGTTGATTGATTCTTATAGGCCCATCTCACTTTTGAACATGGACTATAAGATATTAACCAGTATATTAGCTAAAAGGATACAAGGGTCACTTGATACTATAATACACTCTGATCAAACAGGATTTATGAAGGGAAGATCCTCAAACACTAATTTGAGGAAGGTCTTCTTAACAATTATAGACCACTGGTATAAGAATAAATATAACAAGAAACTAAATAAAGAAGATATTGCAATAATATCACTGGATGCAAGCAAAGCCTTCGATTCAGTTACATGGGACCATCTTGTCACTGCTCTTAAAAAATTTGGGTACAAAGGGGAATGCCTTAACACAATTGAGATGCTGTATAGGGAGTCCAGGGCAGCAATTGTTATAAATAACAATAAAACATCTTATTTCCCTCTTTTAAGAGGGACAAGACAGGGATGCCCCCTGTCCCCCCTAATTTTTAATCTAGCCCTAGAACCTTTACTGATCGCCCTGAGGGATAAGATTCAAGGGATAGAGGTAGGAGGTAAAAATGTGCAATTAGCTGTATATGCTGATGATCTTTTGGTATTTTCTAGAAAGTCTTGTCAGAGCTTCAATCAAATTTGTCAAATTATAGAAAACTTTGGTTCCTTCTCAGGGTATAATATTAATAGAAACAAATCTGAAGTTCTGTGGTTACAAAAAAACCAGACATCAGAAGATAAGATCTTCAGGGAAGTAAGTAAACATATTACCTATCTGGGGATTAAGATCTCCAATAACCCTATGGAATGGTATTCTTTAAATATTTGTAATGGTGCAAGACAATTTTCTGAAACCCTTAAAAGATGGAAATCTCTCCCACTCTCGATCTCCGGCAAAATAAACCTGTTAAAGATGATTGCACTTCCAAGGCTGCTATATTTGTTTCAGAATATACCCTTCTTAATTAAAAAACAGGAGATTAAGATAATTAATTCTGCTATCAAAGATTACATATGGATGGGTAAGAAACCCAGGATTAGTTATCAAAAACTAGTCCTTAAAAAAGAATACCTAGGCTTAGGACTCCCTAATATTGAAATGTATAACTTAGTGGCAGTTACGAAGATTGCCTTAGACTGGCTCTTGGAGAGTAATCATTTTTCCCTCTTAGACATAGAAAATGGCTTAATAAAACCGTTCTGTTTAAAAAATGTTCTTCATTTAGAAATTAAAAATCTTCCAGACTATGTTAAAAAAATAGATTTCTTCAAAGATACAATAGTGGCTTGGCATAGGACATGTAAATTTCTAGGCCTAAAGCCCTTCGCAACTAAATTTTTGTCTATAGAGGGAAATCCAGGGTTTAAACAGGGTCTTCCTTCGGGAATCTTCACACGCTGGAGAGAAAAGGGATTATCTAAACCTATACAATTAGTTAAAATTAATCAAGAGGCAATGACGGTTGAAGAATTTGAAGTAATTAAGAATAGATATAGTTTGGCAGATAGACACTTCTTCTCATTCCTGCAAGTCAGACACTACTGTTTGAAACTAATTCAACTGCAGGGGAATAACTGGGAGCTTACAGCACTAATCCCGGTTATTAATTTAATCAAACAGGGGAAATACTCTATCTCACTTCTCTATAACATAATAAATAATAGAAATCACAAACAATATATTGAATTAGGGGTCGCAAAATGGAGAGATGTATTTTTCAAGAATCTCAGTACACAGATAATGGTGAAAAGTGTAGCGAGGGTAGAAGAGGCATCGCTAGCTATTCCTATGAGGGAGCAACATATTAAGATAATGTGGATGGTATATATTACTCCTGAGAAAATCGCCAAGTGGGGAGGCACCGGAGAGGGAGCATTATGTATAAAATGTAGGCAACCAAGTACAAACTTGCTACATAGTTTCTGGTCATGCCCAAGAATACAAAAATTATGGGGGGAAATAAACTATTGGCTAGGTAATATATATGAGACCCAAATCAGGCTACAAGCAGATCAGGTCATTTTTTTCCACTATAAGAAAGAACATTTAATGTGTAGAAAATTTATAACATTAGTGATTTTAATAACAAGGAATCTCATATTAAAAGGGTGGAAGAAAGATAAAACTCCAACCCTAATAGCGATTAAGGAAAATACTCACCACCAATTCTTGATAGAACTTCAAGATACTTTGTTCCATATAGAAACTAATATCGCCCGTTTTTTTGATAAATGGGGAAGGTGGGTTAAAACCCAAGATTTAGAAGAACAGAAGCGAATAATTAAAAAGTTTGATAATACAGTATACATAGAAAACTGTAGACTTAGAGGAGAATGGTTATTTGAATAAAGATGGCCGGCCTATGGGGAGAGGGGGGGAGATGGGAGGGGTATATTAATTTCCTCTTTTTTTTTTTTTTTTTTTTCTTTCTTCTTTTTGGGTGTGGGGGAAATATACCTGACTGAATAAGAGTTAAGTTAAAAACTATATACGCCATATTGAAATGTTGATAAGAGTAATTATGTACTCATGTGACCGAAAGTGAGTTTGAATATTTTCTTCTTTTGTGTTGTTGCTCTCGCTTCTTATGTATTGTTAATTAAAAATGGAAAGGAGTGATGAGATTAGTAACATAGCTTGGAAGGTAAAACTCGACATTATATTAAGACAAAAATGTTATCTGAACTGATGAAACTAGTGTAATACGCAGGTAGATAAATATGTATAACACTTTGCTGGATTTGTTGTGCTGAAACAACTTAATGTTTTTTTTTTCTCTTCCTTTTTCTGTATTTGATACAAAATATCAATAAAACTTCTTTCAAAAAAAAAAAAAAAAAAAAAAAAAAAGAATCTGGGTGAGCATTTCTCCAAATGTCCAGCAGTTCTAAATTATGACAAAAAGTTCTAAATATTTTAGTATCCCCACTACAAAGTCGACCACTCTTCCCCATTCTTTCCCTATCCATACATTCTGATGGAGCCAAATTAAGGTCATCTCCTATTATGATATTTTTTCCAAATTCCATTAATTGAGTTTGAATTGTCTCCCAGAACAACCTTTTCCTTTCATTGGGGCCGTATATATTACAAATTACCACTTTTTTCCTCCCTATTTCTATTTCAAGGATAATAAACCTGCTGATCTATTACCCGTCTAAGAATTTGGTATTGTAAATTTTTCCTGATAAGTATGGCTACCCCCTTTTTCCTATGTACTCCTGGTGCAAATATTACCTCTCCCACCCAGCCCCATTTTAATGTTTGACTTTCAGCTTCATCTAAATGTGTTTCCTGTAATAATCCTATATCAATTTTTAATTTATTTATTTGCCTTCCTCTTAATTGGGGAGGTAAACCCCCCACATTCCATGAGCCTATCTTAAGAATCTCAGAAATTTTCTATTCTTCTTTTTGTGAGAAAACATAACAGAGAGAGGGTAGGTCCAAAATCCAAGGCCTTCTGCCCCTGGGAAGGATGAGAAGGGGAGAGGAGAAAACAAAAAAAAAAGCAAAAAAAAAAAGGGAAAGTAAAAACCCCACCGGACCAGAAACCCCAACCCACTTGCCCGACACTATCTTCAACCCTAATACAACAAATCATTGTTGTGTAAATACTTCTTGTTCTCTTAAAGCTATCCAGTACTAAACATGATACTTAAAATAATTTAAAAATATTACATTTAACCTGACATAATTACTTAACTTCCTCTTTTAAAAATTGTTCTGCTTCCTGTGGACTGTCAAATGTTTGGAACCCCTCATTAGTTTTTATGCTTATTCTAGCAGGATACAAAAGCTTTTCTGACCTTCCTTCCTGAATCAGACGTGAGCATAGTGGTGCACATGCTTTCCTTTTATTGGAAGTCTCAAATGAGAAGTCTTGAAAAATCAAAAATTTCTTGTTGTTATAATACACATCTTTTTGAGCTCTATAAGCCTATAAAATTTTAATTTTATCTTGAAAATTTAAAATTTTTATGATAATAGGCCTTGGTCTATCCCTTACTTCCTCTCGATTTCTAAGACTACCAATCCTATGTGCACGTTCTATTGAGAAAACTTGATTAGGATCTGCTATTTTTAATAACAAAGGTAATTGGACTGATGCGAAATGTAAAAGCTCTTTGTCTTGTACTACCTCTGGGATTCCAATTATTCTTAAATTATTTCTCCTAGATCTATTTTCAAGATCTTCAATTTTGTCAATCAGGAATTTAACTTGCTTATGAATTCCTACCAGATCTTTATCTTTTTCAATATCTCTATCCTCCAAATCTGAGATCCTTTGTTCAGTTAAGCTTACTCTAGCTGCTATTTGATTAATTTATGTTGAAATTGCATCAACACTATTTTGCAATGTGTCAAATTTAGGCATAAATAAATTACTAATTTGATTCAGTGGGTCTGAGTTACTTGTTCCATTCCAGCCTCCTGCCCCCATATCTGTACTACGTCTGATCACTTTTTTCTCCTGATGTCTCTGCCCTGTCATGGTTGAGGTTTTAGTATTATAAGTAGATAAAATGAATTTATCCATAGGGGACTAGAATAATATTTAGTTATTTTTTATTGCAATTTCTATGTATTCCTAATAACTAAGTGAACATTACTTCTTTCCTGCTTCTTCTATTTACTCCAGAAAATCATAGAAAATAAAATAAATTGTTTATGTTGAAACATATGCAAGATTTCTAAGCAAAAAAGACTTAAAAATTAGACAAGAACATAAACCAACATGGCCTAAACATTGCTAGGAATATGAGACTTATTGTCAAATATCAGCCAATACATAGTGTACCTCTTTTATAAATTACACCTAGCCTACATATACCCCCTTTTCCTTTCCTTTTTCCTTCTTTCTTTCCTATAAGAAACAAAAGACCAGTTCTCATATGGGCATACATTACATTAATTCAAGCTTAAAATAGAAAGTCTCAGTGCTTCCTGATGACTCAACCTTGAATGTGGTATTTCTTTTGTGTACGTAGGTCGTTTCTATCCCATTTTCTTGACTCTCCTTATATGCTGCCAACTGAGCCCTTGATTCTAAGATAAAAAACAGAATAGAAAAAAATGCCACCACATGTGTGTATCAGAAGGCAAATAACCAATAAGCAAGTGAAGCAGGTGTAACACAGGGTACTCACATACTCCAATGGCACTCAGTTGTGCCTATAGTTGCAAGCTGGACCTTCAACAGCAGCCCAGCTCGCTGGTTCCGCAGAGGAAACGATGGAGGTCCTCATATATATGAAGAGGGATATTAAACAAGAATATATACAGAACATGTGTGAATCTGTATGACCAGGGTTGCTTGCAAGTAATAAAGAGCAATTTGCGGTATACTCACAAAAATAGCGGCACTCCAGTGTGCCTATTGTTGCAGGCTGGGCCTTTAACAGCAGCCCAGCTCGCTGTTTGTTCTGTTAAACACCTCTGGAATGTATAACTGCCGGTCAGCAGATATGTCCCCTCTATTCCACAGCCCTCTGTACTGGGGGGGATATAATTAGCACCCAAAGGTGCAAGATGTTACGTCCTGTGCTACCACCTCACGGTTAGGTATTAATCCCAGCAGGGCCTTGGGAGCACCTAGGTCTTAACAGGTGCGTTCCCCTCTGCCTCCTTTTGCCTAGGGAGAAATCTGACCCACTTGACAGCAACGGAGCGAGGAGAGTTCAGCCCGTCGGCTGTGGATCCCGACTGGTGCCTTGCTCTCCCACCTCGTTGCCCGGCTGATGGATCTCTCTCATGCGTATCACCTGGGACTTCGGCGTCTCACCAAGCCCAGCACTCTGTGCGTCTCATCGCGTAGCGTCACATGTGCACGTCGGAACACGGACCGCCCCCCAAAGTCTCCATCAGGGTAAGCATTCTTGAACTACTTACTTTTAAATGCGTTAGGACTCTTGACGGGGTAGGATGTACCGTGCACTTTTTGGCCTCCCAGGACAGACTCGTAATACCGGCGCTATGGAAGTCCCATAGAAAAAATACTTTACGAAGTTTACGTAAGTCATTTTGCGGTAAGGCCAAAGAAGTGTGCGGTGACCCTAAACCTTCAAGACTCATAATAGCAGCGGGCTTAAAAAAGCAGCGTTAGGACCTCTTAACGCAGCTTTTTTACCCTAACGCACAACTCGTAATCTAGCCGTTAGTTTTTTTTAATTTTTTGTTACTTTAGAATGTATTAGTTTAGGTAATTTGGTTTAATTTAGGGGGGTGTTAGGTTAGGGGGTGTTAGGTTAGGGTACTTAGTTATTTAAATAGTTATTTGCATTGTGGGTTTTGGAGGTTTAAAGGGTTAATAAGTTAATTAGGTTTATTGCGATGTAGGGGTTTTGCGGTTTAGTCGTTAATAGCATAAATAGTAGAGCTGCGCATCTTCACCTGTCTCACGATTCGATTCGATTACGATTATCATCGTAACGATTCGATACGATTAGATTCTACGATGCATCGCGATGCATCACGATTACTGCACTATTTCTGCCCAATTTTTAAATTTTTCAGAAAAAAAAATTCAAGAAGTCAAAGTATTGAAATAAACTCTTTTTTTATTTTATTAGCTCAAAAAAGGACACTCTTCCTGTGGCAAAGTCTGAACACAGCAGACAACAACAGTTTATAGAACAGTAAATACTAAATGGCAATTGTTGTATTGGTTTGGAAACAATATTATGGCATCAAACTGTAGTTACAGAGTACGTAGTGTAAAAAGTGCAGTGCTCACAGTGTACTTCTTCAGTAAAAGAAAATATTTAAATGTATATATTATATATAGTAAGTAGTACACTATACACTTGTAAAGAAACATGAACAACAAATAAATGTCTAACCTATCTATGTTGGTTTTAATTTAATTTCTTTACTTACTTAGTAATAATAATATAATAATAGACATTAAATTAAAACCAAAATAGATAGGTTAAGCTTAAGTTACCACCATAATACCTTATTTGTGTGAAAATTGTCCTCAGAAAACAAAACATAAATCCCTTATAGGTACAAAATTACAGGTGCAGTCCACTGTGCCTTCATGACTGTCAATTTGTGGCAAACAAACATCACGTGAAGAATCTGGAACACAACACACAGCACAGAGTGTGCACACAACACACATGTGATTGTGACATATACAATTAGTTTACACAGTTACAGACTTACAATAGTACTGGAGAGAGAGACATTTAAAACAAGTAGCATTGAACTGAACTACTATAACTACAGTTTCTTCTTGATGATTATATTATCTTTATGGGATCACAAATATAATTAGTTAGTTATTAGTTACTGTTAAAGCAGTACTACACACAACTGAACAGTGACTGAGTCTGTCACTGAACAGTACACAGCAGTCACACACAAACAAACAATACATAAAAAAGGACACAGACATCAAGGAGTAAATCATGGTGAAGAAAGGGTGGCACGCCACTCACCTGAGGTGTGTGTGTGCTTTATTTTTGTATTGTGCTGTTGTGTGTGGCACTGGCACTGTGTGCTGTGTGTGCTGTACTGTCTGTAGTGTACAGTATATTTGTGATCCAATAAAGATTTACTCAAGGTTTACTCAAGGCTTTTCCTTCCCCTATAGTGGTTTGGCTTCAGTCTCACTCTCTGCATAGTGCACTCATAGACAATTAGACAGTCACACTCACTAGACACTCAGACACTAGAGACACAGTGGGACACACACACAAACAAAAACATTCAAAGGCACCACAGCCAGTCAGCCACAGTCACACTCACACTCATAGACACTTAGACACTGGGACAGACACACAATCACATACAAACAAAAACATTCAAAGGCAGTTAATACACTCATCTCACACACACTCATAGAGAATGAGATACATACAAACTTTTCAAACTGACACTCACTCACTCACAGACACACTCACACACTCATAAAGAGACAGTTAGACACTGCAGTACACACATTGTTATTGTTAACTGGTTGGTTATATTCGGTTAACCCCTACAGATCTGCCTGGGAGTGGGTGGGATGGCATTTGGGATTGGGAATTGGGATCATAAACAAAAACATATGATATCTTTCTTAAAGGGTCTATTTAAAATAGACAATTTTTAGTGTGAATGAATAATATTAATAATCCCTTATGCAGTGTGCACTATGCACTCACTGCATTGCAAACAATACAGGGGTGTGCTGTAAACAATAGCACAACATCTACAAAACAGAGCACTTCCTGATTGGCAAACATCACAGTAACACTAGAAGTAGTAATAGACATTATACAACAAGTAGCATTGAACTACTAGATTTACTAACTTTGATTATCTTTATGGGATCACAAATATATTGTTACACAACACACACACAGTCACAGTCACACACAGTCAAACAATACCAAAAAAACCACACATCATAAAAAGAGTGAATCATGGTGAAGGGTGACACTGACACGCACACATGAGGTGTGTGCAGTTGTGTGTTGTTTCTTTTGTATTGTGTGTGTGACTGTGACAGAGTGACGTGGTCGGTCGTGTCGTGTAGTGTACTAGTATATTTTGTGATCCAACAAAGATTTACTCAAGGTTTTAAGCTTCATTTTTCAAAAAGCTATAAGCTATATAACAGTAACAAATATAAAATAACTTAACAGTAGTCTGCACTGGGCAGTGGGGCACACAGCACTTTCTTCTGGATGTGCCAAAAAACATTAAATATTAATATTATAAACCTGAATCACTACTCAGAATTATGGAATATGTAGGTTTTTCTGTAAGAACACTAGTTGATCCACATGCTCTGGTTTGAGGGTGCTTCTTTTTGCCGTTACCACATCTCCTGCAGTGGAGAAAACCCGTTCTGCAGACACGCTTGTACCTGGGATACACAAGTATCGCTTTGACAAATGAGAGAGGAGGGGAAATATGACCTCATGTACATGCCACCATTTCAAAGGGTCTTCAGTGAGAGGCAGAGATGGGGCTTTACAATATTTCTCTATTTCCTCTTCAGCCTTGGCATAGGGGGTCTTGGGTTCTATTGTACCTTCAGTGTCAGTGAAAGACTGTCCCAGCAAAGTCATGAGAAGCGATGTGGACTTTCTTTTGGGAGGAGAAGGGTTATCCTCCTCGATGGGTGATTCTTCTTCCAGAGTTTCTTTTCCCTCAGGCAGTGGCACTTCATCCACGTTTGTCCTCCTAGATGACTGTAACTGTACTAGTACACTCAATCTGTGTTTGAACAAAAGAATAGAAAAAATAGCATTCATTATTACCTCGAGCAGCCAGCCAGCTAATGCTATGTGTGTGCTCAGAGAGACAGTAATGCATAAATAAATGCATGCAACAGCTCACATCTATTAGGAAGGACTCGGGAGTGGACGGAGGAGGAGGAAAGTTGACTGACTGTGGCGTTTTCAAACTGACTTATATAATAAACCTTGTACTCATTAAACTAGCTACTAATCAAGATACTGCAGTGATAGCTAAGCCTATTTTGTATGGATGGTATGTTTTATGTTTGTTTTCAATTTATACATTTTTCAAGAAACATGATGCAATTAAAATTACCTCCAAGGATGCAGCCTCCTCAGTCACTCCTCTGTATATCTCCAATCTCTCCTCCTCTGTGAGAATAAAAGGCAGTCCCTTAAAACGAGGATCCAGGGCAGAGGCTGTATAAAGTATCTTCTTCTCTGCCTCACTGCTGTACCTCTTCAGGAGATCTGTTTTGATGGCATTCTTGATCTCATGGATCATGGGTGTGTCTCCCATGGTGTCTGTCATGTTCTGGAGCAGTTGTGCATTTAGAGGGGCAATGAGAGAAACAGTTGGATTGCGCTCTTCTGACATCAGTGTGGTTGCATCTTTCATTGGCTTTAATGCACTCACAGCATCCTCTGCATTTGACACATCTGTTTCGTTGAGAGTGCAGAGATCTGACTCACTTTTTCTGACTTCTGGAGACAACAATGTGGCACAGATTGCAGGTTGCTGTTCTAGGAACCTCTCGACCATGTCATATGAGCTGTTACACCTTGTTGTCACATCAGTTATCAGCTTATGATTCTTCAGGCCAAGACATTTCTGTTTTTCTTTCAGACAGTGGTTTGCTGTAGTGCTGCGGTGAAAAAATGTTGATATTCGTCGCACTCTGCCTAAAAGCCTGGAGAGCGTGGCCACTTTCAGCGCCCGCTGGGATGCGAGATTCAGTGTATGGGCGAAGCATTTTACATGAGGGAATTTTCCAACTTGAGCAGCAACAATCATGTTCGAAGCATTGTCGGTCACAAGCACTACAGATTTATCGGACAGCTGCCATTCTTCCACGACACGAGACAGTAGCTCCGCCAGATGAGAACCCGTGTGAGACTCATAAACTGCTCTCGTTTGCAGCACATGCGACAAGATCTTCCAGTCCTTGCTAATGTAATGTGCAGTTACTGTTACATAAGACTCCGTCGTGACTGAAGTCCATGAATCACACGTTAGTGCGACTCGACTGGCTTGGCTCATTGATGCAATTACCTGAGCTTTTGTTTCTTGGTAGAGTGCAGGTATAACGTTTTCTGTTAAGTGATTGCGTGACGGGATCTTATAACGTGGCTCTAGTGTCTTCAACAGGTTGCGAAACCCAAGGTTTTCCACAACAGAGTAAGGCCGTAGGTCCTTCGCTATGAAAGTTGCCACAGCTTTTGTTATTCTCTTCCCTTTTTCAGAGTTGGGTGGCAAAGTTGACAGCATTGCATCAATTCTTGGCTGATGAGCTTCAGCTAGTCTTGTTATTTCCTTGGCAGTGGCACTGGCGGCAGCGGCAGGGGTTAGCATCTCAGAGTGAAAACGTCTAACGTGATTTCTCAAGTTAGTAGTATTCCCTAGGTATTTAATTTTTGTGTGACAGGCTTTACAAACCGCGTGTGTCTTGTCCAATTCGTGCTTTCCAGTATGTTCATAAAATCCAAAATGTGCCCAGATGCTTGCTTTTAAAATGCTAGGTGCATTTTTTATCTCTCTATCTTTTTTGTCTCCCTCTGTCATTTTAGCATGACATGTACATATGTGACGGATGATGTTGTTGTCAACGTCAAACTCTGTCAGTGTTAAAAAAAAAGAAAAAACACTAAGTTCCAGTTGTCAAAATGTCAAGCCGCAAATGTAAAATCAACAAGTACTAGTAACTTCAACTACTTTGCCAATGCCATACATTTTGCGAACATAAATTTTAAAACAAATTGCATTGTGATCATTGCAGGGGACATCACTCACTCACTGACACTGTAAGTTACTGTAATATATTACACACTTAAAGGTGCAATGAAACCCAAACATTTACTTTCATGATTCAGATAGAGAATACAATTTTAAATAAACATCATAACTAACTTCTATTATTTAATTTGCTTCATACTTCTCAGATATCGTTTGTTGATGACATATTAGCAATGCATTGCACAGCACACACATTACTTACTATATAATACTTTGTGCACAAGGAGGAGGCTATGCATTTCAACAAAGGATAAGCAAATTATATAATAGGGAAAGTTGTTTAAAATTGCATGCACTTTCTTGAATTAATATATTATTAAAATATTAGAACTTCAGACCAGGCCATCCATCCATGTGAAAAACATGTAGATATAGATAGATACAGATTAGACTAATAGAGACATTAGACAATAATAGTATACTATATTTATTTATAATACATTTTTTATATATGCAATATTATTCAATAATGCAGCAATTAATTATGCAGCAGCCTGAGCCTCAGTCAGCTCAGCAGTATTAGTAGTACATACTACGGTAAGTAAATAAGGCAAGTATTTAATTGTACCCCTTATTGTGTAATAAATGTGATTGTGTACCCCTTATTGATTTGCTCTTTAAGTAAGTTAATAATTAGTTTACCTATGGCAAGTAGTAGGCAGTTGAGGCAATAGGCAGGCATGGCAATGGCAATTATGGCATGGCATTGGCAAAATGTACAACGTTTTGGTAACTAAACAGTTAGTTAGTCTAATTCTCACCATAGGTCTCCTCCTCTGTCTCCCACAAAATAAAAATGAGCCCGCCGTGTAGCTGTATACCGCCGTGTATACTCGGAGTCGGAATCGTCATCACATTCACCATCATCAATCTCAGGCAACACACTCCTGCTTTGCTCCTACTGCGTAACTTCGGCACTTCCAGAGACCGCCCATGGAGCGCCCATGTTGCTTTATTGGGTGACGTGACGTCAGTGACGTCAAAACGATGTACCGCGCACTTTCGCACACTTTCTGTTACTTGTCCTGGAGGCTGGTCACGTGGGTAACGTTAATCGATTATCGCGTCTCAGCGCATCGATGCAGAATCGTTTCATGCCGCATCGCGATGCATCGTCAAAACGATTATTTTTGACAGGCCTAATAAATAGGTTTATTGCGATGTAGGGGTTTTGCAGTTTAGGGGTTAATAGGGTAATTAGGTTTATTGTGATGTGGGGTGTTTGTGGTTTAGGGGTTAATAGGTTAATTAGGTTTATTGAGATGTGGGGGGTTTTCAGTTTAGGGGTTAATAGGGTAATTAGGTGTATTGCGATGTTGGGGTTTTGCAGTTTAGGGGTTAATAGGGTAATTAAGTTTATTGCGATGTGGGTTTTTTGCGGTTTAGGGGTTAATAGGGTAATTAGGTGTATTGCGATGTGGGTGGTTGATGGTTAAGGGGTTATTAATAATTAATAGTTTTACTTGCGATTTTTTGGGGAAGGCGGAAATATAGGTAAAGAACTGTTAGGTTTATTATTGGGAGGCAGCTCAGTCTAAACATTTATTTATACAGTCACAATGCATAGTGACTGTATCAATAATGTAGACACTGACATTTTTATTAAGGTTTATTTTTTCTGTGTCAGTGTCTCATTATTGATACAGTAACTATGCATTGATACAGTATAAATTATGTGTGGGCGGAGTTACGGAAAATGCCAATCGCAACTTCCGAAAATATTTTAAGGTCATAGGAATTAACATATACGTCAGTGTCAAATATGTTTGATATATTTAAGACAGTAGTCCATTAAAAATATAGTATTGCTACACCTGTAGCATAAATATTGATATAAAAGAAGAGTTACAAAATACGTTGTTTCTACATGTGTAGTTTAAAAAATAATTAGACTGCCCTATGGGCAGGCTTATTGACTAGTTCACAATAAAACAAGATGTCATGGGAAGTTTAGATTAATTCCAAAAACATTTTGGTTTACTTACATCAGGCTTACATCCCATAATAAAGTATTTTATTTAAAATATTGTTTTGACTTGTATTTTTTCATCATGAGTATGAGGCTTGTTAGCATTAATATTAATACACCAAATCTTATTATAATGAAACAATGGTTCTAGGGTTTAACAGTTTCATAACTGATGGTTGAGGTAATTTCTATCTTTTGCAGTAATCTCGGAGGCGAATGTGCAGCCCATCTGTATTTCCTCATTTGAAGATTTAGCTCTGGTCCTTGTAAATCACACATGTTTTTGGTTCTAAAGCCAATGAAATTATCTGACTATCTTAAAGGGACATTGTACACTAGATTTTTCTTTGCATAAATGTTTTGTAGATGATCCATTTATATGGCCCATCCGGGAGTGTTTTTGTAAAAATGTAGTTTTGCTTATTTTTTAAATAATATTGTGCTGATTCTCAGACTTCTAACTAAACCCCAAAGTTTTAGATGCATACTGCTTTCTCTTGTTTGTGTAATGATTTTTTTTTTTAAATGCATGAAAGACGGGCAAAGGGGAGTGTGGCTTTCTCAGCCAATTTCAATTTGTGCTCCAGCCTAACCTCATCAATAGTGCTAAATTGGGAGCTTATAAATATGTTTCTAAAAGGTTTTATACTGGATTATTAGAACAGTATCTGTGCGTATGATTCTTGATAGTAGTGTCTATTACATGCAATGAAAATGAGTGTATACTTTCCCTTTAAGACCTTCAAAACTCCAACAGGAACCTCAACCAGGACCAGCTCAAAGAATTGCACTGATAATGTGCTATCTAGGTCTCGCAATCCTACCAGGACCCATTATAGAGCTGACACTGACCTCAACCCCTCAAAACCCTTACATTTGTAGCAAAGACAAATTGAACATAAAGGGGCCCATTTATCAAGCTCTGGATGGAGCTTGAGGCCCCGTGTTTCTGCTGAGCCTGCAGGCTCGCCAGAAACACCAGTTATGAAGCAGTGGTCTAAAGACCGCTGCTCCATAACCTGTCCGTCTGCTCTGATCAGATGGACAGACATCGCCGCAATTCAACCTGATCGAGTACGATCGGGTTGATTGACACCCCCCCTGCTTGCAGCCGATTGGCCGCGAACCTGCTGGGTGCGGTGTTGCACCAGCAGCTCACAAGGGCTGCTGGTGCAATGCTGAATACGGAGAGCGTATTGCTCTCCACATTCAGCGAGGTCTGTCGGACCTGATCCACACTGTCGGATCAGGTCCGACAGACCTTTGTTAAATAGGGGCCAATGTGTAGAACCACCCATAACCTTTTATAATAGCAGGCTCAAAACATTAACTATTCGACTTATGTAAAGTATTATTGGCTTCCATTTGTCACACAGTTTAAATACTTCCTCATGCCATTTTACAACAGCTCAAACATTTTGTAATAAGCTATGAGTAACAAATTTTCATGTAACATTCAGCAACTTGGTAAAAAAGGTCCGACAGACCTTTGTTAAATAGGGGCCAATGTGTAGAACCACCCATAACCTTTTATAATAGCAGGCTCAAAACATTAACTATTCGACTTATGTAAAGTATTATTGGCTTCCATTTGTCACACAGTTTAAATACTTCCTCATGCCATTTTACAACAGCTCAAACATTTTGTAATAAGCTATGAGTAACAAATTTTCATGTAACATTCAGCAACTTGGTAAAAAAAAAAAACATCTCAATGTATGTCTCCTAGTAACTCTGGGAGCTGGCTCAACTAACCTGGCTAGCCAATGACAACTTTAAATATATTAATGCAGCGTCTACAGGAAAATCACTTAAAAGGTACTTAGTTGGTGTGGCACTTGCATGCATATATTAAGGGAGGTGTGTAATGACAAAGGGGACGAATTATCATTTTGCGAGAGGACATGATCTGATATTGCGAATTAGGTCCGGTGCACATCGATAAATGCCGACAGCATACGCTCTTGGCATTTATCATTGCACCAGCAGTTCCTGTGAACTCTTGGTGCAATACCGCCCCCTGCAGATTCGCGGCAAATTGGCCGCTAGCAGGGGGTGTCAATCAACCCGAACATATTCGTATTCTGGCGATGTCTGTCCGCTGCCTCAGAGCAGACGGACAGGTTATGGAGCAGCGGTCTTTAGACCGCTGCTTCCTAACTTGTGTTTCCGGTGAGCCTGAAGGCCCGCCAGAAACACGGGGCATCAAGCTACATACAGAGCTTGATAAATATGAGAGCAAAAGAACAAGTGATAGTTAAGCGCTAAAAGCGAGGGGTTTGAGAGGAGACTGTTGATCTATAAATAAAGCAATGTGACGGCGTGTAGTATGAATGTAAAACCTAATATTAGGAATGTCAATGGTTAAGAGTGTGTATAAAGCGCTTAGTGGCTGGGTTAGGATGGGCCTAATATACTAACAAGACCACAGAGTAAAGAAGTCCTAAATATGCGTTGTAATATAAAATCACATAAAATCACCCAATATAGGGAATGAAATGTAAAATTTTTAGTTTAATACAGATAATAATAACATAAGGAATGTAAAACCAAACAAATAAAAAGATCCGGATCTGGTGAGTCTCCTAAAAAATCCTAAAATCACCAAAGAGGCTGTCCAATGGGTAAAATCCTGAATATACTTTAAAAGTCGCACAGTCACAAAGTCTTGACCTCCAAATATTTAAATAGCAGAGTTGAGGTGATGCAGGTGATGAAAAAGCCAAAAATGATATGAAAAGATGAAAAATGTAAAAAAATGTGAAAAATGTGTGAACGTGGATAAATATGAAAAAAAACAAAAATTGAAAAACAAAAATTGAAAATCAAAAATCAAGTGGCCATCTATATATATATATATATATATATATATATATATATATATATATATATAAAAACAAAAATTGAAAAAATATATAAATGAAAAAATGTGTATACGTGAATCAAAAAGGTGTGTTATCCAAAGGTGAGCAAAACATGAGACAAAAATAGCAAAACAAATCCTCCAACATTGATCCTGATAGTGGTAGTGTCTTTGAGTCCTGTTTAATGTAGTGTCCCAGTATTAATCCTATTGTTGTGGTGTCCTAAAAACAATAAAATAACATAGTGTATTCCATAGAAATAAAATAACAATAATTAGAATATTGCTTACCCAGTATCGACGCGTTTTGGCCCCTATGAGGCCTTTTTCAAGACATACAATTGTGTGACACAATTGGCCTTATATAGGGTAAGCAATCAAATAAACAGAGTGAATTTTGGTGCCAAAACCGTTACCTTTTGGCCCACCCACTTCCTGTTTATGCTGTATTGTGGGTAAGGTAATATTACTGGCAATAATATCTTTCTTGAATGATCTTATTTTCATAAATAAAGTTATCATACCTCCTTTACTTTGTTTGTACAGTATATATTCCATATCCTAAACTATTCTGTGCTGTGGCTTGTATTTAAGAATATGTTCTGAATTATAATAAAAGTACGATGACATCACTTCCGGTTTCGTCAAAACCGGAAGTGTACCATGGGGAATAAATACCTAATATAACTGATTATGCCTATATCTAAATATGGCCTAACGTCTGGTACTTGTTACTTAAAAGATTCATAATCCCATATCAAGTTATGTGGATACACCAAAATTTATATCAAGAATATCCTATATCGCCAAACCGGAAGTCAGAAGCGTTACTTCCGGTTTCGGCTTCTATAAATCTCATTAGGAGCAATGTGTGTACATAATAGCAGCCCTTAGGGTATATCTTATGAGGTTCTGATGTTGTGACTTGGAGTCCTAGGTATAGGCATTGGGGTTCTGAAATCGCCAAACCGGATGTGCAAAAACGTCACTTCCGATTTCGGCTGAAAAATAATAATAATAAACGGCTAACTATTTAAGCATATATATTGGTGTCAAATTGTGGGGGCCATAACCCCTAATTGTTCTAAGACACCCAAACTTAATAGATAGTGGAGGTTTCAGTCTTCTAATTGGGAATAGAGGTACTAGTATTCAAATCTGAGAAGAAAGTTTTATTTGAGAAGAAACCCATAAATGTGTATAGGGAAAATAGACATAATTAATCCGTTATACACATATCTATAATGAAGTGTGCTGTAAAACCAGATTATGTAGTAATAAATTAATTATATCAATATCAGAGTTGCATAGGCCAAATAGTAGTGTTCTAAAAAACTTGAGACTGATAAGAGACATAATAAAATGTATAAAATATTACATGTTAAAATCAGCAGAGACAGACTATTCATCCTTACACAGAGGTTTAATAATAAAACTAGATTCTATAATAATAAATTGGATCAATATCAGAATTGTATAGACCAAATCGTAGTGTTCTATACACAAATATATAAAACATTTAAAACATTACATGTTAAAATCAGCAGAGACAGACTGTTCATCCTTACACAGAGGCTTAATAGTACAGCTAAATTCTATGATAATAAATTGTATCAATATCAGGATTGCATAGACCAAATCGTAGTATTCTATACACTTAATATTGATAATAGACATGATAATATATATATATATATGCAAAACATTGCATGATAAAATCAGCAGGGACAGAATATTCATCCTTATACAGATGGCTTAATAATGGCATAGATTTGTACAAATCCAAAAACCATAAAAGCGTATATTTTTAAAATTATTGGTTGGAAATTCCACATGTACATCCCAATTACCAATTTAAGTGATTATCGACATATAGATATCATTAAAAATCTTTTAAAAATCTTAAGATGGTGAATAGTGACCAAAGAGAGAGATGGGCATCATTGTCCAAAGGTGAAGGGCTTTTAGTGACCGTTAAAAATGTGCTAATAAAAATTATAAATATTAAAAATCTAAACATTAAACTTCTTAAATATAGTTTAAGATTTAAAACTGAGCTATGGTAGAAAAATATATATAGAGCTCACATCGTAAAGATGGAACTTCTATCATATAGAGTTCCGGTGCCGCTTGCGTTAAACTAGAAACATAAATGAGCTAGAGACAACTGGAAATGGAGTTAGGAACCAATTAGAATAAGTGCGCTAAGTCCTCTTTATTGTTTAGTCCTTTTGGATGTAAACAATTTAATAAAAATATCCATTTAGATTCTGTTGTTAAAAGCTTTTTCTCCTGATTTCCACCTCTCCAGTTTTTCTTTACTTTTTGGATGCCAATATATTTTAAATCTCTGATGTTTCCTTTATATATAGTAGTAAAATGGCTGTATAATACAGTATCCGTATTTAATTTCTCTATTAGCAATAAGTGCTCCCTAATTCTGTCTTTCGGCGGTCTCGATGTTTGTCCGATATACTGAAGACCGCATGAGCACTCCATCAGATAGATGATATTCTTGTCATGACATCTTATAAGTTCCTGGATCTGGTGTACTTCTTTTGTATGATAGGATTGAAATGTGTTAGTCTTTTTTCCACATTTACATGCCTTACATTTGGGGCAAGGGAAAAAGCCTTTGATTTTCTTCCCAAATACGTCATCATCTTTTAGCAGGTTCCAGTGTTTCTTAAATATGTTTTCTATTATGTGCCTGTTGCTACTGTATTCTGTAATCATAGGGATATTGATTACATCATTATTCGCCACTTTCTTCTTGTCTCTGTATTTCATTATATCTTGTCTCTTTAAGCTCCTTACTTCTTCTATCTTAGAGTCGAGAAGATGTTCTTGGTAGCCTCTTTCTATAAATTTATCTTTAAGAGACATTGTCTGTTCCTCCCATTTTTCATCGCTTGAAAAGTTGTTGCGTATTCTTAAAAACTGTCCCTTAGGAATATTTCTTCTCCACTGTTCATGGTGGCAGCTTAAATTGTGTACGTAATTGTTACTATCGACTTCTTTAAAGAAAGTCGATGTTTCCCATTTCTCATTTTTGGCTTCTATCCTCAGGTCTAGGAAGACAATCTCCATCTTGCTCCATTGGTATGTGAAGTTCAAATTTAGAATATTTCTATTCATAACTTCCATGGTGAATAGTAGGTCCTCTAATGTTCCCGCGGGCGAAACGCGTTGACTGAGACACTGTGCTATTTGTTTATTAGCCTTTGTTTATTTATTTTTTTAATTATATTTTTATTGAAGTCATAAACCAATACAGAGTATAGGGTATGTCTCAAAACATTCACAAGACAATGTATACAGAGCATAATTAGGAGACAATGTATTCTAGTATCTCAAACATTTCCATAAAATGTGGGCTATCACATAAAGAGACTTTGGTTTTGTTTTAGAGTATAACAAATGTAATATAAGCAAAGATGGTCCTCTCCTAGCTATATACAAAGAGAAGTAAGGTATCCATTCAGATAAGGGTAAGACTAGGGAGGAGGTAACTCTATAGTTATATGGGGAAGGGGGATGCAGCGGGCAAGAGTCGCTCAAAATATAATAGGGGGGGGGGAGGTGGAGGGCGGAGCCATTTAGTATGTCCTCACCAGGAGCAGATTTAGGTGGGACTAGAGTATTATTACTTAATATAAACAAAATCACACTCATCTAAACCCTTGTACTCCTATAGAGGGAGCCTGAGAACATATAACATATTGTCAAGTGGAGGGGGGACGTTAGAATAATTGGAGTCTGGGAGACCTGGGGAACCTCTAGGTGAGACCCTCTCCTAGGGGAGTGCCACCTATAGGCGATGCGGGAAAAAGGAGAAGGGATATGACCCGCAGGCAACAAGTACCAGCGGGAAAGGGAGGAGAGAGGCTCAACCAAGACAACTATTATGTGCTAGTGATGTGAGCAAGAGCATAGATAAATTAGGGATGACAGTCATACAGTCACAGAAAATGATAGCCAGTAACAAATAATATAAATATAACACAACATTTAGGCAAAAAAAAGGTCACATACACCAATATAAACAACAATAACAACTATTGAACACAATATAGAACAGGTTTTGAACTTTTTACCCAGTTGCTGTTAAGAATTTATGAACTAGTATGTTGCTGGCAGTAGAAATAACTCCCCTTAAGATGTCCCAGCTAATTGAACTGTATGTTAATAGTTTTAATATATGTACCAAGTGTACTAGGCAGTAAGAAAAATTATTGAGAGAGGGAAATCATTAGATATTTTCTGTATTAGTTAAGTAGCTGGTATACTAGGTTAGGCATTAATAGCCAGTTTAACAGAAGAAGCTATTTTGCAAGACATCTAGGGGCTAATGAAAAGATGTGAGGGACTCACTGAAAGAGCGAGGGGATATATACTGTATGTTTTGAGCAAGATTGTATTCACTAACAGTGAAGGAGAGATCATTTAGGGCATGTTCAGATAATTTATACGACCAACATATAGACATAAAATATGGTATAACTTGTAAGTAACAGGTACTAGATTACCCAGATCAGGTTATAAGCAGCTAGAGATTCGTCCCTTAGGTAACTACAATTCTAAGCAAAATAATATTGTTCCCCAGAATCAAAAATTGAAGAGGATTAAACATGGTGAAGGGGTTAACTTGTGTCATTAAAAAACGTTAAAATAATAGCATAAACAAGAAACTTATTGTACGATGAGCTCAGACCCCAGTTTTTTAATAATTATGGCAGACATTCGGTACCCCTTTTCTAAAGATATCCCCATATGGGTTTTACATGTAAAAAATATGGCAGTCTGCAAATATTCCAAATCAGCTGTGAGCAGACCACAAGAGGAGAAGGAAAGAAAACAGCAGAAACAGTCTCCCTTTGTATAAGGAGATGAGATGGCCGTTTGCAGATGTAAGGGTCAGGCAACAGAGTCGTCATAATTACATGTGCACATATAAAACTTAATTCTGTGTTGCTTTCTTTCAGGTTAGAGACAATAAAGCATTAAGAGAACATGGCATATATAAATTTAGCTAAAGGTAGTTCTAGCCTAAGTAAGAAGTAGTGAAACCTGACAGGAAAAGATAAGCCTAGTAGCATGCATTGCTTATATTTACCACAATGTTATCTTTAGGGATATACATACTTCGTTAGGATGCAACTGGAATAGAGTGTCACACACATAAACACTTGCACCCAGGTGTATATACACATGTAGACACACATATAAAGTAGTAGTCATCACTTAGGCTGCTTTCTCTAAAACATATAAAGATACACAACATAGTCTGTCACTAAAAAAAATATGTAGATAAAACAAGAAAACCCACACTTATAAACATAAGTGCATTGAACTATACCATGGTAGGTCCATACAAACGTACAAAATGCTCAGAAATTTAACTTATTAGAGTAAATGGGAGATATGGGGATATGGCGCTAGACCATATATCTAGTGTGGAAATATATAGGCAGCATTGTGTTACTAAGTTTCCGGGGAGTATATGTAGGGATATGAGGTATATCATAAAGCTGGGAGAGCCTGAATGTAACATCTTAAGTCTAGGTGGGCTAGTAAACATCATACCAAAAATATAACAGGGAACATGTGGCAGAATAACATGACAGTAGAAACAAAACGTTATATAAAGAGAATTAGGGACGTCAAGATATTGGGGGCTAAAGTCTCTCTTGTACTGTGATATGTCCCACCGTTTCACCCAATGCCCACCAACTTGTGAGAGGTGCAGCGCTCATGTCCAGCTCGTCGCCAGTAGTGCCATAATGGCTGTTGGACCTCAGGAGGGAAACAATCTAGAGGCCTCCTCGTCATGGCAGCTAGAAAAGTCTTGCAGATGTCAAATGGAGTTACGGTGAGCAGTCTTGACTTAGCACACGATCTGTCATGGAGATTAGCAAGCTCCGATTTCAAGGCTCTTACAAGATCAGAACATGGCCCTGCTTGCGAGTCTTTTGAGTATCCGCCAGTGCGCAGAAATATCGAGGTTGATAGAGTCCCATCTTCCCATTGCTGAGGGCTTGTCTCTTCTTCTTTAGCTGTAGTGGGCTGTAGGGAGCGTAGTTGATTGTAGTATGCCGGTGATTCTGCTCCATGAGGCTCAGGCTGTCTTCTAGTTTCGCTATGTGAGAGCACAGGAGATTGGGATATAGCGAGACTCACAGTTGGTGAGTCTATTATACATCCTGCAGAGGTGTCTACAGCTTTACTGGCTGACGGAGCCTCTTGGCCTCGGTTCATAGCTGTAGCAAGCACTATGACCAGGTCGCACTGATGAGCGTCCAAAACGGACATTAACCTGTGTAACATATCCACAATTTGCTCCTCCATATTGCAGCATACAGCTAAGTCTCCAGTATGAGAAGGAGAGCACGAATGTTCTTTAAGATGGCGGTTCTTCCTTTTCAGCTATTGCAGCGGGCTGAAAAAATTCTAATGTTGATGTAGTGTCTGCCCTTGTGTTTTCAGCTTCATTAAAGCGTTAGTTCTACCCTCCAGAACTCAATGAAAAGTCAGACTTATTATATAAATCTTTAGTTTGCTCAATATAAAGGGATATTTAGATAAACATCAGGAGCTCTTAACAGATACTTCTTGCTGCTTCAGCAGTTGGCTCCGCCCCCCAGCCTTTGTTTATTTTAATAATATTGCACGTTTGGAGGACGTTCTATCCTATGTTTTTGTGCCTGGTCACATTCATATAGGAACACCTGAGTCGTTACTAACGACCGCAAAGAAAAGATCTCCTAGTCGCTATATAGTGACCGCCAAGCTCTTCTAATCAAAGACTTTTTAGTCGTTTTGAAACGACCGCAAAGATATACCTGTCTAATTAGTCGTTTTTAACGACTGCCAAGTTTCAGCATCAAAAGGACCCACCAGTTGCTACTAGCAACCAAAGGAAACAAACCGTGTCTTGAGTCGCTACATCGCGACCGCACAGCCTGCACAATCTGAGGATCACCTATCCCTATTGTTACATTAAGAAACAATTAAGTCATTTATTTTGACCGCCAAGTATTAGACTTATTCCCCCAAGACTTCCACATTCTTTGCGGAATAGGGGCTACTACAGAAACGCCGTACGTAACCGGCATCAGTGACGTCACACCGGTCACGTAGGAGCCATAAAAAAGGCGCATTCAATACCATCTGGTAACGCCAAGCCGTACACAATGCGGCCTCTATCCGACAGTTACCTTGCATCCATACTGGACATCTTAGGAGACACATTATTGCTCCACTGTTGCTAACATCACTTTGAAAACGCAAGTACTTTATACTGCAATTAGTTCTTTTTTATCAACTGTTACTATTAGTAACAAATAAGGGAGACGTCCCTGCACTTTTAGATACATATGTTTTTATATTTGCTTACTACTTGACATATTGTTTTAGACTTCTGTTTTAATAAATTGTATCTATATTTGTACCCTCTTTGCATCTTTCATTCTTTTAGTTGACTATATTATATCAATATATATATATATTGCTATTATCCCCATATAATTTTTAGTACTGGTTACCTACACAGCACTCACCACCATTCCTAATATTAGGTTTTACATTCATACTACACGCCGTCACATTGCTTTATTTATAGATCAACAGTCTCCTCTCAAACCCCTTGCTTTTAGCGCTTAACTATCACTTATTCTTTTGCTCTCACTTTTCTTGTTTTCCTGGAGGGGAATTCAATAGTTAAGCTGGGTTGTCATCTCTATAATTTAATTTTACACTGTCTTGATAAATATGACCCAAAGAGTTTTCTAATACACTAATGTCATTTATCTTGAGAGTTCTCACTGTGTACTTATGCTGTTCTGTGCATGGATGCAATATCCATTTGATGCTGCTCTGCGTTACCGAGGCTGCAAACTGCACCGGAGTGTCTCTCTGTGTTTCCACTTTGCTCCTGCTTCTGGGTTCTACTTCTCACAACGCACGCTTGCACCACACTCCAAAAAAGTTTCACACCTCGCAAGCTTCGAAGGGCAAGTGGGCGTGAAAAGCATAAGAGCTTATTGTTGCTGTACCTGTCAACACAAATAAAGAGAATTAGTGCTTAAATGGACAGTCTACTCCAAATTGTTTTTGTTTAAAAATATAGATAATCCCTTTAATACCCATTCCACAGTTTTGCATAACCAACACAGTAATATTAATATATTTTTTACCTCTGTGATTACCTTGTATCTAAGCCTCTGCAGACTGCCCCTAATCTCAGTGCTATTTACAGACTTGCATTTTTGCTAATTAGTGCTTACTCTTGAATACCTCCATGGGAGTGAGCACAATGTTATCTATATGGCACACATGAACGAGAAGTGTCTTGCTGTGAAAAGCTATCAAAATGCCCTGAGATAAAGACGGCCTGCAGGGGCTTAGAAACAGGCAGAAATTTAGAGGTTTAACGGTTATAAAGTATATAAATATATCAATGTTGGTTGCGCAAAGATAGGGAATGGGTAGTAAAAGCGTTATCTATCTTTTTAAACAATAACAAATATTTTAGAGTAGACTGCGACTTTAAGCCTTGGATTCCCGCTCCTTACTCATCTTTATCTAGCCAATGACAAGAGGCGTGCGTGTAAAGCCACTAATCACCAGGTAGCGCCTAATAGAGCATTGTTCCTCTGGAGCTGACTATAACAATGTGTTTAACTTTTTAAAGGGTTGTTGATCACAATCTAATCTATAATTATCTGCATGTTAACGGCTGCAATAAGCCATTTTAATTTTTCATATAGGCAGCACTTTGTTTTAGTCTGGTTCAGGGCTACGCTCTGCAAACCTTTCCTGCTGTTATTTTTGTCTTTTAATTTATGGAACAAAATGGACGTTTTAACCAAGCAAGCTATCCTTCTCCTTCTTTGATTGAGCAAATTTGTTTTATCATTTCTCTGAAAACTAGCCCTATATTTAAAGGGATATTCCAGCCAAAATTGGAATCCACATGGATGCATTTCAGTTTTGAATAGAAGCATTTTTGTAATTTACATGTATTAGCAAAAATGCTTCTAATAACAGCTATAGCCGTTTCAAAAATGTATTTAAGTATGCACTGTGCACCAGCATTTTAAATACAGCACTTGCTTAGAGAGCCTAAGGTGCTTGTACTATCTGGTAATGACTCAATTTGTCAATTGTTGACATGATACAAGCCCCACTGATGCTCTGAGCAGCTGGAGTATTAAAAATGGTGGTGCACTCAGAATATCCTCTATGCTTCACATGCACGTGCAGAGAAAAATGTTAACACTAAAACAGTGATAATTTTTACTAGAAGCATTTTTGCCTATACATGTATATTGTAAATATGTTTCTATTCAAATATGTAATTCATCTAGGTGCATTTAAATTTTGACTGACCCTTTAACACATGCTAATTCTGTATTTTTTTGAATCCCAATCCAGATTCTCGATACTTAAAGGGATACTTAATTCAACTAAATCAAGTAGACTGACTTGGCTAGGAGGATCCATTATCAACAGGGATAGGCACGGACCAAGGCTGTGGCGGACATTTTCCAAAGTAAAGACCTTAGTGAAGGACACCACGATACATTTCAAATTAAAAACATCAAAAAACACTCTCTTTACCGAGAGGGTAGTGGATGCATGGTGGAATAGCCATCCAGCAGAAGTGGTAGAGACAGTGAAGTAGTTTAAACATGCATGGGATAGGCATAAGGTTATGCTATATATAAGATAAAGCCAGGAACTAATGAAAGTATTCAGAAAATTGGGCAGACTAGATGGGCCGAATGGTTCCTATCTGCCAACACATTCTAAGTTTTTATGAGTCAGGAGAACGGCACTTTCCTGTCAAATAGGCTGCTTGTTGGTTGCCCTGGTCTAGTTCCACAAGTACAAATTAATAATCTAATCAAACAAGTTTAAAATAACATTTATATAAAGACTAATCATCAAAAATGAGCAGCACCACCAATCTCTTCAACAGATTTATTCAAGAGGTACAATCTGTACAATATTAAACAGCCAGACCACAAAACAAACAACGTTTCGGAACTCGTCCTTAGTCATGTATGGTTACACCTGGAGTTAACACATCTTATAAACCCTTTTAAACCACACCCCCAGCCCCCACCATACCTGTTTCACTTGATACACCTGAAGTGCTGCCATCTAGTGATCATGTACTTAACAACAAGTAAATTAATCTTATCTATATTACAATGCACAGATTATGATCAAACAGGACCGTTATTTTAGAAAAAAATTAATTCAACACATTTTATGTCAATCTCCTTATACATTTAAGTAATATCACAGAATATCTATATATCTCATAATTCACAGCACCCTCATAGGCATAGAGACCAATCCAACTCCCTATTCATCTGCTTAGGATGCATGGTATCAAGTTTGCTGATCCAAAAAGCCTCTCTTCAACATTTTAGTTCTATCACCTCCCCTCCTAGGGTGTCCTACATGCTCCAAAATCTGAAACCTAAGTAGGCTCAGATTGTGGCCGACAGTCAAAAATGATTAGCTACAGGGGCATCAACTTTTTTAGTTCTAATGCTGCTCTTATGTTGGTTGATGCGTTCACGGACAGTGCAGGTGGTCTTACCAACATACCCCATCCCACATGGGCATTTAATATAATATACCGCAAAATCAGTGTTGCATGTAAAATGTCCCATAATCTCAATTTTTGTTCCTGTACTCAAATGGCAAAAAGAAGGGCCTTTAATTATGTTGTTATAATTAGAATAGCCAAGGCAAGGCAAACTATCATTTTTTTTTACCAATATAGCCCTGAACTGTAGCCTTAGAGGGACCAATATCAGCATGCACCTGCGCATCCTTCAAATACCTACCCCTTCTATATGTGGGCATCGGGGGTTCTCTAAACTCTACAACTTCTGGGTTACATGTCTGTAATACGTGCCAGTGTTTAAAGATAATCCTGCGAATCCTATCACTCAATTTAGAATATTGGCTAACAAAAATTAACCTGTTTGATTTCCTTTTATCCCTAGCCACTTTTTGTCCCAATAGGGATTGTCTAGGAATTTGTCGAACATTCTCAATTTCCTGATGTATTAATGCTGGTGGATATCCCCTTGACTTAAAACAATCACCCATTTCAACCAATCTCTGCTCAACAGGGCCAGTTTCAGACACAACATGTCTCACCCTTAAAAGTTGGCTCTTGGGGGAGATCTAGTTAAAGAGGGGGGATGCATGCTATTGTAATGTAGGAGAGTGTTGCAATACGTTTCTTTCTTATGTAGATCTACTACAAGACCATGGGTATCCTTTAAAATCCTAGTGTCAAGTAAAACAACACTCTCCTCACTACACACCAGTTTAAATTTGATGTGGCGAGTTGCAGAATTCAAATAATTTACAAATCTTTCCATGGTCCCAATGTCGCCCAGCCATACGCCAAAGATGTCATCAATTTATCGCCACCAGGTGGTGCCATATAACAAAAATAATGGATGGCTATATACAAAGTGCCCTTTTAATAGACATTCATATATATATATTGGCGTATGTAGGTGCGACATTAGAACCCATGGCTGTACCTTGTACCTGTAGGTAATAATGATCTTCAAATAAAAAGTAATTACAGCTCAGGACAATATTCAATAATTGGAGAATAAATTCCCTTTGTGGGGGATCATATCTCTCATCCTGGCTCACCATCTTACTCACAGCCCCAATCCCAGCCTTATGTGTGATAGTAGTATACAATGACGCCACATCAAGACTAAAGAGAATTCCCTTAGTACTTTCTAATGGTAAACCTTGTAATTTTACTAAAAAATCCTGTGTCCTTGATGTAAATAGATACTTTAGACAATAAGGACCCCATCCCCGCCACAATAGGACGTCCAGGTGGGGAGGGTATAGAGGACCGGTGTAATGTCCTCAGAGTTCAATAAGAAATGTGCAGTATCATTATCAATAATACCATATTTGGCCGCAGTCTAAACACAACCCATTACTTCCTTCTTGATTTTAAAAAAGGGATTGTAAGAAAGTTTTTGTTACACATCTTTATCAGAAAGCTGGGTGAGAATCTCATTAACATAATACTGTTTATCTAGCAGTACTGTGGCACCGCCCTTATCAGCCCCCTTAATGATCAGCTGTTTATTCCTTTTAAGGTTAGATAGGGCCGCACTCTCTCTCACAGACAGACCACCCTTCTCAGACCTTCTGCTGTTCTCTAAACTAGTTTGATTACACAAATCCATGACATCCCTTTATACCAATTTAATAAAGGTTTGCTCCGCTGCATTTACCTGTGTTGGTGTGAAAGTACTTTTCTTAGACAAACCCAATGTTTTTAATTTTAAAGTTTTACTCTGTGTAGACATTTCTAAGGTATTAGACTGCACACCACTATCAGGTATATTAGCAAAAAAACTTTTCAGTTTAACAGATCTAAAAAAAGATATAAGTCTTTTTGCAGATCAAACATGTCATAACTCTGCTGCTGGCATAAAGACAGCTCTTTATCCAGAAAAGACAGTTCCTCGTTGGTAAGCTGTACCTGGCTGATATTGATTAGGGTTTGTTGCTGCTGCGGGTCGTAACCCGTTTCTCTCCCGTCTGCATCTGTTTTTTCTTAGAGTCTATCCCTCTTACTCCACTTGTGCCGTCTGCCACCTCGGCTCCTGCCTGTAGTAGTTCCATGTCGGATTCCCCCAAAGCCGACCCAGAGGAAGATCCTTGAGTGCTAGAGCGTCCTCTCGTTTGGTGGTGGAGCCTGCGCCTGTAACCGGAAGTGCCACCAGAAGTGCCCCCAGATCTTCCCGTGGAGTCCCCAGACTACCGGTAAACGGTTCCAGACACATAATCATCCTCATCACGGGCAAATTTATTCTTTTTGCGTTCCTGGATAATCCCTCTCAACCCACTTATCTGTATTTCAAAAGTTTATCCATATCTTCCACCGATAGATTGTCAGACAGTTCTTTTTTCATTACCTCAATCTGTCCGTTCTGATTTTCAATCTCCCTCTGGAGGTATTCCTTTCAATCTCCCTCTGGAGGTATTCCACTGTCAAGACCATAAGGTCAAATGAACACTTATTCAAAAACCTTTCAAACTTTTGGCAGTATTCCAAATTATCTTTCATAAGGGTAGGGGGGGTGTTCATGTGGAGTTACAGCATGGAGTTCAAATGCAGCATGTTTCTTTTGCAAGTATTCCAATTTTTTTGATTATTGATTGTGACGGTGTGGTTTTTAAAAAATCTCTGGAGCCATGAATCAAGGTAGTAATTCGTGCAGCTTCTATATCCATATGTCCAAAGGTCTTTGGCTCAGCAATTTATTTTCTTTACTCTGTTCCATGCATCCTAAGGGGATGAATAGGGAGTTGGATTGGTCTCTATGCCTATGAGGGTGCTGTGAATTATGAAAGATATAGATATTATGTGATATTCCTTAAATATATAATGAGATTGACATAAAATGTGTTTAATTAATTTTTTTCTAAAATAACGGTCATGTTTGATTATAATCTGTGCATTGAAATATAAAGTTAATTTACTTGTTTTTTTAGTACATGACCACTAGATGGCAGCACTTCGGGTGTATCAAGTAAAACAGGTATGGTGGGGGTGTGGTTTAAAAGGGTTTATAAGATGTGTTAACTCCAGGTGTAACCATACATGACTAGTTATGAAACGTCGTTTGTTTTGTGGTCTGGCTGTTTAATATTGTACAGATTGTACCTCTTGAATAAATATGTTGAAGAGATTGGTGGTGGAGTCAGGAAACATAGAGATGACATAATGGCTGAAATTCCAGAAAACAGTGTTGCTAGACATTTTCATGAACTTCACTCTGCGAAGCCTGACTCCCTGAAATTTACTGGCATTGATAAAGGGGTAGTCAATGGAAGGGGTGGAACTCATGATAAATGCCTACTTAAAAAAGAATATGCATGGATATATGGGCTTAAGACCTTGGTACCAAAGGGCATGAATGAGAAACTTCAGTTTGCATGCTTTCTAGGAGACTAGTTCTGTTTAACTGATGACTTGGCCCCTTTTTTCTCTCATCTATGTCTTAACTATGATTTGATGCATGAAGAAGGAATAATATAATTTATTAACAGAGAAGCATTAAAAATATGGGTACCCAAATATTGAGAATAATTGGGGAAAATAATTAAACAGGATACTACATAAAAATAAGCATCCAATATGTGATTATTTTTTATGGGAAAATTTAAGTTACTTGAGCCACCAGTTTAGGAACTTTAATGAAAGAACAATCTTGATTCCTAAATTTTTTACTGTTGTCTGTGGTATTTAGGTACACAAATATAGAGCATGTTCATTCCTGACAACATAGGTACTCCTAAATATATCTAGGCTTTGTAATTGTATATAATTATTTGTTATAGATGCAGTCTGGGCCCTCAGGGGTAATGATTTAACTTTTGCCACTAACGGTTAGCGTAGCTTTATTAACTAGGTGTGTATTGTGTAAAATAATACAGTTTTATTGATGTGAATCGTAGCCGTATCTGTATTTTCATTAAGTGTAACCGTAAACTATGTTGAACATGTTGTGTTCTAAACGTTCCCCAACAAAAAGGCGTGAAATATTCTCCTGTAAATAAAAGGGAGGAGGAAATGCTATTCTGTAGCCCGGATGAATCCCCATGAGTCCTGAGTGGGGAGTGAAACGCGCGTAGGCTGTCTAACAAACCTGAGAAGTTACCAGTAACACGCTGTGTACGTGCTCTGTAAGACTCCCTCAAATTACCGCAATCGTTTCGCTCAACGTATGGAAACAGACAGATGATCCTGTCAGATGGAAGGGATGCTATGTGTGAGTCTTACAAAATTATCAGTACTAACTTTTAGGAACGGACCTGTGCATGACTGTTTGTTGCCCAGATGGATTGTTTACAGCCTGACACTCTTGTGCTTTAACACTAAATACTTTAAAATAAGCCCAGGATGGCAGCACCACGTATTTATTAAGTGGAAAAAACTTTGACTGTTTACACATTATATCCTGAGGATTTAACAGCACGCATATACGAACCAACTTGGAACATTTGTGGTAATTATATTAAGTAGATGACCCTTTAGTCATGTGGACTTAAAGTGAAGGTCAATTTAGATGAATTAGTGCCTTTTTTTTAATAATCCTATTAAAAACAAGGGCACTTTAATTCATCAAAATTGACATTTCACTTGTTTTCTTCTAAAACGTACCTTTTAATCCTGAGAGCCGCTCCAGCGATTCCCCTGGCCGTCGGAAGCCTCTTCTTACGTCAGAAATGACGAATCCGGTGTCCTCCAATCACGGCTCTGCATGAGATTGTTATAAATGTATCTACTTTCATATGTATGTTCAACATTGTGAATTGATAACTTTGTATCTACATTCTGGCTGTAACTAATTAAGTGCACTTAGCTTGCCATATAGCTTAAAGTGAAGGTCCATTTTGATGAATTAGTACCCGGTTTTTAATAAACCTATTAAAAACAAGGGCACTTTTATTCATCAAAATTGACATTTCACTGTTTTCTTCAAAAACTTACCTTTTAATCCTGGCAGCCGCTCCAGCACTTCCTCCGCCCGTCGCAAGCCGTCTTCGTGGGTCCAAAATTACGGATCTGGCTTCCACCAATCACAGCGTTGCATCAGGCCAAGATTCCCCCGGGGGGAAGCTGTGATTGGAGGAAACCTGATTCATCATTTCTGACGTCTGCAGAGGCTTCCAACGGCCGGGGAATCGCTGGAGCGGCATTCAGGATAAAAAGGTAAGTTTTTGAAGAAAACAGTGAAATGTCAATTTTGATGAATTAAAGTGTCCTTGTTTTTAATAGGTTTATTAAAAATTGGGCACTAATTCATCAAAATGGACCTTCACTTTAAGTCAGCATGGATCCCTTTAATTTACCCACACTAGAGCTTTCCCCTTCTGCAGCTGCAGTTTGGGCTAATGATTGGCTGGGTTTTGCTGATTAAAGGGACATGAAACCCCCAAAAAATATTTAATGATTCAGATAGAGAATACAATTTTAAACAACTTTCTAATTTACTTCTATTATCTAATCTGTTTTATTCTCTTGGTATCATTTGTTGAATGAGCAGCAGTGCACTACTGGTTTCTAACTGAACACATGGGCGAGCCAATGACAATCAGTTTATATATGCAGCCACCAATCAACAGCTAGAACCAAGGTTCTCTTCTGCACATGAACTTTCCTAGATAAACATTTCAGCAACGGATAACAAGAGAAAGAAGCAAATTAAATAATAGAAGTAAATTGGAAAGTTGTTTGAAATTGTATTCTCTATCTGAATCATGAAAGAAAATGTTTGGGTTTCATGTCCCTTTAACCTCTATGAGCACATTAAAATCCGGTGTTGAAATATCTTTAAGGGGTGACATAGATCCTGACATTTGAACCCGCCTAAACATCATCCACCAATGTATGGAACTTATGGTCGGCTGTGGTGTTGTCGGCACCTTTAATATATTCGTCTCTGCATGTGTGGTTTGATTTTAAGAGATTATTTGCTTTTATGCACTTTACCACATTATTAGGTACATATATATATATGTGCATTGTGTGTCAGCAGGTTTGTAGCCTTCCTTCTTTTGAGACATGTTATAAGACAATTTTGTGGGACACAATAAATGTAGCAAATGCAATAATCTACTTTATTTAAAAGAAGTGCTGCACTCCCTGTCTTGTTTTTTTTTTTTTTTTTGAAAACTGACTTTATTCAAGAATAATAAAGCTAAAAAAAGAAAACCCATTTTAAAGTATACAATATGCAGATTGGGAGACGCAGCTCCCATCAGGATGGATACAATTGTCAGTTACATTTTATATTAAACAAGTAATAGTCGACACAAAAAAAAAAAAATGAAAGTAATCCCTTCCTCTTTTGATATGTGAATCCAATAGGATATTTTTAACTTTGTTAGGGGTATGAGGAGGAAGGGGGAATAAAAGGAAGCAAAGGGGGAGAGAAGGAAGAGGGAAGAAGAGAAGAGTAAAAGAGAAAGAGAAGAGAGCCGACCAGCCCGCCACTGAATAAGTGCTGCAAAGGATAAGGTAAGTTCTATTGCCAATGTCACTCACTACCACATTATAGATACACAAACGACTCCTATATAGCTGAGACGAGATGAGGGGTGCAAATACCTTTAAGTGCTAGACTTTCCTATCTATGTGTAGTGAATTGTGGTTATTAGTCTGTCTGAGTGTCTAAGGTTTGACTGTGGTTTTTGAGGTATTCCTCCCAAGTGGCTAGCATTTCCGCATACACATCCATTTTATCGTTTTTCATATAAAAATATTCCTCTAATTCTAGGAGCTCCGACACTCTACGAGACCACATTGCTAATGTAGGAGCCAACCTACTTTTCCAGTTTTTTGCTATTAGGAATTTAATGCTGTTTGTGAACACATTAAATAGTTTTTTAAAGGGTTTGTGTTTTAATTTAGGAGGGCTGCAAAGTAGCCACATAAGTGGATCTGGGGGGAACTGAGTTTCCAGTATCAACTCTATTTCGGTGATTGCCAGTCGCCAGAATGTTTGAGTTGTGTTACACCACCACCAGGTTGCTACCTCCATGGCCACATCTCCAACATCGGTCCGACCTTTGGGGGTATAGGCAGGGTATAGGCAGTGAATTCTTTTTGGCGTAAGGTACCAACGGTGTAATATCTTTAAGTTTAGTTCAATTATGGAGAGCGAAATTGATGTTTTGGTAATGTTTTGAAAGATTGTTGCGCCAGTTTGGGGAAGAATTATGATACCCAGATCATCCTCCCACTTCTCTAGGAATTGTGGGACGTGGCCCGGGGGGTTAGTTGTTAGCAATTTGTAGATTAGCAATAGGGTGTGGGAGATCGGAGGATCTTTAAGATAAAGCGCTTCAAAATTTGTCAGAGGTCTAACCATGTTTCTACTCTTTTCATGCGATAGGATAAATCGGTTAACTCTGTGGTAATTAAACCAGTTGTGAAAGTAGGAGTATCCTTTGTCTAATAGCTCACTTTGGGAGAGGATCCTGTCACCCGCGATGATCCTATAAATGGGGAAGTCACGAGTGTTTGAGTCTGCAAAGTCTGTTAGAACGCTATGGCCTATTGTAAATTGTCCATTTACTATGAGTGAGGTGAGGGGTGATGGTTTGGAGGAGATGTGTGTGGTTTTAGAGAGTACACGTTCCCATACTTCGTAGGTTTCTCTAACTAATGGGGAGCCTTGTATCTTTTTATAATGTGATTTCTCCAGGCTCCAACAAACTCTGCCCAAGTGGGGAACCCCAGATATTAGGTGTTCTAGTTGTACCCATCTTTTGTGGTCATAGTGGATATGCCAATCCACTATTCTTTGTAAGAAGATAGCCTGTCTGTATAACGTTATATTAGGGATACTCAAACCTCCTTGAGATTTAGGTTTTTGCATGGTATGGTGATTAATTCTAGGTTTTTTTTTAGCCCATGCAAAGTCACTAAACGCTTTTTGGACACTCGCTACGTAAGAAGTTGGCAGGGGGATAGGCAGCGTTTGCATGATATATAATAGTCTTGGAAAGACATTCATTTTAAGGGAATTTATTTTACCTGACCAAGAAAGTCTTTTTGATAGCCAGGAGGATAGGTCTCTAATAATAGTTTTTTTAATGGGTTCATAGTTTTTGGAAAAGATCTCTTCTAGTGTAGTTGCAAGTTCTATACCTAGATAATGTAATGAGTGTTTGCACCAGACAAAGGGGGTCATTTGTTTGACCCTAAGGAGGGTAGAGGAGTCTAGGTTTATGTTTAGCACTTCAGATTTAGTAGAGTTGATTTTAAAATTGGAGAGCATGTGGAATTCTTCAAACTCTCTTAATAATGGGGGAATAGAGTGTTCCGGGTCAGTAAGAGTGAATAGAATGTCGTCTGCGAATAGGGAGAGGACATAGGCTTGGGACCCTATCTGTATCCCTTTTATGTTTGGATTTTGCCGAATCTTGGCTGCAAGGGTTTCAATAAAGCATGAAAATAAAAGGGGAGATAGAGGACAACCCTGTCGGGTACCGTTGGTTATCTTAAAAGGGTCGGACAAAATTCCATTCAATAGAATCCTGGCGTTAGGGTGAGAGTAGAGGGAGAAAATTCTATCTAGTATCTTAGGGCCAAAGCCCATAGTATCTAGTGTAGCACGCAGGTATGACCAGTCAACACGGTCAAAGGCCTTTTCTGCGTCTATAGACAGTAGGATCCCTTGGATACCTCTGTCTTGTAGGTATTGGATAAGGTTTAAGGCCCTGACCGTGTTGTCTTTGGCCTCTCTCTGGGGAATAAACCCCACCTGGTCCCGGTGGATTATGTCTGGTAGCAGGAGGTTTATGCGATTCACTAACACTTTAGCGTAGATTTTTAAGTCGGTGTTGAGGAGCGATATAGGCCTATAATGTGATGGGTGGTCTAAGGGTTTGTTGGGTTTGGGCAGTAAAATGATGTGTGCCTCTAGAGCCCTAGGAGACAGTGAGTGAGATTAATCAATGTGATTGTAGTAGCGAGTGAGATGGGGTAGTAGGTCCTCTTGAAACAGTTTATAGTATTTATTACTGAATCCGTCAGGGCCAGGTGTTTTGCCACTTGGGAGGTCTTTGATAACTGTTTTAACTTCTTCTAATGTTATGGGTTCATCTAGTTGAGACTTTTGGTGAGATGAGATTTGGGGGAGATGGAGTTCAGCTAAAAATCCAGCTATAGCTTGGGATTTATTGTCCTGATCTAGGGCTGATCTGGTGGACGAGTCATGTAAATTGTAGAGTTTTTGGTAGAAGTCCCTAAATGTGCTTGCAATGGATTTGGAGGTAAAATGTTCCCTGTTAAGATCGTCTTTTATATGAAGAATGTATGATTTGTGTGCTTTTTGTTTTAAATAGCGTGCCAACAAACGGCCCGATTTATTCCGTCCTTCATAGTTTAGTTGTTGTAATTTTAGGGATTGTTTTTTATGTTCATTGTTGTAAAAGGCTGCAAGTTTGTCTCTTTCTAACTGCAAGGCAGCTTGTAGCTGAGAGTCTGATGGGGATTTCTTGTGGTTCTGCTCTAGTGTGTCTATGTTGGCTAGGAGAGAAGTTAAGTATAAGCGCTTTTTTTCAGTAGGGAGGCTTTTATACCTATAAATTCCCCTCTCAGCACACATTTGTGGGCTTCCCACAAACTATCCTGGTTCACATCTTGGTTGGTGTTAAGAGTAAAATATTCTGTGATGGTTTTTACTATGCGCTGAGCCATTAGGGGGTCTGATAATAATTGGTTGTCTAGTCTCCAAATGAAGTGGCGGATCGGCTTAGTAGGCCATGTAAGAGTGCCTAACACTGCCGCGTGGTCAGACCAAGTGAGGGGAGAAATCTTTGTGTCGTGGAATAGTGCCAGTCCCGTAACGTCTGTAAATATATAGTCAATGCGAGTGTAGAGTTTGTGGGGATATGAATAAAATGTGTAATTTCTTGTCTCTGGGTTAGAAACCCTCCAAAGGTCGTGGGCAACTAGTTTCCTAAGGTAAGCTTTAGTGCGGTTAATCTGAGAAATTGGTATTGAGGAAAATGAGGATGAGCAGTCTAGTTGGGGGTTTAGTGGCATGTTCAGGTCTCCGCAGAGTATCAGGACCCCTTTTTGGTGTTCTAGAATTATATTAACGACTGATTTAATGAATTTAGCTTGGTTAGAATTCGGAGTGTAAATGGAGACTAGAGTTATTGGGCGACCATAGATAAGGCCTACCAAAATAATATATCTGCCCTCCCTATCTTTGATTGAGGTGATAATGGAAAAGGGGATATTTTTCTTGATTAGAATCCCGACCCCATTCTTTTTAGAGTGCGGGTGAGATGCGTAGAAACAGGTACCAAATTTAAGAGAGAAAGTTTTAGGTTCTTTACCCTTTAGGAAATGGGATTCTTGTATGAACACAATATCCGCTTTATGCCTTTGGAAGTCTTGCAGTGCTTGGGACCTTTTTGCAGGAATGTTCAGCTCTTTAGCATTTATGGTTTGGACTCTTATAGAGTCTGGCGGTTTGGGGATTAAATGACGGGTAGACATGGGAAGGTGAGTGAGCATATACAATGGGCGTTACTGACGGAGTGTTCGTAGGGGAGAGGTGTGTGAGTTTCATATGCTACGTGGCATTTCAGGGCCGGCTGATCGGCGTGAAGTAAAAGAATAAGGGGGAAAAGAAACATGGAAAAAAGACATAACAGTAATCCTGTATTCAACAAGACTAACATTTTGAGGTTGCGTTTCACAGTTTTGGGCACTTAATAAAACAAAAAGAGGTGCCTTGCATATTTCAAACTACAATAACAAACATTTCTGATGATCTAAAGAGACAACGATCATTGAGAATGCAAAATACAGAAGTGTAACAGTTCCTTTCCCAACTTTAGTAAATCAGGCTACTTTGCCTAACAACCTTCCAATTAACTGTGTTGTATGAGGGAAAAGAAAAACAAGGGAAAGGAGGGGGAAACTCCTAGGACTCATAACTATATAAGCTAAGATAGCTATATGACCACAAAAACTAAGTGCTAAGAAGTAACCATGCAATGCTTGAGTCTTTGAGATCCTCGTAATTTTACATTTAACACGGTTTACCGTCTACTATCGGTTGTGTCTCAGGCCGTGTAGGTTGTCTAACAATAAGTACAGGTAAATTAACCTCTTAAGGACATATGACGGAATTTTTCCGTCATAAAACAATTGAGCAAACAGAAAGCTGTATCCTTAAAGGGTTAAGGAGGAAAAACATATTAAAAGTCATAACATTAATTATAAACAATAAACATACGACCTGTATTTTTCAGCGTCTATGGAGTTTAGTGAAGCAGTGTCCCATATACAGGTGGCCCTCGGTTTACAACGGTTCAATTTACACAGTTTCAGAATAACAACCTTTTTTTCCAGTCATGTGACTGCTATTGAAAAGCATTGAGAAGCAGTGCATTTATTAAAATAGCCAGTAGGTGGATCTGTACGATTGTGTTGCAGCAAAGCCAAGCAAGCTGAAATTAATCAGTTTAACCAGACCTGAGCTATCGAGCAGATTTCAGAGGAACAAGATCTTCCTGTCTATAAATCAGTCCAGATTGGAATGCATAGAAAGAACTGTTTGCAGAAAAATGCAAGTGAAGTCTGTGTTGTGTGATTATTTTATTAGGTTTATGTTGTTTAGCAAATGTTTTTGTTCATTTAACTTAGTTTAATTATATATTCTGTGTTGTGTGATTATTTTATTAGGTTTATAATGCAGTTTAGCATTTAAAGTCTTCATTTCAAAGCTTTAAAAATAATGTATCAGGTGTTACTTATGACAATTTTGAGAGGGGCCTGGAACCTATCTCCCTCACTTCCCATTGACTTACATTATAAACTGGGTTTCAATTTACAACGGTTTCAATTTACAACCATACCTTCTGGAACCTAACCCCGGCGTAAACTGAGGGCTACCTGTATATTTGTATCCTCACTCATTTAACAGCAGAGCCGTTAGACTTCTTTTTAGCCACCAGCGTCCACCTGTCGTCACGGTGGCCGAGTCGGGATTCAGAAGGTTTGTTGTGGGAGTCTTGCAATTGTTGGTTCGTGATTGGAAAAGTCAGGTTGAGGTTTTTGGATAGAGCTTCAAGGTCATCCAAGTCTTTATAAGTGAAAATTTTACCGTCTTTTTGTATCAGAAGACTAAATGGGTATCCCCATCTATAGCGGATGTTATTTTCCTGTAAGACGGACGTAAGAAACTTGAGTGCGCGTCTCTTTTCAATGGTGGTGGGACTCAGGTCTTGGAAGATTTGGAGGGTTTTACCCTGGAAGATTATGGGGCTTTGTGATCTCGCCTGTTGCCAGATAGTTTCTTTATGTTGAAAAAAGGCGAACTTCATAATAACGTCTCTGGGGGGGCTTTCTGGTTTTGGTTTAGGCCGCAAGGCTCTGTAACATTTCTGTACTTTTTTGTGTTCAAGTTCACAACATCTGTCTGTGAATCATTATTTGATACATTTTGCATTAAGGGTCTGCACCAACAGCCATAAGTGATAATATATATATATACAGGTGGCCCTCGGTTCTCAATTGAAAAGCAGTGCATTGATTAAAATAGCCAGTAGGTGGAGCTGTCCGCTTGTGTTGCAGCAAAGATATGCAAGCCAAGCAAGCTGAAATTAATCAGTTTAAACAGACCTGAGCTATCGAGCAGCTTGCAAAGGAACAAGATCTTCATGACTATAAATCAGTCCAGATTGGAATGCATAGAAAGAACTGTTTGCAGAAAAATGCTAGTAAAGTCTGTGTTGTGTGATTATTTTATTAGGTTTATAATGCTGTTTAGCAAATGTTTTTGTTCATTTAACTTACTTTAATTATATATTATGTGTTGTGTTATTATTTTATTATGTTTATAATGTTGTTTAGCATTTAAAGTCTTCATTTCAAAGCTTTAAAAATAATGTATTATGTGTTACTTATGACAATTTTGAGAGGGGCCTGGAACCTAACTCCCTCACTTCCCATTGACTTTCATTATATACTGGGTTTCAATTTACAATGGTTTCGATTTACAACCATTCCTTCTGGAACCTAACCCCGGGGTAAACAGGGATACCTGTATATATATATATATATATATATATATATATATATATTAAAAACCAGTAGTAGCTTGGATATATATACTTATTTGCCCCTTGTTTCAGTTAGCAAATTTTTTATTTTATGATTTTGATAGAGCATGCAATTTTAAGCAATATTCTAATTTATTCAGATTGACTGTCAATTTTTTTCTTCGTTCTTTTGCTAATTTTTTTTTTTTTAAAAGCCGGAATGCCAAGCGCTATCCAGGGTGCTTATATGATTGGTTGCTTCCAGCAAAAGTGCATCATCTCTGTCTGCCATACCAAGGCAGCAATATCTGTACCATCTGTTAGTTATCAGGTAGTATCTCAGAGCGATCAGCACTATGCAACATCGCTAACTGATAAGCCTAGGTAGTGTAGTCGGCATATTCTCTGCCAAAAAGACCAGCTTTGACAAACAATACAGTAACTATGCTCATGTAGCTCCATCAGAGACCAGCATTGCAACACATTTTATAACAATACCCAGGTAGCTCCAGCAATGCAGCATCTTTGACAACAACATTCAGATAGAGCCAGCAGTGCAGCATCTCTGACAATACTCACATAACTAGAACACTGACCAGCAAAGTAGCATCTATTGCTGTCATGGCCAATTTGCCAAGGTAGCTTTCTGCGTTGCCCGCCTGACACCTTCATATCTCCCGCCCCACTCCCACGTGAATCCCACGTCAGGTCCCTTCAGATCCCTCTGTCTGCTGCGGATGCGCAACACAACGGAGGATCACATCCCAGCCCCACCACTCAATAACATACTCTCTACCAAAAATGTTTTATTTAACATGCCGTACCGGAAGAAGAAGCCATATTTATCCAGCCCTCAGTTCCTAGCCATCCATTTCTGCCACCGTTGTATGCAATACATTTACAGTGCAAGATTTTAATTTTGATGCTGGGTTTAATGAATACATCACTTGGATCCCATAAGCAATGAGTAAGTATCCATGTATTGCAGAATTGTTAACGAGATATATATATATGTCTCTGTGTGTGAGTATATATATATATATATATATATATATATATATATATATATATATATATATATATATGTCTCTGTGTGTGAGTATATATATATATATATATATATATATATGTCTCTGTGTGTGAGTATATATATATATATATATATATATATATATATGTCTCTGTGTGTGAGTATATATATATATATATATATATATATATATGTCTCTGTGTGTGAGTATATATATATATATATATATATATATATATATGTCTCTGTGTGTGAGTATATATATATATATATATTTATATAGTATGTGTGCCTGTGTAGGCAGTATGTGTGTCTGTGTGAGTGTGCAAATAATGTAGCTATGGGTAGTGAAACAGCACATTTTTTAATGGCAGGTGCTTTTATTGTCTGCTTTGTGTAATATATGTATTTGATTCTTCTCATGCAGCGATCTGTCTTCTCGGCAAGGTGCAGGGATCTGCCAGTGGTGATGTGGGTGAATTGGATAAACCTGGGCTGGATGGATGGCAAGGCAGAGCGGGCTGGTGATGCTGAGAGCTGAGACAATAGAAGAGCCCTGTGTGTTTCATCCGAGCAAGAGGAAGCAAGGGGGAGGGAAAACATAGGATTCATCCGTAGAAGGAAACCCACCTGCCTATACAGACAGTTGCCTTTTTTCCCTGTTGGATTATAAACAAATTTTGCTTTTTGCATTATATTTTGGTATTGGCCGTTTTTTATTGTCACTTGAGGGCATGGGAGGCTGCGCTCTCCAAAACATAGGATGGGCAAAGATCTGATTATTTGTAATAACCAGTGTTTTATTCTCCCCGCACATCCTGTTATAGCCTTGACAATTGCATTATTATGTATTCAATTGTACTTTAACCCCTGCTGCCCCTCAAACCTATCCCATAGCACCTGGCTTGCAGACAACAGCACCAACCAACACATTGTTATTGCCATTTTAATGTTTGCATATTTGGCTGTGTGGTCACCGTTCCCTCTTCATTTATCCAAGCATTCAGTCAAACATTATCTCGGTATTATAAAGTGTCCTGCTCTCTTTATCCGGGCATTTCTATTGTAAACCTTTTTATTTGCTCCCATCGTTGTAGTGGGGGTGTTTCTGTTTACATTGCCCTTTTTCTATTTTTTTTTTAAATAAATAAAGATACTAACGGGCCATCACCTAGCCCCATGCATTGCAGCCCCCTCCCTGACACAAGGAATTACAGGAGAGGGATCAGCAGCTACCCTTGCATTGGGTCACTTGGGACCAGGGTCCATGCCTCTGCTGCTACTTCCTGCCTTGCTGTGCACTGGATCCCTCCGGACCCCTGGTCCCCCGGCCGGTGAATGATGTTTAAGTACCGGCTCCGCATGTTCTTTAATGAACTCAAGGTTCTGGTATTAACCCGATCCGGGAGAAGCGAGCCGGAGCCGGGCCAGGCCATGCGGGGACTTGGGGTGGGAGGCTGCGGGTGGCCTCCTTTTGCAGACTGCTCCTCCCGAGACGACGAGGAGGAATATTATGGGGCCGATTCTAGACCCCGTAACCTGGGGTTGGAGGAGAAAGACAGCAGGATTGGGGCTGCGCTGGACGCCGTGTCCCTGGGCAGCAGCATTGACAGTGGCATGCGGACCCCGCAGTGTAGGATCTGCTTCCAAGGTCCTGAGCAGGTGAGTCCCCTCCTCTCGTCGCTGTGGGGGAGGCATTTGCTGCCTTTTGTGACAAGTGATTTTTAAGACAAGGACTGTAAGGGTTGGTATAATTATAAATGCATATTTTTGCTCTGTCATAAGCTAGAGGGTCTGAAGTACCAGAACAAATAGGGTCTGAAAAGTTGGTGAGTCTCTTCTAATATACAGTGTGCAGTGGTTCTAAACACAAACCTCCATTGGGTCTAATCTGAGTTACAGGGTCTGGTCCATTCCAGAGATTCAGGCAATGGATCCATTTCTATAGTTTATTGCAGTATGTTCAAATTAAATTGGTCTGGAAGAATTTGTGTAATATATTTATTATGGCCTAACCTGAAGAACTTCAAACAAAGGAACTAGAAGGGTTGCAAATATTATTTATGGGATCCGAGCTGAGGTCAAATATGAAAGTTTTTGGGTAGAGTCTCTACCCAAAAACTTTCTAAGAGATGTTTCTAAGATCTCAATTAAATCATCATTGGTCGATGCAGAAAAAATGTATTTCTATTGTCAAATTTGAGGTAATGGAGGTATAAATGTAAATATGTACCTTGGGAAAATGTTTGAAACAGTTGATGCAAATAGAATTCTGGGATCTTGTTGGACAATGGCAAAAAACTGATGTGCACCAGGTGTGTCTATATTTTTTAAATGGTGGGAGACCCTGGATTATTATTGTTGCAGGGCCAGTGGGAAATTATTAAAACTTTATGGACAAAAATAAAAGTATAACAATAAATGTTTTTAAATATAGATCAGTGAGCAATACTTTGATAGGGAAATGTGGATTTGTATTTAGAAGATAGTTACTCTGTGTTTTGCAAATTTGGGGTGGTGTAGAGTTAGATGAGGGAAATGACGGCCAGATAAAAAGCACTAGAAAACTGTATTGTGACCTGGGCCTTATGTCGGATAACCTTAAAGGGACACTGAACCCAATTTTTTTCTTTCATAATTCAGATAGAGCATGCAATTTTAAGCAACTTTCTAATTTACTCCTATTATAATTTTTTCTTCATTCTCTTGCTATCTTTATTTGAAAACCAAGAATGTAAGTTTAGTTGGTTCACAACCTGGGTTGTTCTTGCTGATTGTTGGCTAAATGCACCCACCATTAAACCAGTGCTGTCCAAGGTCTGAACCAACAATTGGCTTGCTCCTTAGCTTAGATGCCTTCCTTTTCAAAAAGATAGCAAGAGAACGAAGAAAAATTGATAATAGGAGTAAATTAGAAAGTTGCTTAAAATTGCTTAAAATTGATTGCTCTATCTGAATCGTGAAATAAAAAAATTGGGTTCAGTGTCCCTTTAATAAAAATAAATGTCTACTGGAGTCACCTAAGTAATGTGTCTAGAAGGGATGATGTAAATATGTATTTTTAATGTTTTACCTTAGCTATAGGGTCAGCATGGTTGATGAGAACGTCTGCTGTTTGGATCTGATCTGGTTTGCATTTCATCTGCAATGTATTTCACTATGAAACGTAGGTCTGAAAAGTCACAATTATCCAGGATATAACTTGTGCGATTGTGTGATTTTTACAATAGACATGTTTATACAATTTTTCACATTACCTTCATTTGTTATAGTCTATATTTGTGATAACTATGAAGGCATCAGCAAACACGTTTTGGAAGTCATGGAAATATGACCAATTTAGAGCATTATAAATTCACTTCATTGTTTCAGGAGAAAATCGATTGGTTTTAGAAGGTAACATTTTGAAAATAAATATTCATTGACAAGGTACAAAGCTTGCAGAAGACAATTTAGAAAGCTAAACACCTGTACCTTATGTATGTATTTCTTTCTAAAAGCACCATGCTTGGGATCAAGCAAATGTCAATTTGGAAGTCTCTGTTTTAAGTTGTTTACTTTTTTGCAGAAAACAGCCAATCTTGGGCTTCTAGCTTCATTAGTTTGTGAGAGAAAACTGTTTTCTTTCAGCACTCTTGAACTATGCTTAAAATGAAGATTTTAAGATCTTGAATCACACATCCCTGGACTAGTTCATGGGATATTAGCCTGAATCTTAGGTACATTTCTGAGAAATTGTACACTGAGCATGTTGTGTAAGCAGTGAGTGTATGGGTCAGTGGGTATTGTGCCTAGACAGTGCTTTTTTAAATAAAATAAAAAATGGCACTTGTTCATCTTTAGTTTTTTTTAGATATATCTAAAGATAATGTTTGTAAAATGTATTCATTATTCCTTTTGTCCTCAATACAGTGTTTATGGGAATCTGCATTATTCAAAATAATTGTTTGGTCTGTCTTAATTATAATTAGAGTTTTGAAAGTCTTCCCAAGAACTCATGTGTGCATGGTATTAATGCTGAAAGAATGATGCTGTTTAAAATGAGGTATTTTTACAGGTGTCTTGCTTTAATCTCAGCAGTTGATCACTCTTTATATTGTTTAATTAAGAAAAATAAAAAAAATATTGCAGCATACATGAATATTGCTATGTTCAGTGTTCTTAATACTGCAACATTCCACACAGTGATTGGTTATATCAGAGCACAAGCTTATTTACACTTGTCTCTAATTGACTACACTAAAGCTGACAAGGAACATGATTCCTTCAGGCTTTTTAAACATTGTATTCCTGAATTGCCATTTATTTGCAAATCCTTGTAAATTATGTGAACACAATGGCATTATGTAAAGGGACATGAAACTCAAAATTTTACTTTAATGATTCTGATAGAGCATTTAATTTTAAACTACTTTTCAATTTACATCTATTATCAAATTTGCATCATTCATTTGGTATCCTTTATTGTTGAAAGGCATACCTAAGTATGCATTGGAGTTGCAATGCATGACTGGAAGCCAATTGAACACATTAGACGAGCCAGTGAGAAGAGGCATATATGTGCAACCACCAATCAGCAGCTAGCTCCCAGTTGTGCATTTCTTCTCCCGAGCATACCTAGGTATGAATGGAACAAAGGATAAATAGCGAAGAAAGCAAATCAGATAATAAATGAACATTGGAAAGTTGTTTAAAACGGCATGCTCTATCTAAATCATAAACAATTAAGTTTGACTTTACAGTCCCTTTAAAGATTTTAAAACAGTTTTTTTAGAGTGCAGCGCTTAGTTGCAGATACATATTGTGAGTTTAATAACTTATAATAAACTAGATATTTAAAGGCACATTCTCTTTTTTTTTTATAGCAAATCATTTTTTGCATTATTGACCTTACCCTATATAACTATGCACAATGGGAGCCGCATGCTTTGAAGCTCCTGAGCAAAACATAGCCAGTGATAAGTGGGTATGGCAACTCAGCTCTTAAGTGTGACTTTACTTTTGTAGCCCTAGTGACCCTGCAACTGTTATGTGTTTAACCTCTTTGGGAGCAACGGAGAAATGCTGGTCTAGAGTTAAAACGGATGATGAGCCAATTAGCAGCTGTAGTTTTACAGCTGGGTCATGAGACTGCCACTATTAATTGGGTCACTCGCCGTATCTGCTTGCGACCAGCAGTTTTTTGGGGCTCCCGAATTGTGCTTTAACTATGTTTTTAACACCATTGAGAATGAGAGCATTTCATTTTTCCACTGTAATCACATAGGTATTTAGTGTCAGCAATGCAAAAACGACATGTGTTAGCAAATTAGAACGTCATTAGTCCCTTTAAACCAGAACACAGTATCAAAGGATAAACAGATTCTGTATATTCACATATACTTAAATGTATGCTTGCATCTAAGCTTGTGACATTGCTATAAATATGAATCAGGCATGTGATATAAGAACTTGTGAGGTATTGTATCTGGGATCAGCCTTCTGTAAGATGTTTGTTTGATCTCCAATCTATGGACTGTGTTTATAACATTACATGAGAATGACATATCAGTTTACCACTTCTAGGATATTTAGTGAGACAGTGGCCTACATTACAATCTGTTAGCTCTTAGGGACACTAAACCCACATTTTTCTCTTTAATGATTCAGATAGATAGAGCATGCAATTTTAAGCAGCTTTTACTTCTCACATTCAGTCCTTGGCTAAATCCTGATGCTTCCATCTTAAACACATCTCTAAAATTTGACATTTTCTTACTCAAAACACAACTAAGATTTGAATCCACTCTCTCATCCTTTCCCGCCTCGACTACTGCCACTCTGTCCTCTCTGGTCTCCCTAGCTGCCGCCTAGCTCCTTTTCAATCCATAATGAATTCCTCTGCCCCTAGTTTTGAAAGATTTAAGCGTCCCTAAAACCTCTACTGTTCAGGGATGCATACAACCTACACTAACCTTTCTTTATACCAGTTCCTCTCCTCCATTGCTATCCGCCATAAACCCCCTTAGCATGTAAGCCTAAGAGCCCAGCTGTTTGTAGATCACCTTCACAAGAGCTGACTACAACAGTGCGACTCTCGGCAGGGCCCTCTACCCATTTGATCCCTATAAATGCTACCTTGTATACCGCCTATGTTTATAGCACTGCTGAATCTGTTGGCGTTCTACAAAGAACCGATAATAATAATAACTTTCTAATTTACTCCTATTAGCAAATTTTTTTCTTTCTCTTGCTACCTTTATTTAAAAAGCAGGAATGTAAAACTTAGAGCCGGCCCATTTTTGGTTTAGAACCTGGGTTATGCTTGCTTATTGGTTTGCTAAATGTAGACACCAATAAGCAAGCGCTATCCAGGGTGATGAACCTAAACTTTACATTCCTGCTTTTTAAATAAAGATAGCAAGAGAACGAAGAAAATTAATAGTTGGAGTAAATTAGAAAGTTGCTTAAAATTGCATGCTCTATCTGAATCATTAAAGAAAAAAATTGAGTTTAGTGTCCCTTTAAGGCATTTGATTTAGCAAATATGCATCAGTGAAGTTGAGGTTATATGTGTGGATAGGGCATGGAACTGTGTGTGGGCTCTGTACGCTTGCTATGTTGCCATATGTACCCTGCCTCTCTCTACCACAGTCTCATTGTGTGTTTTTTTTCTGTATGCTGCTAACAAAGCTATTTCCTGAACCCTAATTATACAGCCAGTGTTGTTTTCACTCACAGTGTTAGATCTCTAGCTCATCAGTGTTTAGAAGCATTAGCTAATTAATTTACTTAGCTTTTGTTAAGTGTAAAGCAGATGTGTCTCTTCTTCAGCAGTAACAGGTCTGCACAGGCATTCTCTATAACCTGCCTTTTATTGAAATATTTGTCTTCTGAATACACTTCCCGGTCAGTAAACAGTTAAGAAATTCTTGGCATCCAGTGTTGTGTTCCACTGTCTTGGAGACAGTGTACACACCAGCACAACAGCATGACCCCAGGTAAAGTGTGTGCTTGCTTAAAGGGACAGTTTACTCAAAATATTTCTCCCCTTTAATTTGTTCCCAATGATCTACTTTACCTGTTGGAGTGTATTAAATTGTTTACAAGTAGCTCCTTTACCCTTATATTGGCATTTGAAATAGTTGATTTAGCATGTGGTATCCCCACCTATTCTGAAAGTTTGTGGCCGCAGGTCCAAGCTTTGTAAACACAGCCAGTAGAAGAAATTGCACTCCTAGTGGGATATAGCAGAGATAAGGTAATACAATGTTGATTTTCCATTGTTCTCTCCAAGTACTGGTGATTGTTTTAAGGACAGATATAAGATAAAGAAGCAGGTATATATGCACACAATGTGATACAGTAATGAGATCTGATTATACCTACAAGCTCAACCCATTTTATTAGGTTGTGGCTTCAAAACACAAAATCAGAGCTTTAATATACACAAATAAGCCTTTAAAAGCTAATTTTCATAATTTTTTTACTCTGCAGTTGGTAAAAAAGCAATTGTAAACACATTAAGGGAAAAACTATTTTACAGTATACTGTCCCTTTAAGTCCTTCAAACACAACATTTTGATGCAATAAACTGCAATGGCTGCATTTCAGTTGTGCCAGAGATATCCTTATTCCACTGAGGAAAATGTGTGCATAGATAAGTGAGTGAAATTGGTTAGAACAGGTGTTAAACTTGCAATACGTTGCCCCATTGAATGAGAAAATAATCATTTTGACTCAGTTTTATTAACTTTAGCATTGGTGCATTTTAATTTTGAATAGAAACATTTGTTTGCACTTGTATGAGAGAAATGCTTCTGTTAAAAGCTATCACTGTTTTAGTGAGAATTTTAAGGGAACAGAAGTCTTTTTGTTTCTTTCTTTGTTGCTTCTAAAAGATGACATTTTAAAATGCATGTTTATTTTTTTTAAATGGATGTTTTTGTACTGAGAAAATTTTTTTTATGCTTGTGAAAATTGTCACGGTAGCCATAGGGGGTTCAGCTTATCAGCCAGTGAGATTTCTAGTCTTTAAAGAATTTTAAACACACATTTTTCTTTCACAATAGAGCATGCAATTTTAATTTCATTCTTTTGGTATCTTTATGTGAAAAGCAGGACTGAAAGCTTAGGAGCTGGCCCATTTTAGGTTCAGCACCTGGGTAGCGTTTGCTGATTGGTGTCTAGATGTAGCCACCAATTAGAAAATGCTGTTCAGGGTCTGAACCAAAAATGGGCAGGCTCCTGAGCTTTCATTTCTGATTTTTCAAATAAAGATGCCTAAAGAACGAATAAAGATTGATAAAAGGAGTAAATTAAAAAGTTGCTTAAAATTGCATGCTCTTTCGGAATCATAAAATAATAAATTCACTAATAAAAAAACGATATAAATGGAGGTAATTACTATATAGCAATAAGCAAGGTCCTTTGTAAAAGTTCACAGCATAAATGTACTTCAATCAATCAAAGAAGCCAAAGATGTTTAATCTATTACTGCAAATAATAAGGAGATGGGTGGTACAGCTTATTTTGAGCTTTACTTTCCTCCCTGAGCTTAGTATTATAGCTTGCACCCACTGCACAGTGGTGCAGGAAAGAGTTTTCCCTATTGAAGAACTGCACATGCACATGTTAGGTGCATCTGGTGTCTTTCTGCTCTGCCTTTGGAGTGCGCTACTATATACATAGCGATTGTACATGTGGCACAGCTCAGCATTGGCTGTACTGTCTGTTTAGTGATTGATAAAAAAAAAACTTGTTTAGACACAGGTAACCGACTGCTTTGATGAATGTTTTTACATTAAAATGTGTATTTATGGTGCACATTTTTACAATGGACCTTGGTTATTGTGTTGTGCTAATTACATCTTTTACACAACACTAGAGACTATGTTGACCCATTAACTTTTCAACGTGTTTAAGTAGCGGTCTTTCATATACGAGCATTCTCTCCATTTAACTGTACGTCACATGAAGCATCTCTAGTTATTCTTTTTGTACCCTCTTTTTAAACAGTGTACCTGCTCAGAAAGATGGCTATTCTACTTATCATGCGTCATCGCAGACAAAATACAAGGCTGATTTGGCTCTCTGAGAGCATGTTTTGTTTAAAATGCAGGTATATAGATTATCTCTAGATGCGCTCCATGTGCCCATGCACAGTAAAAACTGTGATAGCTTTTACCACAATCATTTTTTTGCTAATACAGGTGTTTTGCTAAAATTCTTCTATTCAAAAACTGAAATGCAGTAATATACATTTGTAATTTTGCCCAACCCGCAATTCATATCTCTTCTCTCTTTAAAGTTTATGTTCTTAGAAACTTCTGTTTTCCATACTCTTTGTCCACCAAAACCTTGGCCAAGTGAAAGCGCATGCACCATATTCATATCTACTTTCCTACCCTCCTTTGCTAATAGGAACTGTGAGCTTTCCCCATTATAATTTCCAGTAAATACAATTTGTGTCAAACAGTTCAGCGGAAAACCCTCCTTTTCCTACCCCTTACTTTATTAATTTTGAAGTTTCTTCTTTTATAAGACTGCTTTCCCTTTTGTTTTTCTTACTACTGGATCGGTTCCCTTTAACTTATTTGGATCCATCTTATAATTTTTTTTAATATGTACTGCAACGGTGTTGCTATGGTTCCTGCTGCCTCAGGTCTTATGGGAATATCTTGTCAAAGTCTATATAAGATACTCGTTGCTCATACTATCTACAGGTTGCTGGTTTCTACTGTTCCCAAGAGTCAGTTTCTTTCCCAAATTCAGGAAACTTAATTCTTTCTCTTTCTAGGCCTGATATTCAAAACCTTTCCGCTCAGGCAAGGTATTCTTAGATGTCTCATCGGTATGGCAAGGCCCTTGAAAAAATTTCGAAACACAAATTTTAACTTGAGACATGTTTATGTTGATATGTATTGTTCTCTATGTGAAAGAGACCCTTATATTACAATACAAGGTCTAAGAAAAATTCAAAGATTTTGTGTGATTTCTCTCCATGCCGGTAAGGTTTTGAATATCAGGCCCAAAGGAAGAAAAGGCAGGCACTATTTCGGAGCAAAAATAGTTAAAACAAAAAGTATTTATTCCATGATACGAGTAAAAAAAACATAAACGTCTGACACGTTTCGCGCCCCCTAGTAGCGCTTACTCCTAGGCTTCTATTTATCAAAGTCTGGCGGACCTGATCCGACAGTGCGGATCAGGTCCGCCAGACCTCGCTGAATACGGAGCTGCTGGTGCAACGCCCCCCCCTGCAAACTCGCGGCCAATGGGCCACTAGCAGGGAGGTGTCAATCAACCCGATCGTACTCGATCGGGTTGATTTCCGGCGATGTCTGTCCGCCTGCTCACAGCAGGCGGACAGGTTATGGAGCAGCGGTCTTTCGGAGCTTGATAGATAGACCCCATAGTCTCAAACACTTCCGGTACTTCTTGTAATACGCTGAGCGCTGTGGTATTACTTTCAACTTTGAATATCAGGCCCTCTGTCTTCTCACATTCTCAATAATAGTTTCTCCAGCCATGCTGTTTTATAACATCACTCATAAAGCACCATTTTTTTCAACTCGTAGGAATACTGCAACTCACAATATTGGTCACATACTTCTCTTCTATGGTGTCTGCAAAACCTCAAATGAGTCATGTAAGATACTGTATGTAAAATGTCTTACCGGCATATAACAGACCATTAATTAATTAAACACGCTCAATACTTTTTTGTTTGAAATTTAAATTAAAACACATATGTATGTTGTTCCATGCCTTATTTTCTGTTTAGACAGTGAAACATATTTGAGAAATTTGGAAGTGACTTATTTGTTATTTCTAGAAAGTTGCTTAAAATTGCATGCGCTTATCTGAATCACAAAATAAAAAAAATGGGTTTCATATTCCATAAGTGATTAAATAAATTAATGAAAAAGTTGGAACCATTTATTTTATCATTTTTAATTAAAATTTAAACAGATCATATTTCTATTTATGAACTAATACTTATTAAACATACAACTTAGAGGAATATGAAACATGGTTTAGAGGGTGTCACAAACTAAGCTAACAGACATTTTGACCAGAGGATGTCTAAAGAACCCCTTTGTATTGTAACTCAAACATATGACTTTTCCATTGCTGATTAACTACCGTAACAGTATTATTAACTGATTTATATTTCAGTTCTCTCTTTCCCGCACTTTAAAATTACTCACCAAATCTTGTCTCATACAACTATGGAACATCTCCCAAATCCATTTGCATCTTACACAAATGAAGTCACGCGAACAGTGCCATTTACTGGTTTTTGTTATTGATTGAGGGCTTAAAACAATACTGATTTGAAGCCCTCAGTGTTAGAGAGAGATAAGAGAATACAAAAACAGCACTATAACCTGGCTAAGTATAAACAAAATACCTTATAAACAGATGAAAAGTATGAGCAATTTTACTTGGAAAAAATCCTATTTTAAGTATACTGTCCCTTTTTAACTTTACAAATCTTTTGCCACAGATCTGGCAGTGAGACGAGGATAATCAATATTCTCATTGATTTTTAGAAACATCTTAAAATAAGCTGTTCTTTTTATCTGATTGTATTTGATTCACAATTAGGACATATGGGTAACAATATATAACCAGGTTGTTTTCCATTATAGTTAATTATCAGAATTGGTTAGAATGAATCCCTTATACATTACAACTAGAACTGTAAACTAAAATTTAGATGAAAATTAGTACTTATATAAAAAAACAAAAAACAATAAAAATAAATTGGTTCCAGTTTTTGTTCTACCTCTCTTACCAAATTCACATTGCAGATCTTTACAGCTCAGTGTGCTGCAACCAAAGGGATGAGATTTCCACATCTTTGAAGGACATACTTTAGGCTTTGACTATTAATCCCCTGATATATATTGATCTCACTATATATGATTATGGACTTAAAGGGGCAAGGAAAGCAAAATGTGTTTTGTTATACAAATGAAACAACAGCAGCTGAACAAACCACACAGACACATGCACCTGACCATCACACTCATATGAGCTTGTTGGATATCCCATTCCAAAACCATGGGCAATAATATGGAGTTTCCCCCACCCCTTTGCAGAAGCCAACACTCTTCAGGCAAGGCTTTTTACATGATTTGGGAGTGTGTCTGTGGAAAAAATTATTTGTGCCCCTTCAAGTCAAAAGAGCATTCATTTGTCAGGTCAGGCATTGGTCTGGCTCTCAAACGGTATACCAATTCATCCCAAAAGTGTTCAGTGGAGTTGAGGTCAAGGCTCTATACAGACCACTCTACATTCCCTACACCAAACTCTTCAAACCATGTCTTCATGGACCTGGTTTTATGTACAGGGGCACAGTCATGCATAGGACTAAGTATGCAAGCTCCCCTGCCCCTCCTAAGAATGTTTACTGAAGTCCACTTCCACAGACCTACCCTGTTTGTCTTGGTTTTATTGTGAGGCTTAAAGGGACAATACAGTTTTCTTGTTCTGCAACTATGTATAACATTGCTACTAAAATTAACACACAAATGGCTAAAGACGCACATGCTCCTGAGGTCACCTAGGGCCCGATGATAAAAGCATTATCACAGTAGCGCTACATTCTAAAGGTATCCGTATCCCAATTGAGATTGCAGGTGAAATTTTAAATGTTAGTAACTTTAAACACATTTGGTACATTGTCGCAATATTAAAGCAAAACTATTCAGTACAGTGTGAACATTGTGTGAGATTGTAAAGTAAAACATGTTTAAAAAGGCATCTTCTTTTAAAATAAATAGATTTATCAAATTAAATAAATACATTAATAAATAAACAACTGTGGAGCAGTTGATGTAGCATATCTAGATTTCAGCAAAGCATTTGACACCGCCCCAAACAACAAACTAAATCACAAACTGTATCTCCTTGGTCTAGACTCAAAAATTGTGAACTTGGTAGAATGCTGGCTTAAAGTGAATGTAAATTTTGATGCTAAAATGCCCGGTTTTAAAAAAAATTGATTAAAAACAGGGGCACTTTAATTCATCAAAATTTACATTTTACTCGTGAAAAAATACTTACCTTTCAAACTTAACAGCCGCTCCAGCTTCCTCCGGTCGCCACAAAGTAATTTCTGACGTCAGAAATGATGGATCGGTCGTCCTCCAATCACGGCTTCCCCCCCGGGGGAATCGGTGTCTGATTCGAAGCCGTGATTGGAGGAAGCCGGATTCCTCATTTTAGACCCAGGAAGAGGCTTTGCGACGGGCGGAGGAAACTGGAGCGGCTGTCAAGTTTAAAAGATTAGTATTTTTTCACAACACAAGTGAAATGTAAATTTCGATGAATTGAAGTGCCCCTGTTTTTAAACAAATTTTTAAAAACTGGTCACTTTAGCATAACAATTTACATTCACTTTAAGGCAGAAAAGGGGGCTGTTACTAGTGGTGTTCCTCGGGGGTTAATTCTGAGGCCTGCTTTGTTTAACATATTTATCAGAGAGATCAGCAAAGGGCTACAGGGGAAAGTATGTCTGTTTGCAGATGATACAAAACTTTGTAATAGAGTAGATGTTCCAGGGGATATACAACAATTGGAGAGAAGTGATATACAACAATTGGAGGATTAGACAAATGACTGGGATCTAATGTTTAAAGGGACAGTCAAGGCCAAAAAAACTTTCATTTTTCAAATAGGGCATGTCATTTTAAACAACTTTCCAATTTACTTTTATCAACAATTTTGCTTTGTTCTCTTGGTATTCTAGTTGAAAGCTAGACCTAGGAAGGCTCATATGATAATTTCTAAGCCCTTGAAGGCCGCCTCTAATCACATGCTTTTGTATTTGCTTTTCACAACAGGGGAGAGTAGTTCAGGTAAACCATATAGATAGCATTGTGATCACGCCCGTGGCTAGTGGCAGACACTGCACTAATTGGCTAAACTGCAAGTCAATAGATAATAACTAAAAGTCATGTGATTAGGGGCGGTCAGAAGATGCTTAGATACAAGTTAGTCACAGAAGTAAAAAGTGTATTAATATAACAATGTTGGTTTTGCAAAACTGGGCAATGGGTAATAAAGGGATTACCTATCTTTTTAAACAAGAAAAATTCTGGTGTTGACTGTCCCTTTAACACAGCAAAGTGTAAAATTATGCATTTAGGGAAGAAAAATCCAAATGTCATTTACAGACTCAATGACACTTTACTGACTATTATAAATGAAGAACGGGACTTGGGAATTAATATTTTAGATGATTTAAAATTTAGTAAACAATGTAGTACTGCAGTGAGTAAGGCCAGCAGAATGCTTGGATGTATTGGTAGAGGTATTTGCAGCAGAAATAGTAAGGTTCTTATGCCACTTTACAAATCATTAGTTAAACCTCATCTTGAGTATTGTGTTCAGTTCTAGAGGCCATATCTTCAGAAGGATATAAATAAACCTGAATCTGTACAAAGGAGGGCTACCAAAATGGTACAAGGTCTAAAAAATAAAGTGTACCAGGAGAGGCCCCATTTCCTTAATATGTATAGCTTAGAGGAGAGAGGGGAAAGAGCTGATATGATAGCAACTTTCAAGTATATTAAAAGGCTTAGTAAAACTGAGGCTATGAGTATTTTACATAAAAAGGAAAATTCAAGAACAAGGGGTCATGATCTCAAGCTGAAGGGTAGTATATTCAGGAGTAATTTGAGTAAGCATTTCTTTACAGAAAGGGTGATTGGTTCATGGAATAAACTTCCACAAGAGGTAGTAATGACAAACACTGTGGGGGACTTTAAGAATGCCTGGGACAAGCATAAGGCCATCCTACGAACTAGATAAGTTTATACTTTTAGCAAATATCAGGCAGACTTGATGGCCCATGGCTCTTATCTGCCGTAAATATCTATGTTTCTATGTTAAAAAACACATTTCAAATAGTACAGTGTTTAAAAAAATATGCGTTGTACATTAGAAAAAAATGCATTATAGATTAGAATACATAGTATATTTTTTTTTCTGTATATATATATATATATAAAAATATATATAGATAGATAGATAGATAGAGATATATATATATATAGATATAGATATAGTGTCCTCCACTAATATTGGCACCCTTGGTAAATATAGCTGTGAAAAATTGTCTTTATTTTTAAATGTTTTTTCTTTTGGTCAAAAAATACACAAAAATACTCTGCTCTCTTGGATGAATTCATATAAGAAAAATATATTTTAAGTATATTCCCATTGATATTTTACAGTTTTTAGTATACCTGGGTGACCAGCCTGTGGCACAATTATTAGCACCCTTTTAGTCAATACTTTCTGCTACCTCCCTTTGCCAAGATAATAGCTCTGAGTCTTCTCCTATAAAGCCAGATGAGGTTGGAGAATACATGGCAAGGGATATGAGACCATTCCTCCATACAGAATATTTCCAGATACTTCAAATTTCGAGGTCGACGCTGGTGGATTCTCCTCTTAAGTTCACCCCACAGGTTTTCTATGGGGTTCAAGTCAGATCAGAGAACTGGGATGGCCATGGCAGGGCCTTAATGTTGTGGTCAGTAAACCATTGATGTATGTTTTGGATTGTTCTGCTGGAAGATCCAACCATGGCCCATTTTATGTTTTCTGGCAGAGGCAGTCAGGTGTTCATTTAATATCTGTTGATATTTGATAGAGCCCTTGATGCCATGTATCCTAACAAAATGACCAGATCCTATGGCAGAAAACCACCCAAAAACATTAAAGAGCCACCATATTTAACCTTGAGCATGAGGTACTTTTCCATATGGCTACCTCTCTGTGTGCGCCAAAACAACATTTGGTGTTTATTGCAAAAAGCTCTATTTTGGTTTCTTCTGAGTTTTGACCATAGAACCCGATCCCAGTAGTGTCTGGCAAACTAAAGATGCTTGAGTTTGTTTTTGGATGGGAGAAGAGGCTTTTTTCTTGAAACCCTTCAAAACAACCTTTGGTGATGTATTTGACGTTGGATTGTAGTTTTGGAGACTTTCTGACCCCAAGACGCAACTAACTTCTGCAATTCTCCAGCTCTTTGGAGATATTTTGGCCACTGAAACCATCCTCTTCACAGTGCATTGAGACAATATAGGCACTCATCCTTTTCCAGGTTGATTCCTAACATTTCCAGTTGACTGGGACCTTTTTTATTTATTGCCCTGGAAATTGACATTTTCAATGCTTTTGCTATTTTCTTATAGCGACTTCCCATTTTGTGAAGCTCAACAACCTTTTGCCCCACATCACAACTATATTCTTTGGTCTTACCCATTGTGATGAATGACTAATGGAATTTGGCCTAAGCGTTGCCTCATATTTATACCCCTGTGAAACAGGAAGTCATGGTTGAACTATTTCCTGTTTCTAGATGGCAATTTCTTCTTCCTACGACTGAATGAAGGTTCCTTTAAATGACGTCATCCAAGATTTCTATCAGCCAATCGGAATTAAAGGGACAGTATACACTCATTTTCATATAACTGCGTTTAATAGACACTACTATAAAGAATAAGATGCACAGATACTGATATAAAAATCCAGTATAAAACTGTTTAAAAACTTACTTAGAAGCTCTCAGTTTAGCTCAGTTGAAAAGGTAGCTGGAAAGCCCACTGCAAGTGGGAAATAAGACACTCCCCCTTCTTTTGCATATGAAAAGATACACATAAAACTTTGGGGCTTGGTTAAGAGTCTGAAAATCAGAGCAATGTTATTCAAAAATAAGCAAAACTATAAAAAAAAACTTAAAAAAAAACTTTATGGGCTATATAAATAGATCATCTACAAAACATTTATGCGAAGAAAAAATGAGTGTATAATGTCCCTTTAAGGTAGAAAAAATCCTATTGGCTGATGCAAAAAAAAGTTCTATTGGTTGATCCAATCAGCCAAGGGGATTGAGCTTGCATTCTATTGTTTGTTCCAATCAACCAATAGAATGCAAGCTCATTCCTATTGGCTGATTGCATTAGCCAATAGGATTTTTTCTACCTTAATTCCGATTGGCTGATAGAAATCTTGGATGACGTCATTTAAAGGAATTCTAGAATTCTATCAGCCAATCGGAATTGAAGAGACGCCATCTTGGATGACGTCATTTAAAGGAACCTTCATTCAGTCGTCAGCCGAAGAAAGATGAGGATGCTCCGCGTCGGATGTCTTGAAGATAGACCCGCTCCGCGCCGGATGGATGAAGATAGAAGATGCCGTCTGGATGAAGACTTCTGCCCGTCTGGAGGACCATTTCTGCCCGGTTGGGTGAAGACGTCTCACGGTAGGGTGATCTTCAGGGGTTAGTGTTAGGTTTTTTTAAGGGGGCATTGGGTGGGTTTTAGAGTAGGGTTGGTTGTGTGGGTGGTGGGTTTTAATGTTGGGGGGTATTTGTAATTTTTTTTTACAGGTAAAAGAGCTGATTACTTTGGGTCAATGACCCGCAAAAGGCCCTTTTAAGGGTTATTTGTAATTTAGTGTAGGGTAGGGCTTTTTTTTTATTTTGTTAGGGGGATTAGAGTAAGTGTAATTCATTTAAAAATCTTGTAATTATTTTATTATTTTCTGTAATTTAGTGTTTTTTTTTTTCGTACTTGTGTTCTTGTGAACTGCTGGTGCAGTGCCACCCCCTGCCGATTCGCGGCCAATTGGCCTTTAGCAGGGGGTGTCAATCAACTTGATCGGGTTGATTTCTGTCCACGGCCTCAGAGCAGGCAGACAGAAATACGGAGCTTGATCGAGTTGATTTCTGTCGATTTCTGTCCGCCGCCTCAGAGCAGGCGGACAGGTTATGGAGCAGCGTTCTTTAGACCGCTGCTTCATGACTTCTGTTTCCGGCGAACCTGAAGGCTCGCCGGAAACACAGGGCATCAAGCTCCATAGGGAGCTTGATAAATATGCCCCTATATATTACATTACACTTGGTAAATGTTGACATACTTCTGTATCATTACTACAATTGTATGCCATATTCCACAATGTATGTACTGTGGTACTTCTCTGCAATATGTTAGGTTTACTATACATTTCTGCAGATGTCTTGAGCCTGGAAATGCATAACTTATGTCCACAGTGTTCTATGATTATTATTGTGCTTTTTCCTTATTGCTGGTATCACAGTTTTAAGGATTGACTCCTTACCTGTGTTAACTGCTATATTTTCTGCAAGATATATAATATATATATTAAAAGCATTAAGGATTTATGATGTCTAATATTTTAATATGGTCATCATATGGATTGATGTCAAGAATATGCTTTTCACAGTCCTCACTAGAAGATTAACTCTACCCTAACCCTAATATACTTCTGTATGTAGTATTAATTCTGTTTTGACAGGACATTCTAATTATAGGTATTTTATTGTCAACTGCATGTAACCTGTGTACAATATATATATATATATATATATATATATATATATATATATATATATATATATATATATATATATATATATATATATATATATATATATATATACAGAATAGACAGAACTTGCTACTCACATGTATTTTTTTTACTACTTCCATGTCTCTTTCAAATTCTCCATTTATCCCTTTTCATACTTTTGATTTCCAGGAAGCGGTTTTTGGCAGGCAAGCCCTTCGGGACGCAGTTTCCAGCAAACGGGAACTGCCATAGTTGTCCCTCACTTTCCTTAACATGAACTCTCAGCTTGGGTATTCAATCCCACATGTTACGGATTTTCAATAAATACCTGATAAATTCTTTTCTTTCATGATTAGGATATTCCATAGGCTCTGTCTGTTTCAATTTTCTTTTGGACGACAGTTCTAAATTGCATCTCTAGACCCTTCTTTTGACTTTCCTACCTATCTGTTTCCTATTCTCTGCTCGGCTATGTGTTAAACGGAAGAGAAACAGAAGGCGAGAGAGAATTTAAGCTCTTTTGTGGGTTCTTGGCCTCCACCTAGTGGCGGTAATTATATCCCACGTTATGAATTTTTTACCAGGAATCAGACTGAGACGTGAATTGCAAAGATAATCACACCTTTATTAATAACAAAAAATAATAAAAATCCACAAGCCAAATGACCAGCCAGGAGTCAAAGCCAGAGCTGGTAGTCAGACGAGCTGAGTCAGGAGCCAAAGCGAGTAGTCAGATGAGCCGGGATCAGGAACTAGGAAAACAGCAGAGTCAGGAACAAGCCAGGGATCAGAAACCAGAAGGGACGTCAGACAAGCCAGGTAATACACAGGAACTGGAACACAGGAACTAACAAACAAGTATGAGACAACGCAAGGGCAAAAGCATACTGAACAGAGGCCCTTTAAATAATAAGTGTGACATCATAATCCTGGGACTGCAACCTGTCTCACACTGATGATGTTCACCAGTTTGGCCATAAGAGGGCGCCCAGATGAGAAAGCAGCGTTACACACTCTGCATCAGATTGAGTGAGAGAGGTAAGTAAAATGGCAGCCAGCAGCAAATAGCAAACAAAGCAGGGTGAAACCCTGACAATTTCCTATGGAGTCTAATCATCTTACAAAATAAATAATTATGTTCCCATTTCTTTTAATGCCTCCCACCTCCTATCTCTCCTCAGTTTAATTTCTTGACCTCCCAGGAGAAGTTCGAAGATAATGATGCTCCAGTTTGGAATATTAATGGGACCTCCCTGGGACATATCATTCAGGAAAGAAGCAAAAGAGATTCAAGCATGCTGAATGATACAGGGACACAGGAATACCTTGCTATGTGCACACTATCTCCCAATAGGATGTCAGCCATAACTACCCTCAGGCATTGCAGGAACCTCAAAAATCCTCTGCAGTACTTGTACTTGCACTGGATGGGCTGTCTACTAGATTCAGCATCTGAGAAGTAGAAGGTGGATCTGCAGCTTGCTGATAAGCCAATGGAGGGGTGCGTCACTCAGGTTAGGCTACATTAGCACTATTACAGCCCACAAGCTTTTAGCAGGTACTTTTATCTCACATAGCTGGGGACTCAGTCTACTTCCCTGCAGACTCTAATTTGGGTCTCTGAATATCTTCCCTAACAGGCTTGTTCAGACCTTCTTGTTATTAGCAAGCCCTACAGTAGTCTCTTACCCATCAGCAGCTTTTGCAAAACTGCTCCTGTTTGTCAACTGAACCAGCTATGTAATGGTTGCTCTCCACACTTTACATGTAAACCAGCCGCAGGCCTTTATGCCATCCAAAGGCGTATGCCCTGTTCCAGTATATATTACTCCAGGGCAACTACTGACTTTACCCCTTAATTTAAATGTAATTTGCAAAAAGCAATGGGCGAATATTTGGCACCTCTCCCGAAACCAAGTAAGCGTAAATGCAAGTCTGGGGATTTAACTATTCCTACTCATTTGGATGTGGATATTCAGGTTTTCTCCCCTCAAGCACACATACCTGATATTCTCTTAAATGCTGATTCAGCTGAGTCTGACTATTCTCTTACTGAAGGGGAATTATCATCTGGGGAACAGGACGCTGCACCTGATCCTGAATTGGACTCACCGTTTTTAGATTCAGAGTAAAGCATATTTGTAACCTGCTACATGAAGCCCTTTAAACATTTCTGAAGCTAGAACTACAGAAAACAAGCCAGTTAAACAACTATGGACTAGATTACGAGTGGAGCGTAAACGTTTGAGCCTGAACAATAAGGGGTTTATCGCAAGGGTTTGCGCTCATTGAGCTTCACTCGTGATCTGGCCCTAAATGTTGTTTTTATAGGGACACTGAACCCAAATTTTTTCTTTCGTGATTCAGATAGAGCATGACATTTTAAACAACTTTCTAATTTACTCCTATTATCAAATTTTCTTCATTCTCTTGGTATCTTTATTTGAAATGCAAGAATGTAAGTTTAGATGCCGGCCCATTTTTGGTGAACAACCTGGGTTGTCCTTGCTGATTGGTGGATACATTTATCCACCAATAAAAAAGTGCTATCCAGAGGTCTGAACCAAAAAAAAGCTTAGATGCCATCTTTTTAAAATAAATATACCAAGAGAATGAAGAAAAATTGATAATAGGAGTAAATTAGAAAGTTGCTTAAAATTGCATGCTCTATCTGAATCACAAAAGAAAAATATTGGGTTCAGTGTCCCTTTAAGGCTCTTCCAAATATTCCTGAGGTATTTCAAGTGCCAGACGCGGTATCTGATTATATCGCCAAGTAGTGGGAAAAAACTGGCATTCCTTTTCCACCTTCATCAATGTTTAAAAAGATGTATCCTATTCCTGAGCAAAATGTGGAACTGTTGGAAACTTTTCCCAAGGTGGATGATGCTATTTCTACCCTGGCAAAACGCATTACCATTCCCATGCAAGATAGTACACCCTTCAGAGATCCTATAGACCGTAAATTGTAGTCTTTTCTAAGAAAACTCTTTCATGTGTTACATGTGTGGCTGCGGCCTTTTTGGTGCAATTCCTTATTTAATATGGTGTTGGATTCTTCCTCTGCCGAAGACATTCAGAATTGCACCAGAGCTCTAAAAATGTTTAATGCCTTTCTATGCAAGATTTATGTTAAAAAGATGTCTATATCAGTTTTGGCTAGACGGACACTATGGCTGAAGTCTTTGTCTGCTGACATGGTATCAAAGAACAGATTAAAGGGACATAAAACAAGTTGGGATAGAGACAAAATTAAAACAATATGTACTTTAATTACTTTACCTGCAAATTTATACTGCAGTGCCTCACCATTAACCCTTTCTTTTTAGTTTCTGAATTGTAAAGCTCTAACTCCCCCCACACATTTCCTTTTATGGCTGTATCTATATCTATTGTTGTTTGGGTGGAATGCAAAAGTGCATAGGGATTATCTGCTGGAGTATGCCTAGAAAATGTAAACTCAGTTGAAATACAATGCCTTTGTCTAAACACCTATAAGGGTGGGTGGAGCTGACTACTCCAGACAGCATGGCTTTGTAACCAATTTTGCTTATTTTTAAAAATGATTTTAAAATACTTACCAGCAATTTTTAAACATTTTTTTTATGCAAACTATTTTTACTAAATTAGCACTTTTAGGAAATGCACAGATCTCATCATGTTTTATGGCACTTTAATAACTTTGTCCTTTCAGGGAGAAATTCTGTTTGGACCTGAACTAGACTCTAGTATCAAAACAGTGACTGGTGGTAAGGGAGCCTTTCTCCAGCAGGATAAAAAATCCAATTGGAATATTAGAGTGAGTAACCAGTTGTGCTCCTTTTCGCTCTTCTAGAGACCAGAAGTCATCCTCTTTCCAGAAGTTGGAGTCTTCCAAGCCCGCCTGAAAACCTGGTTCATCCTGGGACAAAAACAAGCAGGCCAAAAAGTCATATCCAATACAAAATCTGCATGAAGGTGCAGCCTCCAGACCAGAATCAGGTCGGGTAGGGGGCAGATTGAGTCTTTTTCAGAAGGTCTGTGTCACAAATATCTCAGGATTCAGCTCCTAAGGAGTTAACGTTGTGTAGCTTGCACTCAAAACAGTTATTTGTTTTCAAGAAGAATTGTGTTTGTATTTTCTTTGAAGTGCCAGAACCCTCTAACTAGCCACCAAATGCTAGTGTGTAATCACTGAAGCTCTTAGTCACAGAGATACACAGGATAAAGTTTATGGCTTAAGCTGTCAATAGAATGCATGATGCAAAACAGGCCCTTCATTACAAAAACTGACCAGGTCACTGACAGGACATTGGTATATTATGTACATATGTGGGTTAAAAGTGTTATAACCTTAACGGCAGGTAAATATGACAACCTATGGCATATTTGATATCAAACTGGTTCTCCCAATAAAACTAAGAGGTTCTAAATATGTAAATATAGAAATTTCTTACCTAGCAGGAATGATAATGGATTGTATAAATTCAGGCAAGAAATTTAGTCTATTGAAGGTTGTAAAGACAGTGGGGTTTCTTAGCCCGCCCAGGAGGGTGTGGTTAAGCAACATGATCTCTGAGAAGTAGGTTTAAGAATCTTATTTTTTAACAATAAGATTGTCATTCTTACAAGGGGAGCTGCTGTACAGAAGTAAGGAGCCATCATTTTCTTGCCATTCCCCTGGCGCAGATCTTGAAGCTAGTAAAGTATTCAATTCTGTTTTTCTCCTTTTTATTTTAAAACACTGTTTGCGTGTGTAATTTTATTTGTAACAACTTTTTATTATTAATGCATTGTGCATAATATTTTTGGCATAATAAATAATTCCTTTATTAAGTTTGGCCTTTGTCTAATAATTGAACCACTTTACTGAAAGAGACTGGAATATTAGAACTGTATAAGTTTAGGTCATTTTCTGCTAAATTGTATTTCTAGAGTTAATGTGTAAAGTCTGGGGTTTTCCTTAAGATTTTCCCTTTAATAAATTTTAAGTGGTGGCAGCATTTGAGCTATAGGTGACAGAAAAGGGGGCTGAAAACCCTTTCTGTGCCAAATAAGTGACTGGTGCAGGGTTGGATAACCTTGGTTCGTCACAGTCTGGTATAGGCTTTCATTCCAGGCCTCCTCGAGGACGATTTTATCTGTCCCGTGTTCCTAAAGATCCTGTAAAGGTGTGTCTAGAATCTGGAAGAAATGGGAGTAATTATTCCTGTTTCTGTTGCAGAACAGGGTCAAGGGTTCTACTCCAGCCTCTTCATTGTTCCAAAGAAGGAGCAAACTTCCAGACCCATCTTAGATTTAAAAACCCTAAACAAATTTCTAAGGATTCCTTCCTTCAAGATGGAGACAGTTTGGACCATGTTACCCCTAATGCAGCCGGGTCAGTTCATGTTTACAACAGATCTTAAGGATGCATACTTGCAAATTCCTTTACACAGAGACTATTACTAAATTCTGAGATTTGCATTCCACAACAAACACTATTCATTTTAGCTCTTCAGTCTTGGGCCCATAGTTATAAAGGTCTGGCGGACTTGATCCGACAGTGCGGATCAGGTCCGCCAGACCTCGCTGAATACGGCGAGCAATACGCTCGCCGTATTCAGCATTGCACCAGCAGCTCTCGAGCTGCTGGTGCAACGCCGCCCCCTGCAGACTCGCGTCCAATGGGCTGTCAATCAACCCGATCGTACTCGATCGGGTTGTATTGTGGCGATGTGTGTCCGCCTGCTCAGAGCAGGTGGACAGGTTATGGAGCAGCGGTCTTTGTGACCGCTGCTTCATAACTGCTGTTTGAAACACAGGGCATCAAGCTCCATTCGGAGCTTGATACATATGCCTCTTGGCCTCTACTCAAAAATTAGAGGTACATTCCTTTCCAATCAGACTATTTTACGGCAGTGGCATACATAAACAATCAAGGAGCTACCCACAGTTATCTGGGGATGCAAGATTCTGTCTTGGGTGGAGAAAAATCAATGTTCCCTAACAGCGATTCACATTTCAGGGTGAAGAACTGGGAAGCGGATTATCTTAGCCGTCAGTCTGTTCACCCAGGAGATTGGTCTTTCCACGATCAAATTTTCAAATGGGGTCTTCCGGATGTAGACCTGGAGGCCTCCCATCTAAACCACAAATTGCCAGTTTATTATGCCAGATCTAGAGATTCGAAGGCTCAAATGATAGGCGCTTTAGTGTGTCTATGGAATTTTCGTATGGCCTACCTGTTCCCTCCATTTGTTCTTCTTCCAAGAGTTGCCAAAATCAAGTAGGAACCTGTTACTTTAATTCTAATTGCTCCTTGCGTGACCACGCAGAACATGGTATGCTTGCTTCAGATGTCCTCCTCTCCTCTATGGCTTCTCCCTCAGCAACAGGACCTCTTGTCTCAAGGTCCCATTTTCCATCCAGATTATCTCAAATCTCTGAGTTTAACAGTGTGGAGGTTGAACGTTTAATTCTGAAACAAAGAGGTTTTTCTGACTCAGGTATTGACAATCTCTTAAAAGACAGAAAGCCTGTGACTTGTAAGATCTATCACAAGATCTGGAAGGTGTACTTTAATTGGTTTTCTTCCAAAGGGTTTTTTAATTTAGAATCCCTAGAATCCTTCAGTTTCTTTAAGATAGTGCTTACAAGGGATTGTCAACTAGTTCCTTAAAAGGTCAAATTTCAGATTTATCAGTTTTTTTCCCCACAAAAAATTAGCCAAACTTCCCAATGTTCAGACTGTTGTCCAGGCGTTGTTGAGAATTAGATCAGTTGTGAGGCCTATTTCTCCACCTTGGAATCTGAATTTAGTTCTTTCAGTCCTTTAAAGTCTTTCTTTTGAGCCTATGCACTGTATAGACATCACATTGTTGCCCTGGAAAGCTCTTTTTCTTTTAGCCATTTCCTCAGCTAGGAAAGTATCTGAACTTTCAGCATTATAATGTGAATCTACATTTTTCGTTTTTTATAAAGATAAGGCAGTTCTCAGAACTAAGTATGATTTTTCTCTCCAAGGTTGTTTCCTCGGAAAACATTAACGAGGAAATTGTTGTTCTTTGGCTGTGTCTGGATCCTTCTAATCCTAGAGAACGACTCCTTCATAATCTGTATGTGGTTTGAGCATTCATTTTTTTTATGCGACTAACGACTTCGGACAAAATTCCAGCCTTTTTATTCACCTTTCTGGTACTTGTAAAGGTCAGAAAGCTACTGCTGTAGTTTTGGCTTCTTGGCTCAGACAAATAATTCACAAGACTTACTTGGCAGCAGGAAAGTATCCCTGTAAACGTATCACTGTGCACTCCAGAAGATCAATTGCTACTTCTTGGGCTTTCAAAAATAATGCATCATTGGGGTAGATTTGCAAAACTGCAACCTGGTCATTTCTTCACATATTTTCCAAATTTTATAGGGTTGATTTTTTTGCTTTGGTGCCTTAACATGTCCTACCCTTTCCTTAACATGGACTCTCAGCTTGAGCATTGTATCCTACATGTTATGGACAACCTAGAAAAGAACATAGAGTTTATGCTTACCTGATAGATGTGTTTCTTTCGTAATCATGGGACTCCATAGGTCCACCTCTTTTTTATCATGGGCAACAGTTCTATTTGGCACCTCATTACACCCTGCTTGTGTCTTTCCTACCTATATGTTTTTTTCTCTGCTCGCCTATACCTAAACTGAGGAGAGATGGGAGGTGAGAGGCATTAAAAGCTCTTGTGCGTTTTTTTGGCCTCTTCCAAGTAAAGGAAATAAATCACACATGTTATGGACAACCTATGGACTGTCATCATCATGAAAGAAATAAATTTATCAGGTAAGCAAATTCTTTTTTTTTTATTTTTAAATTAATTTAAGAATTTAAAATGTCATATAACAGTATTCATGGGAATGTCAGTTTCTACAGGTACATTTAACAACTAGTTAATTTACCATCAATTTAAGAAGATTAGGCAGATGAGTTGTATTTATTTATTTTCTAGACATGACTTTTAAATCTGAGTCAGTAGCTGAAAACAGTAACATTTACCTTGGTAACATTTTTTAAAAAGAAATATAAAGGTAAACACATATTATAATTCAGCCAAAACCTTTGCAAATAATAGTGGTGTCTAGGTTGTTGAGATCCCTGCTGGTACTGAGCATGTATGGTTTTGTAATAATGCTATAAAAAAACTTCATAAGCATGATGTACCCAAGTAGAAATAGCATTTTGTTTTTGTAAAAAATAATAATAAATAAACAAAACCAAACAAACAACAGTTCAAATTAAATTGCTCCTTACAATGTTAGATCCTTGACAATGGTAGTTTGTAAATGAATCATGTAATCTCTAAATAATTGCAGCTAGAATTCAATATCCTTATGTGCAGAAAACTAAACTCTTGGTAAATATCACTAAAGCATTTTAGTACTTAAACATTACTTTATTATTTTTTTTTATTATTATTTTAATGATATATTGACCAGAATAAAGCAACATACGTATAGATACAATTCAACAGTAAAAACTTCAAATAAATCAGTAAAATATTTTCCAGATGTAGAACAATTTGAAACGGTAATATTAATGTTTAGAGTTTGTTAATCCTTTTAACTAATAAGTAGAATTAATTGTATTGAGTACTCTTTAAAAAATAGGCTGTTAGCATATACTATCTATTTATTTGTCAATACGTTTATAGCGCTTAGAAAACAGTTTGCGCTCTACAAATACCTGATAATAATAATACTGCCCTCAAAAAATTAACACCTTAACACTGAGTAGCTGCTCCTTTTTCGTTAATAGACATAAACTGGAGACCCACAATTGACATAAGTGCCTGCATGTGCACAGACAGGTAGCAAAATTTGACGGGGAGGATAATTCCTCACCGTAGTCCTCAGCTGTTTTTTTAACAAGTAAATATTTCATGACACTCTATACCTGGGGCCCCTGACCGTGATTGCCCTAGGACACTATTGACTTAATTCGTGTGACTCTTCTTAGTTATATTTATATGCCTGATGTACAAATAATCCATTTGTTTGTTTTAAAACCATAAAATATATAATGCAACTACAAACATAAACAGTATTTCACAAGTATATCACTAAAATACTGAGTTTTTGCCTAAAAAATATATGTTGATTATAAAAGCCCATTGCATACGCAGGCACAATTACAGTGGAAAGAAAAACAACAACTCAGGTCTACGGTGAGGAATTATCCTCCCTATTGAATTTTGTTACCTGTTTGTGCACATGCAGGCACTTACGTCATTGCATGACACTGTTGGCGTATCAAAAACTAGACTACGGTGAGGATTTTTCCACCCCGTAAAAAAAACAACTTCCTGAATCAGAGCACAAATGCACAGTGATTGAGGTAACTTTCTTTGACGAGCAGCTTTTTGTAGGTTTTCTTAGTCACCTTTGTTCTGCCCTGCAAGATTTTACAGTCCAGAGAGCTTCATTACTTTCTATGGGAGGCAGGTCTACACTTACCTGGACTTTTTTTAGAGAATTGATTGAGGTCTGGCCATGTGGGATGGTCAAAGTGTTGATGTCACTTCATGTTGGGGAACTTTAAGGAATTTGGCCTTTATTGTAACAACAGGCAAGTCATATGCTATTGTGTTTGTGTATACTGTATGTTTCTGTGTCCATATATGTTTGCATTGTTTTTAAAATCAGCAATGAAAGATGCATATCGCAGGCATTTTTAAATTCTGTTACTGCATTTGTTCCACCTGTTTTAGATCAACCACCCTTTCTTCAAAGATGTGCTTATGCATGTTAAACCTGTATAATTCTACCCTCCAAGGAGACATTGTTAAATCCTTAAAGGGATATGAAACCCATAAAGTTTATTTTGTGATTCAGACAGAGCATACAATTTCAAAAAAATGTTTGCTAGCATCTGTCTTATAATGTGGCCATGCTAAATCCCTCAACTAATAGACTTTGATAGGGCACACTACAAAACTCAGGTCCTGGCTTTTACATTAGCACTAACCAGAAGGTGTGCTAAGCTGAAACTGCAATATATATATATATATATATATAAACAATAAGGTATCAGCGCACATCCATTTTCAAAAGCACAACATATTTTTTGAACTGCTGCAAAAAATTGCCTGCAAATACATCAAGAGACAACTATTCTTTTTTAAATAATATTGGGAACTTAGTCACACAATATGGCCATATTCTGCTTAGCCAGTCACCACTTACAAGGTGCCCCAATTCGACTGGTCCTAACACTGCCTTTTGCCACAGAGGGCTGCGTTTACTCTTCATAATAGAATGAGACTCCCTGGCTTTTTATTCACAACTCTATAACACTATTATGAGCACACCTGAACTTTGGTGGGGTGCTTAAACCAATGGGAGATGGTCAGTCTCCCTGGTTATGTTAAATACAAATACTAAATTTGTTTTTTTAGCACACCTTACAAAAAGTTTAAATCCACATCTGGGAGTGCTGCCAATATGACCCAATAAGGTATCAGCGCACATCCATTTTCAAAAGCACAACATATTTTTTGAACTGCTGCAAAAAATTGCCTGCAAATACACCAAGAGACAACTATTCTTTTCTCCAACATAGGTGTGTCCGGTCCACGGCGTCATCCTTACTTGTGGGATATTCTCTTCCCCAACAGGAAATGGCAAAGAGCCCAGCAAAGCTGGTCACATGATCCCTCCTAGGCTCCGCCTACCCCAGTCATTCTCTTTGCCGTTGTACAGGCAACATCTCCACGGAGATGGCTTAGAGTTTTTTAGTGTTTAACTGTAGTTTTTATTATTCAATCAAGAGTTTGTTATTTTAAAATAGTGCTGGTATGTACTATTTACTCAGAAACAGAAAAGAGATGAAGATTTCTGTTTGTATGAGGAAAATGATTTTAGCAACCGTCACTAAAATCCATGGCTGTTCCACACAGGACTGTTGAGAGCAATTAACTTCAGTTGGGGGAACAGTGAGCAGTCTCTTGCTGCTTGAGGTATGACACATTCTAACAAGACGATGTAATGCTGGAAGCTGTCATTTTCCCTATGGGATCCGGTAAGCCATGTTTATTAAGATCGTAAATAAGGGCTTTTCAAGGGCTTATTAAGACTGTAGACTTTTTCTGGGCTAAATCGATTCATTATTAACACATATTTAGCCTTGAGGAATCATTTTATCTGGGTATTTTGATATAATAATATCGGCAGGCACTGTTTTAGACACCTTATTCTTTAGGGGCTTTCCCTAATCATAGGCAGAGCCTCATTTTCGCGCCGGTGTTGCGCACTTGTTTTTGAGAGGCATGACATGCAGTCGCATGTGAGAGGAGCTCTGATACTTAGAAAAGACTTTCTGAAGGCGTCATTTGGTATCGTATTCCCCTTTGGGCTTGGTTGGGTCTCAGCAAAGCAGATACCAGGGACTGTACAGGGGTTAAAGTTAAAAACGGCTCCGGTTCCGTTATTTTAAGGGTTAAAGCTTCCAAATTTGGTGTGCAATACTTTTAAGGCTTTAAGACACTGTGGTGAAAATTTGGTGAATTTTGAATAATTCCTTCATGTTTTTTCGCAATTGCAGTAATAAAGTGTGTTCAGTTTAAAATTTAAAGTGACAGTAACGGTTTTATTTTAAAACGTTTTTTGTACTTTGTTATCAAGTTTATGCCTGTTTAACATGTCTGAACTTCCAGATAGACTGTGTTCTGAATGTGGGGAAGCCAGAATTCCTATTCATTTAAATAAATGTGATTTATGTGACAATGACAATGATGCCCAAGATGATTCCTCAAGTGAGGGGAGTAAGCATGGTACTGCATCATTCCCTCCTTCGTCTACACTAGTCTTGCCCACTCAGGAGGCCCCTAGTACATCTAGCGCGCCAATACTCCTTACTATGCAACAATTAACGGCTGTAATGGATAATTCTGTCAAAAACATTTTAGCCAAAATGAACACTTACCAGCGTAAGCGTGACTGCTCTGTTTTAGATACTGAAGAGCATGACGACGCTGATAATAATGGTTTTGAAGGGCCCCTAACCCAGTCTGATGGGGCCAGGGAGGTTTTGTCTGAGGGAGAAATTACTGATTCAGGGAACATTTCTCAACAAGCTGAACCTGATGTGATTACATTTAAATTTAAGTTGGAACATCTCCGCATTCTGCTCAAGGAGGTATTATCCACTCTGGATGATTGTGACAAGTTGGTCATCCCAGAGAAACTATGTAAAATGGACAAGTTCCTAGAGGTCCCGGGGCTCCCAGAAGCTTTTCCTATACCCAAGCGGGTGGCGGACATTGTTAATAAAGAATGGGAAAGGCCCGGTATTCCTTTCGTCCCTCCCCCCATATTTAAAAAATTGTTTCCTATGGTCGACCCCAGAAAGGACTTATGGCAGACAGTCCCCAAGGTCGAGGGAGCGGTTTCCACTTTAAACAAACGCACCACTATACCCATAGAGGATAGTTGTGCTTTCAAAGATCCTATGGATAAAAAATTAGAAGGTTTGCTTAAAAAGATGTTTGTTCAGCAGGGTTACCTTCTACAACCAATTTCATGCATTGTCCCTGTAGCTACAGCCACATGTTTCTGGTTCGATGAGCTGATAAAGGCGGTCGATAGTGATTCTCCTCCTTATGAGGAGATTATGGACAGAATCAATGCTCTCAAATTGGCTAATTCTTTCACCCTAGACGCCACTTTGCAATTGGCTAGGTTAGCGGCTAAGAATTCAGGGTTTGCTATTGTGGCGCGCAGAGCGCTTTGGTTGAAATCTTGGTCAGCTGATGCGTCTTCCAAGAACAAGCTACTTAACATTCCTTTCAAGGGGAAAACGCTGTTTGGCCCTGACTTGAAAGAGATTATCTCTGATATCACTGGGGGTAAGGGCCACGCCCTTCCTCAGGATCGGCCTTTCAAGGCAAAAAATAAACCTAATTTTCGTCCCTTTCGTAGAAACGGACCAGCCCAAAGTGCTACGTCCTCTAAGCAAGAGGGTAATACTTCTCAAGCCAAGCCAGCTTGGAGACCAATGCAAGGCTGGAACAAGGGAAAGCAGGCCAAGAAACCTGCCACTGCTACCAAGACAGCATGAAATGTTGGCCCCCGATCCGGGACCGGATCTGGTGGGGGGCAGACTATCTCTCTTCGCTCAGGCTTGGGCAAGAGATGTTCTGGATCCTTGGGCGCTAGAAATAGTCTCCCAAGGTTATCTTCTGGAATTCAAGGGGCTTCCCCCAAGGGGGAGGTTCCACAGGTCTCAGTTGTCTTCAGACCACATAAAAAGACAGGCATTCTTACATTGTGTAGAAGACCTGTTAAAAATGGGAGTGATTCATCCTGTTCCATTAAGAGAACAAGGGATGGGGTTCTACTCCAATCTGTTCATAGTTCCCAAAAAAGAGGGAACGTTCAGACCAATCTTAGATCTCAAGATCTTAAACAAGTTTCTCAAGGTTCCATCGTTCAAGATGGAAACCATTCGAACTATTCTTCCTTCCATCCAGGAAGGTCAATTCATGACCACAATGGATTTAAAGGATGCGTATCTACATATTCCTATCCACAAGGAACATCATCGGTTCCTAAGGTTCGCTTTCCTGGACAAGCATTACCAGTTCGTGGCGCTTCCTTTCGGATTAGCCACTGCTCCAAGGATTTTCACAAAGGTACTAGGGTCCCTTCTAGCTGTGCTAAGACCAAGGGGCATTGCTGTAGTACCTTACTTGGACGACATTCTGATTCAAGCGTCGTCCCTTCCTCTAGCAAAGGCTCACACGGACATTGTCCTGGCCTTTCTCAGATCTCACGGATGGAAAGTGAACGTGGAAAAGAGTTCTCTATCTCCGTCAACAAGGGTTCCCTTTTTGGGAACAATAATAGACTCCTTAGAAATGAGGATTTTTCTGACAGAGGCCAGAAAAACAAAACTTCTAGACTCTTGACGGATACTTCATTCCGTTCCTCTTCCTTCCATAGCGCAGTGCATGGAAGTGATCGGTTTGATGGTAGCGGCAATGGACATAGTTCCTTTTGCGCGCATTCATCTAAGACCATTACAACTGTGCATGCTCAGTCAGTGGAATGGGGACTATACAGACTTGTCTCCGAAGATACAAGTAAATCAGAGGACCAGAGACTCACTCCGTTGGTGGCTGTCCCTAGACAACCTGTCACAAGGGATGACATTCCGCAGACCAGAGTGGGTCATTGTCACGACCGACGCCAGTCTGATGGGCTGGGGCACGGTCTGGGGATCCCTGAAAGCTCAGGGTCTTTGGTCTCGGGAAGAATCTCTTCTACCGATAAATATTCTGGAACTGAGAGCGATATTCAATGCTCTCAAGGCTTGGCCTCAGCTAGCGAGGGCCAAGTTCATACGGTTTCAATCAGACAACATGACAACTGTTGCGTACATCAACCATCAGGGGGGAACAAGGAGTTCCCTGGCGATGGAAGAAGTGACCAAAATCATTCTATGGGCGGAGTCTCACTCCTGCCACCTGTCTGCTATCCACATCCCAGGAGTGGAAAATTGGGAAGCGGATTTTCTGAGTCGTCAGACTTTGCATCCGGGGGAGTGGGAACTCCATCCAGAAATCTTTGCCCAAGTCACTCAGCTGTGGGGCATTCCAGACATGGATCTGATGGCCTCTCGTCAGAACTTCAAAGTTCCTTGCTACGGGTCCAGATCCAGGGATCCCAAGGCGGCTCTAGTGGATGCACTAGTAGCACCTTGGACCTTCAAACTAGCTTATGTGTTCCCGCCGTTTCCTCTCATCCCCAGGCTGGTAGCCAGGATCAACCAGGAGAGGGCGTCGGTGATCTTGATAGCTCCTGCGTGGCCACGCAGGACTTGGTATGCAGATCTGGTGAATATGTCATCGGCTCCACCTTGGAAGCTACCTTTGAGACGAGACCTTCTTGTTCAGGGTCCGTTCGAACATCCGAATCTGGTTTCACTCCAGCTGACTGCTTGGAGATTGAACGCTTGATTTTATCAAAGCGAGGGTTCTCAGATTCTGTTATCGATACTCTTATTCAGGCCAGAAAGCCTGTAACTAGAAAGATTTACCACAAAATTTGGAAAAAATATATCTGTTGGTGTGAATCTAAAGGATTCCCTTGGGACAAGGTTAAGATTCCTAAGATTCTATCCTTCCTTCAAGAAGGATTGGAAAAAGGATTATCTGCAAGTTCCCTGAAGGGACAGATTTCTGCCTTGTCTGTGTTACTTCACAAAAAGCTGGCAGCTGTGCCAGATGTTCAAGCCTTTGTTCAGGCTCTGGTTAGAATCAAGCCTGTTTACAAACCTTTGACTCCTCCTTGGAGTCTCAATTTAGTTCTTTCAGTTCTTCAGGGGGTTCCGTTTGAACCCTTACATTCCGTTGATATTAAGTTATTATCTTGGAAAGTTTTGTTTTTGGTTGCAATTTCTTCTGCTAGAAGAGTTTCAGAATTATCTGCTCTGCAGTGTTCTCCTCCTTATCTGGTGTTACCATGCAGATAAGGTGGTTTTGCGTACTAAACCTGGTTTTCTTCCAAAAGTTGTTTCTAACAAAAACATTAACCAGGAGATTATCGTACCTTCTCTGTGTCCGAAACCAGTTTCAAAGAAGGAACGTTTGTTGCACAATTTGGATGTTGTTCGCGCTCTAAAATTCTATTTAGATGCTACAATGGATTTTAGACAAACATCTTCCTTGTTTGTTGTTTATTCCGGTAAAAGGAGAGGTCAAAAAGCAACTTCTACCTCTCTCTCCTTTTGGATTAAAAGCATCATCAGATTGGCTTACGAGACTGCCGGACGGCAGCCTCCCGAAAGAATCACGGCTCATTCCACTAGGGCTGTGGCTTCCACATGGGCCTTCAAGAACGAGGCTTCTGTTGATCAGATATGTAGGGCAGCGACTTGGTCTTCACTGCACACTTTTACCAAATTTTACAAGTTTGATACTTTTGCTTCTTCTGAGGCTATATTTGGGAGAAAGGTTTTGCAAGCCGTGGTGCCTTCCATTTAGGTGACCTGATTTGCTCCCTCCCTTCATCCGTGTCCTAAAGCTTTGGTATTGGTTCCCACAAGTAAGGATGACGCCGTGGACCGGACACACCTATGTTGGAGAAAACAGAATTTATGTTTACCTGATAAATTACTTTCTCCAACGGTGTGCCCGGTCCACGGCCCGCCCTGGTTTTTTTAATCAGGTCTGATAATTTATTTTCTTTAACTACAGTCACCACGGTACCATATGGTTTCTCCTATGCAAATATTCCTCCTTAACGTCGGTCGAATGACTGGGGTAGGCGGAGCCTAGGAGGGATCATGTGACCAGCTTTGCTGGGCTCTTTGCCATTTCCTGTTGGGGAAGAGAATATCCCACAAGTAAGGATGACGCCGTGGACCGGACACACCGTTGGAGAAAGTAATTTATCAGGTAAACATAAATTCTGTTTTTAAATAATATTGGGAATTTAGTCACACAATATGGCCATATTCTTCTTAGCCATTCACCACTTACAAGGTGCGCCAATTCGACTGGTCCTAACACTGCCTTTTGCAGTATATATATAGTGTGTGTGTGTCTGCGGATCTGTATGTGTGTATACATATGTATGTGCACACATACATAATACACACACATATAGTATATATATGTGTGTGTGTGTACGGATCTGTATGTGTGTATACATATGTATGTGCACACATACATAATACGCACACATATATATATATATCTATATATACTGTGTATATATATATATATACACACACATAAACACACACCTTTCAGCCCTTTTCAATCTAAGACCTTGTCACATACCAAGGGGCCGATTTATCAAAGTCTGGCGGACATTATACGCTGTAGCATATCATGTCCGCCAGACATCGCTGAATGCTGACAGCATACGCTGTCAGTATTTAACATTGCACAAGAGGTTCTAGTGAACTGCTTGTGCAATGTTGCCCCCCTGCAGATTTGTGGCCAATTGGCCGCTAGCAGGGGGTGTCACTGTCAATCAACCCGATTATATAGGATAGGACAGATTGATGTCAGCAGCCTCAGAGGCAGCGGACCAGTCAAGGAGCAGCGGTCTTAAGACCGCTGCTTCGTGACTGCTTTTTCCGGCGAGCGCGGAAACAGGGGCATCAGGGGCCATTAGGCCCTTGATAAATTGGCCCCCATATCCGTTTACATTTTTTTTAGCATTTATTTAAATGAAAAACATTTATTTTACTTTTATATTTATGAATATGAGCATAATACTTTTATAATATTATATTTAGTGTAGCCCTAACATTTTACTTCAGGTCTCCAGTTGTGCTTTTTAGTGCTGTTATGTGTTGCGCTTGTAATATGAGACATGTTTAGCGCAGTTGTGCTATCCATTGAAACTACAGGGTGTGCCAAACAAATGTCAGCCTTGCTAACATTATCTGGTAATTCCTACCAATAATGCTCAGATCTTGGTCCAAATGATTAACTTGCTGCTTTGTGTGTTCGAGTAGCATGCAACATAGTTTGTTGAGATGGAGAAATTGGAAGGACAATGACATCACAGTTTAGTATTAAAATTCTGTGTACACAAACAAATGCATGCAGGTAAAAGTAAGAAGATACACAGAACCATAAATCAAAGTTTAATCAAGCAGTCTAAATTGTAAGGGGTTATGAACACATACTGTCCTTCCTTGCTCTATTTATGTCATATTTTATATATATATATATATATATATATATATATATATATATATATATATATATATATATATATATATATATATACTGTGTGTGTGTGTATATATATATATATATATATATATATATATATATAGTATATACAAATACATATATATATATATATATATATATACGTGTGTGTGTGTGTGTGTATATATATATATATACATACACAGGTGGCCCTCTTTTTGCGCCGGTTCAATTTGCGCCGTTTCAGAATAACGCTTTTTATTTTCAGTCATGTGACTGCTATTGAAAAGCACTGAGAAGCAGCACATTGATTAAAATAAGAGCAAGCCAGTATGGTAGAGCTGTTGGATTGTGTTGCAGCAAAGATATGCAAGCCAAGCAGGCTGAAATTAATCTGTGTGAACAGATCAGACCTGAGCTATCAAAGCAACAAGATCTAGCAGCTGTGAGAGAAACTTCCCTTTCTTCTTCTATCCCAGCTGCTTGAGGTGAGGGTGCCTATAAATCAGTCCAGACTGGAATGCATAGAATAGCTGCAGACCCGATTATTAGCTAAAAGTGTATGCTACTGTTTCAATGCAGAGACCTTTTTGCATAAAAATGCAAGTAAAAAAATGTTTTTGTTCATTAAACTTAGTTTGATGATACATTCTGTGTTGTGTGATTATTTTATTAGGTTTATAATGCTGTTTAGCATTTATAGTCTTCATTTCAAAGCTTTAAAAATAATGTATTATAGGTTACTTATGTCAATTTTGAGAGGAGCCTGGAACCTAACTCTCTCACTTCCCATTGACTTACATTGTAAACTGGGTTTCAATTTACAACGATTTCTATTTACAACCATTCCTTCTGGAACCTAACCCCAGCATAATTGAGGGCTACCTGTATATGTATATATATATATATATATATATATATATATGGAATTCTATTATATACAAGCAGACCAACTAGGTGCTTGACCGCAGGAGGGCAGATTCATACTGGGACTTTGTGTGTGTGTGTATATATATATATATATATATATATATATTAAGCTGTGCCACTTTCCATGCCTCCTATACCAAAAAAATGTTTTGCACATCAGCTAAAAGGTGTTCACAAATTTGAGCAGTTTACTACCTTGCTACCATATCTCTATTTTGTAGTGGTGTTTGCATTCGATTTCTGTGAGTTTTTCACAATTAGTTTAATGTGGACAGATTTTATTTTTAGCAAAGTTTATTCATATGCTTATCTTTATTGAGTCTATTTACAAAGCAAATATATACTGTACCTGTATGTACAGATATTTTGTCATCTGCACATACATTTCTTTTTTCTCTGTTGTTGTGGGAACTAATTCTTGTTCCTGTTGTATTACTCCTTTACTGTTATGCACCTCACATCCCTGATACAAGCCCTTAAGCAGTCCATACCCACGCATACTGGTTCTCTCCCATGTCTGTCTCTTGTGCGGTCAACCTTATAGTCAGAGATATAGGGAATTATGTCTTTAGAAAACAGCAGGCTGGTGCTTGGGGCAAAAATTAGTAGTGCTGATATAAGCAGACTGTGGTGAAGCGTTGAGTATTGAATTTAGCAAACAATCCATGTAATTTCTTAGCCTGCTCTCATGTCACTTTGCTAACTGTAACTCTTTTATATTCTTACCATCAGTTATTTTATTCTGGATTCTTTCTCCCATACATTAGTATATTAGATGTGGTAGAATTGGTATGTGTATCTGATAGGTTCCACTGCTCGAAATATCATTATATATAAAATTAATACTGGGTTGTAATTTGTCTGGTGGTAATAGTTGTTTTTATCGGTGAGTATGTGTTTATTTTTTGTATCCGTATTCTTATATATTCTTTTACGTTTTCTAAAACAATAAAGCGATAAAGTGAGCAGAAAACATGTGAAATTGGCTCTTCTATCATGGCTCTTGTCATTCATTTGTACCTAAATTCATACAAAGATATGAGTTGCTTTGTGACCGACAGCACAAATATTCCTTGTCACATTGGGCCCTATGTACAGAGGTATAATTTGGTTTGCTTTTTGAGAAATGATCAACTCGTAAAAAAAAAAATTACTGAAAGTTGTGTCACATAGTGCCAACTCTTTCTTGAAGGCCAGCGACAGTGAATGGTGCACCCTATGTGTCCTGCAAGATATAAAAAAACCATTGTTCTTTGTGTGGTGGGGTGACTAACAGAAGTCAGAATAGTAAGTCATGTTATTGCTTGTTGAACTGTGGTGGTTTTATACTGCTCTTTGTTAATCTCTCTATTAAACTCCATGGGGCCGATTTAACAAATGTCGGATGGACATAATCCGCTGTAGTGGATCATATCCGCCCGACATCGCTAAATGCAGACAGCATACGTTGTCAGCATTTAACAATGCACAAGCATTTCATTCACTGCCAATCGACTGCTAACAAGGGGTGTCAATCATCCCGATCGTATCTGAAGTGGCGGACGAGTTAAGGAGCAGCATATTTTTTTGGCCTCATGCCTCTTTATTGTGGCTCCTATTGATTTATCTGGTGTCCACAACCAAAGAACTATCGGCTAGATTACAAGTTTTGCGGTAAGAGCTGCTCGGTACTAACTTGCAAGTTATTGTCACCACTCACTTACCTACAGCACTGGTATTACAGGTTTGCAAAAACCCCGCATTAGCAGGCAAAAAGTGAGCGTAGAGCAAAATTGAGCTCCATACCGCACTCCAATACCAGCGCTGCTAAAAGCTACGGTGAGCTGGTTTTACGTGCTTGTGCACAATTTCCCCATAGACATCAGTGAGGAGAGCAGGCTGAAAAAAAAAGTCTAACACCTGCAAAAAAGGAGCGTAAAGCTCTGTAACGCAGTCCCATTGATTCCTATGGGAAAAGAAAATTTATGTTTACACCTAACACCCTAACATGAACCCAGAGTCTAAACACCCCTAATCTTACACTTATTAACCCCTAATCTGCTGCCCCCAACATCGCCGACACCTACATTATACTTATTAACCCCTAATCTGCCGCCCCGACATCACTGGCACCTACATTATACATATTAACCCCTAATCTGCTGCCCCTAACATCACCGACATCTACATAATGTTATTAACCCCTAATCTCCCGCCCCAATGTCGCTGCAACCTACCTACACGTATTAACCCCTAAGCTGCCGCCACCACTATACTAAATTTATTAACCCCTAAACCTAACCCTAACTCCAACCCTAACACCCAATAACTTTAATGTAATTAAAATAAATCTAAAAAAACCTACTATTAATAACTAAATAATTCCTATTTAAAACTAAATACTTACCTGTAAAATAAACCCTAAAATAGCTCAAATATAACTAATAGTTACATTGTATCTAGCTTAGATTTTATTTTAATTTCACAGGCAAGTTTGTATTTATTTTAACTAGGTAGAATAGTTACTAAATAGTTATTAACTATTTACTAACTACCTAGCTAAAATAAATACAAATTTACCTGTAAAATAAAACCTAACCTGTCTTACACTAACACCTAACCTTATACTACAATTAAATAAATCTAATAGCCCTATCAAAATAAAAAAATCCCCCCCAAAATAAAAAAAACCCTAGCCTAAACTAAACTACCAATAGCCCTTAAAAGGGCCTTTAGCGGGGCATTGCCCCAAAGAAATCAGCTCTTTTACCTGTAAAAAAATATATACAAACAACCCCCCAACAGTAAAGCACACCACCCACACATTCAACCGCCCAAATAAAATCCTAACTAAAAAAAGCCTAAGCTCCCCATTGCCCTGAAAAGGGCATTTGGATGTGCATTGCCCTTAAAAGAACATTTAGCTCTTTTCCCGCCCAAAACCCTAATCTAAAAATAAAACCCACCAAATTAACCCTTAAAAAAGCCTAACACTAACCCCCGAAGATCCACTTACAGTTTTTGAAGACCCGACATCCATCCTCAACGAAGCCGGCAGAAGTCTTCATCCAACCGGGCAGAAGTCTTCATCCAGACGGCATCTTCTATCTTCATCTATCCGGCGCGGAGCAGGTCCATCTTCAAGACATCCGGCACGGAGCATCCTCTTCAATCGACGTCTTCCAAATGAGTTTTCCCTTTAAATGACATCATCCAAGATGGTGTCCCTTAGATTCCGATTGGCTGATAGATTTCTATCAGCCAATCGAAATTAAGGTTGAAAAAATCCTATTGGCTGTTGCAATCAGCCAATAGGATTGAGCTCACATTCTGTTGGCTGATTGGAACAGCCAATAGAATGCGAGCTCAATCCTATTGGCTGATTGGATCAGCCAATAGGATTGAAGCTCAATCCTATTGGCTGATTGCAACTGCCAATAGGATTTTAACCTTAATTCCGATTGGCTGATAGAAATCTATCAGCCAATCGGAATCTAAGGGACGCCATCTTGGATGACGCCATTTAAAGGGAAACCTCATTCGGAAGAAGACGTCGATTGAAGAAGATGCTCCGCGCCGGATGGATGAAGATAGAAGATGCCGTCTGGATGAAGACTTCTGCCCGGTTGGATGAAGACTTCTGCCGCTTCGTTGAGGACTTCTGCCGGCTTCGTTGAGGATGGATGTCGGGTCTTCAAAAACTGTAAGTGGATCTTCGGAGGTTTGTGTTTGGCTTTTTTAAGGGTTTATTGGGTGGGTTTTATTTTTAGATTAGGGTTTTGGGCAGAAAAGGACCTAAATGCCCTTTTAAGGGCAATGCCCATCCAAATGCCATTTCAGGGCAATGGGGAGTTTAGGTTTTTTTAGTTAGGATTTTATTTGGGGGGTTGGTTGTGTGGGTGGTGGGTTTTACTGTTGGGGGGTTGTTTTTATTTATTTTTTTACAGGTAAAAGGCCTGATTTCTTTGGGGCATTGCCCCGCAAAAGGCCCTTTTAAGGGCTATTGGTAGTTTAGTTTAGGTTAGGTTTTTTTTATTTTGGGGGGCTTTTTTATTTTGATAGAGCTATTAGGTGTATTTAGTTTAAATATCTGATAATATTTTATTTTGTGTAATTTAGTGTTTGTTTTTTGTAATTTAGTTAATTGTATTTAATTTATTTAATTGTAGTGTAAGGTTAGGTGTTAGTGTAAGACAGGTTAGGTTTTATTTTACAGGTAAATTTGTATTTATTTTAGATAGGTAGTTAGTAAATAGTTAATAACTATTTAGTAACTATTCTACCTAGTTAAAATAAATACAAACTTGCCTGTGAAATAAAAATAAAAACTAAGCTAGCTACAATGTAACTATTAGTTATATTGTAGCTAGCTTAGGTTTTATTTTACAGGTAAGTGTTAAGTTTTAAATAGGAATTATTTAGTTATTAATAGTAGGTTTTATTTAGATTTATTTTAATTACATTAAAGTTAGTGGGGGTTAGGTTTAGGGGTTAATAACTTTAGTATAGTGGCGGCGACGTTGGTGGCGGAAGATTAGGGGTTAATAAATGTAGGTATGTGGCGGCGATGTTAGGGGCGCCAGATTAGGCATAGAAGGGCACATAAATAGATTGATCTTATTATTTGTAATATTAAAAAAATGTGAGTTTGCTGTCGTACAATGGCCTATACACATAAAAAAGAGTAATGAGACACAGATATGTTAGTCCGCTGATAATATTATGCACTTTTCCTTTAATCTTTAATAGGCTTGATGGCATGCTAACTTTGACACAAGATAACAAGCAAACAACCAGTTGATGGCTTAGTACATGGGGCCAATTCTTTTCATAGGAGAAATATATAGCTTATACATATTTGAATGTATTAATATACTTGTATTTTTATAGTTGCATATATTTAGTCGCTTGAATTTTTGTAGGTTTTATGTTTTAATTAATTGGACAATGTTAAAAGTTTACTTGCTGTTTGAGCAGGGCTATGATACTGGGAAATTGCAATGTAGGCTGCACTGCATGTACCAGTTTGTCACCTCCCCAACTCTGGACATAGACTGGAATGTGCAGCCCATAAACCTAGTCACATACTACAGAGTACAATGAAATTTGGATAATCTTCCTCTCCATCATTTAACTATGGCAGCAAAATATATCTCTGTCTTCAGGCCTGTACCAGCTAATAATAAGCTGCCACCTGTCACCAGCTAGCGAAAAAAAATATTGGGTTGCATGTCCCTTTAAAGGCAATTTATAGCTCTGTAAATAGAACCAATGTAGTTTAGTGGCTCACATGTACCCTAGTGAAGACAATCCCCCCTGAGCTAGTTGCTTTGGTTGTTCTTCTCAGCTATGAATAGTCTTCCAAAACTTATATTTAATTTGGGATTTGAAAAAGCATATGTTGTTAAAGTTCTATAAAAGTCATTCATTTCAGTCTAATAAATATGAGCTGATTATTTAGATTCTGGTAATCAGAAATAACGTATAACTTTTTAACTTCTCCAACAGTGGAACATGTTTACATATCAAGGAGATATGTTTATGATATGATTTGCTTTATAACAAGTAGAACATATTTTCTTCTTCAGCATTTTGTTCAGTCACAAGTATTTGAGCCTTTTTTGTCTGCAAAGAATCAGTCAGGGATAATATGTAACAACAGCTCAAAACAAGAAGTCTTACTTGCAGCAGGTGTAAGACATTGGAGCCAGGTAACCTAAAGGGCCCACAACGTGTTACACAGAATTTAGTTCTAATACATTTCAGTATTTTTACAGAAGGATATGTCTGAAGCTAAACTGTGGAACTACCAACATTACTTTATTTTTATTTTGAAATATTTATCATTTGCAAAACGTTTGGTCCTTATATAATCATAGTTATCACCTTATCGGTTGTGTTCCAACATTTCTTGGTAAAAAATAAGTAAAAAATGTTCACATAGTAAAAAATAATCAGGACCATCTAGTACATTATTTGAAGCCAAGCTACAACTAGCAACTCTGCCATGGAGAACAACATTTTTTTTAAAGAAATTAAATATAAAACAATTCTGCTATGAAAGCACTTCCAAACGTCATATGAAAAAGAACATTAACTTTAACTATTACAAACAAAAAATAGATAAATTAAGTTCTTCTGAATTACTTTATTTATATACGGTATATTTAATATATTTGCAATACACAAAGGGCTGCATTTATAAAACACCGGCGGACAGGAGCATACATATTTACCCCTGTCCGCCCGACCTCTCCTTTGGCGGGCAGCAGTTCGCTGCCCGAATTTAACATTGCACACAAGCGCTTGTGTGCAACTCCGCCCCCTACCTGTACACAGCCAATCATGCATGGCCAGGAGCTGTCAATCTCCACGGTTGAACAAGACAGGGGGGATTGAAATTCTCCACCTAAGGGGTAGAGAACAGGGTAGGGAAGCAGTGGCCTGATGACCGCTCTCTTGTGCGAACCTGCAGTCAAAGGGAGGAGAAGGGCTTGATGAATCAAGCCCATAGCAACTTTACTAACTTACACTTGGAGAACAGCAATACAGTGTGGAGTTCTATGCCTATATGCAACACTTTAAGACAGGAAATGGGGTTCAGTAGTATGGCCCTAATTAAATACAGTAGCTGGGTAATTTTGGGGTACCTATTTTGGTTGGAAAGTTTAATCTTAACAATTGACTACAAACAATTGGTGGTACTGGAATTTCCAGCCTGCTGATGTTATCAGTTTAGGAATGGTGCTTCTGATAACACTTGCACACACTGCAGAGAACAGTGAAAGGGGTAAGGGACTGAATAATTCCAATCATCATATTGTTACAACATGGCAGCAAAATGTAAGAAATTGTCCCAGCTACCACCAATCAATGAAAACCCTTCTCTTCCTGCTCTCACTAGCTAAGGAAAATTGTTCTTTAAAACCCTGATTGACTATTGAGGATCTGTCTCTTAGCTCCGTGCAAATGAGAAGCTGCTATTCTTTCAGTGACACAAATGTTCAAAACTGAGGAACTTGCTCTCCCTACTCTTTATGAAAAACTCAACAAAAGGTCACATCCACCCGCACTTAAGCTTCTTATATTCTCACCATATGCTGGCTGTAGCCTTATTGTAAACAGGTTTCTCCTTACAGTGCTTCCATTCACTCACAGCACCCTACATTCTTTTATTCTATGTGCCTGCATGCAATTTCAGGAACATCCTTTTTTTAAAAAAAACAAAGCACTGAAATACATTTTTAAACATTCTCTCTTTGATAGAACAGAGGAAAGAGATGCAAGATTGGAATCTAGCCATGTTTGTTATTTAGGGACATGGAAGACAAAAGTTACTTTCATGATTCAGATAGTGTGTATAAATATAAAACAATCAATAAAAAACAAAACAACAACTACAAATCTGTGATAACCCATCAGCTAGGTTTCCCTTCTGCTATTACTGGTCCGGTGTTGGGGTCCCCAAGCTCCTAAATAAATTTGTGGGTGGTAGACAGGGGCTGAGGGAACAGATGAAGACGAGGTGAGCCAGGCAAGGTTCGGCAACTGGCAGGCAAATTAGATAAAAAATAAAGAAACACCAAGAGTGGTCAAGGCAGGGAAGGGCCAAAACACAATCAGACAAAATTAGGAGCTGAGAAAACACAAATTCAGGTCAAAAGATTCAGCAACGAGATTCCACCACAAACAAACAGAATACAGTACAACCAGGAAGGTAGTCCTATAAAAAGGCAAGGGATACAGGAAGAGCTATATTTAAATAGTTTGTAATTGCTAATAAGCTGCAGCTGCAGATAGGTGGTGCTAGTGAGTGGAAAAGAAACCCAAAATATTACTTTGCAGCATTTAGCGTGTAGCTAAAGTCTACCAGTGGGTCATAGGTAAAGCAGTAAACTAGTCACTTTTGCCGAAGCGATATTTGCACTACACTTTGTAATATCATTGCACTCAAATGTGCATTGGCATTACAAGTTAGGTGCAATGTGAACGCGACCTTGCATTCGCATTGCACGAAATCATTGGGCTCACGAGAGCACGCTTCCATAGGCTCCAATGGAAGCCTCGTTCTGATGATTTCAGAGACAGCATCAGAACCTCACGCAGTGAAGGGGTAAGTAGCGCGGCAATGGCAGCATATTTTTAAATATACATTTATATTACTATATACATTTATGTGTTAATATGTGTATATATATATATAGTTGTATGCAAAAGTTTAGGCACCCCTGACAATTTCCATGATTTTCATTTATAAATAATTGGGTGTTTGGATCAGCAATTTCATTTTAAACTATCAAATAACTGAAGGACACAGTAATATTTCAGTAGTGACATGAGGTTTATTGGATTAACAGAAAATGTGCAATATGCATCCAAACGAAATTAGACAGGTGCATAAATTTGGGCACCCCAACAGAAATATTGCATCAATATTTAGTAGAGCCTCCTTTAGCAGAAATAACAGCCTCTAGACGCTTCCTATAGCCTGTAATGAGTGTCTGGATTCTGGATGAAGGTATTTTGGACCATTCCTCCTTGCAAAACATCTCCAGTTCAGTTAGGTTTGATGGTTGCCGAGCATTGACAGCACTCTTCAAATTACCCCACAGATTTTTAATGATAATCAGGTCTTGGGACTGCGATGGCCATTCCAGAACATTGTACTTGTTCTTCTGCATAAATGCCAGAGTAGAATTTGAGCAGTGTTTTGGGTCGTTGTCTTATTGAAATATCCAGCCCCGGCGTAACTTCAACTTCGTGACTGATTCCTCAACATTATTCTCAAGTATCTGCTTATATTGAGTGGAATCCATGTGACCCTCAACTTTAACAAGATCCCCAGTACCGGCACTGGCCACACAGCCCCACAGCATGATTTAACATCCACCAAATTTTACTGTGGGTAGCAAGTGTTTGTCGTGGAACGCTGTGTTCTTTTGCTACCATGCATAACGCCCCTTGTTATGACCAAATAACTCAATCTTTGTTTCATCAGTCCACAGCACCTTCTTCCAAAATTAAGCTGGCTTGTCCAAATGTGCGTTTGCATACCTCAAGCAACTCTGTTTGTGGCATGTGTGCAGAAAAGGCTTCTTTCACATCACTCTCCCATACAGCTTCTCCTTGTGCAAAGTGCGCTAAATTGTTGAACGATGCACAGTGACACCATCTGCAGCAAGATGATGTTGTAGGTCTTTGGAGGTGGTCTGTGGGCTGTTTTAGACCGTTCTCACCATCCTTTGCCTCTCCAATATTTTACTTGGCCTGCCACTTCTGGTCTTAACAAGAACTGTGCCTGTGGTTTTCTATTTCCTCACTATGTTCCTCACAGTGGACAATTACAGCTTAAATCTCTGCAATAGCTTTTTGTAGCCTTCCCCTAAACCATAATGTTGAACAATCTTTGTTTTCTTCTTAAATGGAAAGAGTCCACAGCTGCATTCATTACCAGGAGGAGGCAAAGACAACCCAGCCAAAGGCTTAATTACTCCTCCCCTCATCCCCCAGTCATTCTTTGCCTTTTGTCCCAGGAGGTTGGCAGAGACGTGTCAGAATTTTTAATTTTGTTTTTTTATCTCTTAAGGAGGGTAGTATTCTTCGGCATGGGACAGGAGTTTTAAGTAGTCCTGTCAGTCTCTCAGTGATGGATTGGATGAAAGTTACAGTCCGGAGATGCAGGGAGAGTCTTTCTGCGAAACCAGCCCGACTCATATTAACAGCTCCTCAAGCACTCTGCGTGGTTGAACTTCACTCCGCTGCCTGATTCCGTCCATGGCTTAGGCAATGCCACTATTTGTCACACTTGAAAGGTCGTGTTCCTGTTCCATGGCGTAGATTCCGGTAAGATCGTTTCATTTTACTTTATCGTCAATGTACTGTAATGTGAATGTTTTCCCGAGAGGTTACATGCCTTTGCGGGTCTAACTATATGACATAAGGGTCTCAGTGAGTCTCTGTTAGTATCTTGGAATCGAGGGTTAATATCTCCTGAGGGGGTTTATTGAACAGGGGGGTTTATAATCATCTTTATGTGATTCAGTTACGGAGGATTCTGATACCAAGATTATTTTGATTTCAGATTCTGTGTCCGGGGACGAATCCGGATCGGCCTCGTTGACACATGTCAACCAGTTTTGTTCCGTATGCCATTTCAGAGTGTCTGGTTCCTCGGGCTCGGGGAATCAAGGGACTGCTGAGCCATCCGCCTCTGGGGGTCCTGTCCTCCGAGAGGCAAGTTCCCTACCAATTCATACTTCTACACATGCGGGTGACCCAGTTTCTGATTCCTCCATGCAGGGTGGCCTGTTCGCCCCGGAGGTTGCAGCACATTTTCGCTTCCACATAATGTTGGCGATTGTTCGTCTGTACGTTTCTTTGAGAATGTGCTTGTGCCCTATTGTCCCGGGCCTTCGGCCTTGGGGTGGGCCTCTACAGTTCCCCACGGGTGTAGCTGTCCCTGAGTGTTGTGCCTTTTGTTACAGGATTGCGTGCCTTCGGGTATTGCTCATACATGTTTTTCAGTTATTGAATGACCCTATCATTACCAGATACAGGGATTTTTAGTCTGCCAATTTGAATGGTGCACCTCATTAGACATGGGGGATGAAGTAATCTCCTGATTGTCCTTTGTTAGAGATCTTTCCCAGTTTTTGAAAGATAGGGCTCCGTTTGGCTGGTCCTGTGGGTAGGCCTGTGTCTTTTTGGGCGTTAACCTCCGGGTTGCCTTATATTTTTTTTATATCCGATGGGATGTCTTTTATTTGTTTTTTTTCCCTTCTGGAACCTTCTGGGATTGATACTCTTTGTTACTTCTTTGGAAGTTGTTTTGGACATGTTAGTCCTATGTTAAAAATGACTGTTTTCTGTTTTTTTCCCCTATGAGGGAGAATTTATGCAGCTTGCCGGTAGGACCTTGGATGCAGGCTGGTCCTGTCGGGTTCGTTCGGTCTTGCGGCTATTCAGACATGTGGTGCTGTTCTGCTTGGCTGCTTCGGTAGAAGCGCAGAGTGCTCAGGTTATCATTGTTTTTCATGTTCAACTAAGCATTCGAGGGGACCTGTGGGTCCGTGAGGTGGGATGGATTGTTTCAGTCCTTAGAGCCTTCAGTCATAGATGGCTGGGCAGGGGAGTTTTTCCGCTGCGTCACTATATGACATCTGATTTCATCAGAACTTTTCCTCCCCCATGTGGTGGAGGGTTGGAGGGTTTAACACCCTTTACCGCAGTTGAGCGGTTTGGTCTTAATTTTTAGGCCTCTGGATTTTTCCTTTTGGGCTTGATCCAACAGTTTGTACAGGATAGCTGTCTAGCATGCTGATGGTTTGCAGTTTGAAACCAGTTGCAGCTTTTGACACCTTGCGGGTGTACGCGTAAGCTGTTTGTAGAGTATCTAGATGCAGCTCTTACTCTTTGACGTGTGCTGTCTGTCTGAGTTATAAGAGACCTTTGAGTCTTCTTTCATTGTCTCCGGGTGAGTTGGATCTCCTTTTAGGGATCTGTGTTTCCGGGTGATGGTTGTTCCCTGCGGAGACTTTGTTTAGCTCAAGGTTTTCTGGAGCTGGGTAGGCTTAGTACCTTTCTCTTCCTTGTGTCCTCTGCTTGTGCGGAGGTGATAAGGAGACTAGTCCTGCTAATAGGATTTTTGACCTTGAGGTATCCCTTGGTTGTCCTGAGGCTCTGAGAAGTATCTTCATACGACTTCTAACCTTGCTCCTTGGAGCGTTGGACTTAGCTAGGGGTGGTTCCTTAGTTTGGTCGGGGCTTTCAAGTTTTTTTCGCTATCTGGATTCTCTGGACATGCATCCATACCCTTGTGTCTGGCTTTTTGGCCAGTTTGGGTGTTTAGTTCCAGGGTAAGGTTTGCCTGAACTTTTAGGGGCCCGGACCTGTTTTTCTCCCTGAGACTTCCGGTTGCTGAAGCTTCGCTTGGCCTTGTTCCTGACCCAGTCTTGGGTGGTTTTGGAATCTTGGATCTCAGGGCTGGTCGGGGTGTTCCACGGTAGTGGGATCTTGGGCTATGTCCTTGCTTCATCTACCTCACCTAGTCATGGTTGGCTAGGATTTCGGCGTATTTTTTACTCTTTGCCACTGAGTGGCCCATGTCATCTGGTGGTTAGCCATATGGCTTGAGCCTCAAGGGTGATTGGTTCATACCCAGCTGCTGACGTTGGATAGTGACGTGCAGTGAAGTCAGAGTCTGGTGAGGCACTGGACAGAATATGCCCGAGTAGCACATATATGAACCCAATAGAGATATATTAGCAGGTTGCACAATGACAATTTGAATTCTTTACAACACATGCATACAGGTAAAAAAAAACAATTCAATTATTGTTATATAGGCAAATACAGTTCCACTATGTATACTCATTCAAAACAAATAAAGAAATAGAGTGCATTGTCTTACCTTCCCAGAGGCAGCAATTTCTTCACTTTCTATGATTGAAAAGCTTTTTATTTTTACATTAGGTTCAACCAGCTGGACTCACTAATGCAGCACATTGCCTCTAACATAAACAAATCATTGCTATTTGCAAGTTAACAATTATGTGTTTTACAAATACACACATAAATAAAAATCACTAAAATACCAACTGATAAACCAGCCTTTGAAAAAGAATAAAGATTGTGAAATGCCAATGACACTGCAATAATACACAGCTATGCCACCTAAAATTAGTTATTATTACGGCTTGTTGCTTTACATGCTTTATATACTGGGATTTTTCTTATAAACTGTTATAACAAACAGCCTAATATGTTTAAATAATTTTTTTCCCCCACAAAAAATAATATTTACTTTCTTGACATTTGAACAATGCATTCAGAATAAATTAAATGGGACATGAAACCCCTTTTTTTTCTTTCACGATTTAGAAAGAGCATGCAATCTTAAGCAACTTTCCAATGTATTCCTGTTATCTAATTTGCTTAATTCTCTTGATATCCTTTGTTGAAAATCATATTTAAATAGACTCTGTAGCTGCTAATTGGTGGCTACACAATCACATAGATGCCTTGTGTGATTGTCTCATTTTTGTGCATTGATATTTCTTCAAAAAAGGATATCTAAAGAATAAAGCAAGCTAGATAATAGAAGTAAATGGAAATGTTGTTTAAAAATTGTATTCTCTATCTGAATCATGAAAGAAATATTTTTGGTTTTTCATGTCCCTTTAATTTCTGCAAAAAATTGGAATGACTTGTTCCACTAGGACAGATGGGATCTAAGGCCTGGCAGCAGAAATTCTGAAAATTAGAAAACTATATGGCACATTCACATTCACAACATAGGTAAAACACATCACGTGAAAATCACTGATCTCAATCATTACTAGGGCTTAATAACCTTATTATTTCAAACATTTTGTTCTATACATGTAGGAAAGTACTTAGATATTATTTGATTTTATATAATTATTATAGTGATCAATTTATGTGAAGATATCTTTGTTTGCAACTTTGCAATGCAACACCTGTAAGGGGTATTTTTTTTTGTAAAGCTGACTCACTATATCATTATGCAAGGAGAAATAGTTTTTTAATTCTTACGCCTAGATTTAGAGTTCTGCGTTAGCCGTCCAAACCAGCGTTAGGGGGTCCTAATGCTACTTTTGGCCGCCCGCTGGTCTAACGCTCACTTTCCAGCCGCGACTTTTCCATACCGCAGATCCCCTTACGTCAATTGCGTATCCTATCTTTTCAATGGGATCTTTCTAACGCTGGTATTTAGAGTCTTGGCTGAAGTGAGCGTTAGAACTCTAACGACAAGACTCCAGCCGCAGAAAAAAGTCAGGAGTTAAGAGCTTTATGGGCTAACGCCGGTTCATAAAGCTCTTAACTACTGTGCTCTAAAGTACACTAACACCCATAAACTACCTATGTACCCCTAAACCGAGGTCCCCCCACATCACCGCCACTCTAATAATTTTTTTAACCCCTAATCTGCCGAACGCACACCGCCGCAACCTACATTATCCCTATGTACCCCTAATCTGCTGCCCCTAACATCGCCGACCCCTATATTATATTTATTACCCCCTAATCTGCCCCCCCCCAACGTCGCCGCTACCTACCTACACTTATTAACCCCTAACCTGTAAACCGGACCTCGCCGCCACTATAATAAATGTATTAACCCCTAAACCGCCTAACTCCTGCCTCAAAAAACCCTATAATAAATAGTATTAACCCCTAATCTGCCCTCCCTAACATCGCCGACACCTAACTTCAAGTATTAACCCCTAATCTGCCGACCGGACCTCGCCTCTACTACAATAAAAGTATTAACCCCTAAAGCTAAGTCTAACCCTAACACTAACACCCCCTAAGTTAAATATAATTTTTATCTAAGGAAATAAATTATTTCTTATTAAATAAATTAACCCTATTTAAAGCTAAATACTTACCTGTAAAATAAACCCTAATATAGCTACAATATAACGAATAATTATATTGTAGCTATTTTAGGATTTATATTTATTTTACAGGCAACTTTGTATTTATTTTAACTAGGTACAATAGCTATTAAATAGTTAATAACTATTTAATAGCTACCTAGTTAAAATAATTACAAAATTACCTGTAAAATAAATCCTAACCTAAGTTACAATTAAACCTAACACTACACTATCAATAAATTAATTAACTAAACTACCTACAATTATCTACAATTAAATCAACTAAACTAAATTACAAAAAAAAAAACACTAAATTACGAAAAATAAAAAAAGATTACCAGAATTTTAAACTAGTTACACCTACTCTAAGCCCCCTAAAAAAATAACAAAGCCCCCCAAAATAAAAAAATGCCCTACCCTATTCTAAAATAAAAAGTTAACAGCTCTTTTACTTTACCAGCCCTTAAAAGGGCCTTTTGCGGGGCATGCCCCAAAGAAAACAGCTCTTTTGCATTTAAATAAACATACAATACCCCCCCAACATTACAACCCACCACCCACATACCCCTAATCTAACCCAAACCCCCCTTAAAAAAACCTAACACTAAGCCCCTTAAGATCTCCCTACCTTATCTTCACCACGACGGGTATCACCGATCCGTCCAGAAGAGGGTCCGAAGTCTTCATCCTATCCGGCAAGAAGAGGACATCCGGACCGGTAGACATGTTCATCCAGGCGGCGTCTTCTATCTTCATCCATCCATCCATCCATCCGGCGCGAAGCCGGACCATCTTGAAGCAGCCGACGCGGATCCATCCTCTTCCGGCGACTCCCGACGAATGAAGGTTCCTTTAAGTGACGCCATCCAAGATGGCGTCCCTCGAATTCCGATTGGCTGATAGGATTCTATCAGCCAATCGGAATTAAGGTAGGAAAAATCTGATTGGCTGATTGGATCAGCCAATCAGATTGAGCTTGCATTCTATTGGCCGTTCCGATCAGCTAATGGGCATTGCCCCAAAGAAATCAGCTCTTTTTCCTGTAAAAAAAAATACAACCAACTCCCCAATAGTAAAACCCACCACCCACACAACCAACCCCCTGAATAAAAGCCCTGAAAAGGGCATTTGTATGGGCATTGCCCTTTAAATGGCATTTAGCTCTATTGCAGGCCCAAAGCCCTAACCTAAAAAATAAACCCACCCAATACACCTTTAAAAAAATCCTAACACTAACCCCCGAAGATTCACTTACCGGAGAAGTCTTCATCCAAGCGTCAAGATGTCCTCAAGGAAGCCGGCAGAAGTAGACCTCCAGACGGGCAGAAGTGGTGCTCCAGCCTGGCAGTAGTCTTTATCCAGACGGCATCTTCTATCTTCATCCTTCCGACGCGGAGCGGCTCCATCTTCAAGATATCCGGCGCGGAGCATCCTCTTCAAACGACGTCTTCTTCGGAATGAATATCACTTTAAGTAACTTCATCCAAGAAGGCGTCCCTTAGATTCCGATTGGCTGATAGAATTCTATCAGCCAATTGGAATTAAGGTAGAAAAAAATCCTATTGGCTGATGCAATCAGCCAATACGATTGAGCTGACATTCTATTGGCTGTTCCAATCAGCCAATAAAATGCGAGCTCAATCCTATTGACTGATTGCATCAGAAAATAAGATTTTTTTCTACCTTAATTCCGATTGGCTGATAGAATTCTATCAGCCAATCAGAATCTAAGGGACGCCATCTTGGATGACATCACTTAAAGTAATATTCATTCCGTAGAAGACGTCGTTTGAAGAGGATGCTCTTGAAGATGGAGCCGCTCCACGTCGGAAGGATAAAGATAGAAGATGGATGAAGATTTCTGCCCGTCTGGTTGAGGACATCTTGCCGCTTGGATGAAGACTTCTCCTGGTAAGTGAATCTTCGGGATTAGTGTTAGGATTTTTTTAAGGGTGTATTGTGTGGGTTTATTTTTAGGTTAGGGCTTTGGGCCTGCAATAGAGCCAAATGCCCTTTTAAGGGCAATGCCCATCCAAATGACCTTTTCAGGGCAATGGGGAGCTTAGGTTTTTTTAGTTAGGCTTTTATTTGGGGGGGTTGATTGTGTGGGTGGTGGGTTTTACTGTTGGGGGGTTGTTTTTATTTTTTTTTTACAGGTAAGAGAGCTGATTTCTTTGGGGCAATGCCCCGCAAAAGGCCCTTTTAAAGGGAAAGTCTACACCAGAATTTTTATTGTTTTAAAAGATAGATAATCCCTTTATTACCCATTCCCCAGTTTTGCATAACCAACAATGTTATATTAATATACTTTTTACCTCTGTGATTACCTTGTATCTAAGCCTCTGCATACTGCCCCTTTATTTCAGTTCTTTTGACAGACTTGCAGTCTAGCCAATCAGTGCCTGCTCCCAGATAACTTCACGTGCACGAGCACAGTGTTATCTATATGAAATACGTGAACTAACACCCTCTAGTGGTGAAAATCTGTTAAAATGCATTCTGAAAAGAGGTGGCCTTCACAAGATCTAAGAAATTAGCATATGAACCTCCTAGGTTAAGCTTTCAACTAAGAATACCAAGAGAACAAAGCAAAATTGGTTATAAAAGTAAATTGGAAAATTGTTTAAAATTGCATGCTCTATCCGACTCATGAAAGTTTATTTTGGCCTAGACTGTCCCTTTAAGGGCTATTGATAGTTTAGTTTAGGCTAGGGTTTTATTTTATTTTGGGGGGGGCTTTTTTATTTTGATAGGGCTATTAGATTAGGTGATATTGTTTTTGTGATTTAGCTAATTTAATTTATTTAATTGTATTTATTTTAGTTAATTTATTTAATTGTAGTGTTAGGTGTTATTGTAACTTAGGTTAGGTTTTATTTTACAGGTAAATTTGTATTTATTTTAGCTAGGTAGTTATTAAATAGTTAATAACTATTTAATAACTATTCTAAGTAGTTAAAATAAATACAAACTTGCCTGTAAAATAAAAATAAACCCTAAGCTAGCTACAATGTAACTATTAGTTATATTGTAGCTAGCTTAGGGTTTATTTTATAGGTAAGTATTTAGTTTTAAATAGGAATAATTTAGTTAATTATAGTAATTTTATTTAGATTTATTTAAATTATATTTAAGTTAGGGGGTGTTAGGGTTAGACTTAGATTTAGGGGTTAATACATATAATGTAGGTGTCGGTGATGTTGGGGACAGCAGATTAGGAGTTAATAAGTATAATGTAGGTGGTGGCAGTATCCGGAATGGCAGATTAGGGGTTAATAAGAATAATGTAGGTGTCAGCGATGTCGGGGGAGGCAGATTGGGGTTAATAAGTGTAAGATTAGGGGTGTTTAGACTCGTGGTTCATGTTAGGGTGTTAGGTGTAAACATAAAATGTGTTTCCCCATGTTAATCAATGGGGCTGCGTTACTGAGATTTACGCTGCTTTTTTGCAGGTGTTAGACTTTTTCTCAGCCGGCTCTCCCCATTGATGTCTATGGGGAAATCGTGCACGAGCACGTACGACCAGCTCACCGCTCACTTAAGAAGCACTGGTATTGAAGTGTGGTATGGAGCTCAATTTTGCTCAACGTTCACTTCTTGCCTTTTAACGCCGGGTTTGTAAAATCCTGTAATACCAGCGCTGCAGGTAAGTGAGCGGTAATAAAAAACTGCACGGTAGCACCGCATAGCTCATAACGCAAAACTCGTAATCTGGCCGAAAGATATCTGGCACATAAATTGATCACTATAATAATGATATAAAAACAAATAACATCTAAGTACTTTCCTTCATGGATAGGACAAAATGCTTGAAATAATAAAGTTAGCTGCACTAAAGACAGAGACTCTAGTCCAGAGGACATTTTTATTACAGAACCAGACTGGGGCTGGGCCCTATCTTTACCACAAACTCCAGTCCCATTTGTCCCAAGTACTTTCTATGAGCCTGTGGGGGAGACTTACCTGCTCTGAGCCTCTGATTATCATTGCAGTGCAGGAAACTAAAGTGTATTTGGAAGAGATGGCAGATGCCCACTTTATATTTATATTTGAATAAATCACTCACCCTGTTTTTCTTATAAAGGTTATCAGAGGTTGAAAACAGGTTGAGTGATTTATTCAAATACAGTATAAAGTGGACAAAGGGCATCTGACATCTCTTAGTTCCAAATACACTTTAGTTTCCTTATAACAATCATGTAATAATATAATCATACATGATAAATTACAACTGATATGATGTTAAGAGATAATAACACACTCACAGACAGACAGACACAGTGCTGCTGAGTGACTGCCACACACTATAATATATATATATATATATTTTTTACACAATTAAAATGTACAATATAAGTTTACTATTGAAATAAATGTTTAAAAGGGGCACATGACAAGGTGTTTGACTGGGAAGGGTTCAGTTAATTCATGCTCATCAGTGCTAATATTTTTTCACTCCACTTGTAATCTAGCCCTTTGTCTCTATATATTTTCACATCCATCAATGAATCCCTTATACAGACTGAATTATTTCATGTGTGATTGACTATGTTTTTAACTACTGAACTACTGAACCCCTAGATGTACCATCTCTAGAAACAACACATTTATTCATTGACCAGCACTAATATCATTGATATACTTGGAGCTATATTTTGCAGACACCAAATCAGACTATGTGAATAATAATAAAACTGGAGCATAATACAAATTTGTAATTCTGGGAATAAATATGTAACATTACACGTGGTTTTATTAATGTTATCAGCAGAATAGCATATTTGCTTTGCTGACAGTTGCAGGAAGCAGAATCTTAATCTAACAGTCTAATCCCTCTACACTCTCTCTGACCTGCAAATATGCAAATAACATTCATTTCATTCAAGAGAGGGTTTGAGACAAATGCACAGGTAAGTCTTCAATTAATTTTAGATAAATACATGAGAATAAATAAATTCAGAATCCTTACTCTCATACCTGCTGTGATGATGATGGTGACCGTTGTCTCAGGGCCTTTCTCGCTCAGTCAAGACTCAGGCGGCAACAAACACTGGCACCGCCACCAGGTGCCACTCTGAGTCTGGAGTCCGACTCTGGAATCTAATCGATTGGATGATATGGCAGGCAGACCTGGAAGTGGCACTAACCAGGGAGGGCTTTGCTTCAGCTCAGTGATGAGTTTAATTTCCACCTGGCAGCACCTTGCTGGCTCACCAACACGTGACTCAGTGCTGCTCGCTCAGTCCATGCCTCAAGTCAGCTCTATCTGACTTATTGCTGCCCAGACCTCCTACATGATAAAGACAGCTGGGCGCTGATTGGCTCCTGACTCCCGAGGCTGCTAGAGAGAAGCCTCTATGGGAGCCATTTGTTATGGGCTGAGAAAGGCAACAGAAGAGAGACTCTTTGAGCGCCACTGGGTGGCAGTCTCTAACTCTCTATAATAGGAAAATTTGCTGTAGAGAGCCATATTGCGCAAAGCAGGGAAGCTGAACAGCTCACAGCCTCTCCTTCTTTGCGCTAAATGGATAATGGATGGATACCATTATTATTTTCACTAAGGCACTGCGGCAGCCTTTAATGTTGTTGTAATGTAACATTCATGGTGGTGGAGTCGGCGGCGGGGAGTGGGGGGGTAGTTGGGTACTTTAGAGTACGAAAAAAAAAATATATATTTTTTTAAATAAACATTTTTAAAAGGCTGTAATTCACACATAGGACAGGTGAGGCGCCGCCTCACCTGCCTCCTATGATGGCACGTCACTGGCATTGGATGTCCAATTTCTGCTGCGCCTTAGGGTTGCATTCCCCTGGTCAGCTTGCTAGTGTTCCGTGGATTCCCTGCTCTGCAAGCGAATGGGTTTGCTGTGCCTCTGCTTGGCAAGCTACTTGTAGGGGGGTCCTTTTCTAGGACATCTGTGTTGGGAATTTCTCTTCCCATTAGCCGGTGACTTCGGGCCTTGAGAACAGTTGTTGCCCTTCCGGCATCATCCATTTTCTTTAAGGTATATTCTCCTCCCTATGGAGATAGAATCCTTGCTTGGGGCTTCTCCTGGATGGGAGGCAGAAAGGTGGGATTGGTTCCCTTGGGGGTCTTGCTGGCTCCAAGTAGACTTGTTGGACTTTTATTTTGATAGATCCTTTGGTCTATGGCCTTGTTGTCTGTATTCAGAGTCAGGTTGTACTTGTACTCTGTGGGGATGGCTGTGCTATCCTTACACTTGTTCCTGTACCTGTTTCAGGATTCTTTGTTCCTCTGTTTTGGATCCCTGAGGCTGGGCTGGTCCATCTGGCTGTGGGTCTGCAGGTCAGGATGGCCGAGCGGTCTATGGAGCTGCGTTGGTCGCAGTCTCCTCTGGATGTGTGAGCTTTGTTGCGTCTATCCTGTTAGCTTAGTCTGCTAGGGTATAGATTTTCCTTTCAACTGACTCCATTGATTTCAGAAGAGGGTTTACTCTTCCTTCAGGTTCTGAGGGTATACTCTCCTCGTGGGGCCTTGATTGAGGTTTTGTATTCCCCTTTTCTCCTGTTAAGTGTAGTCAGTCCACGGGTCATCCATTACTTATGGGATTATAACTCCTCCCTAACAGGAAGTGCAAGAGGATCACCCAAGCAGAGCTGCTATATAGCTCCTCCCCTCTACGTCATACCCAGTCATTCTCTTGCACCTAACTAATGATAGGACGTGTGAGAGGACTGTGGTGTGTTAAACTTAGTTTTTATTTCTTCAATCAAAAGTTTGTTATTTTAAACGGCACCGGAGTGTGTTGTTTCTTCTCAGGCAGCATTAGAAGAAGAATCTACCTGAGTTTGTCTATGATCTTAGCGGTCGTAACTAAGATCCACTTGCTGTTCTCGGCCATTCTGAGGAGTGAGGTAACTTCAGAACAGGGGATAGCATGCAGGGCCCACCTGCAAGGAGGTATGTGCAGTAAATTATTTTCTAAGGAATGGAATTGACTGAGAAAATACTGCTAATACCGATGTAAAGTAAGTGCAGCCTTAAATGCAGTAGTAACGACTGGTATCAGGCTGATATGTATGTATGTATACTCTGAGGTATTTCTGGGGAATGGAATTTCACTAAGAAAATACTGTCTATATTAAAGTAATATTTGAGCCTGCACTGCAGTGAAAGCGACTAGCAGCAGGCTTATTAATAACACTTCATAATTTTCAATTTTAAAACGTTTACTGGCATGTTAATCGTTTTTTCTGAGGTACTTGGTGATAAAACTTTATGGGCATGATTTTTACCACATGGCTGTCGTTTTTTTTTTCTGAATAAAAACAGTTTACTGAGCTTCCCCACTGTTGTAATATGAGTGGGAGGGGCCTATTTTAGCGCTTTATTGCGCAGTAAAAATTTAGTCACAGTCTTCCTATTTCTTCCTCCATGATCCAGGACGTCTCTACAGAGCCCAGGGGTCTCCAAAACTAGTTTTGAGGGAGGTAATCAGTCACAGCAGACCTGTGACAGTGTGTTTGACTGTGATAAAAAACGTTTATTATTTCAACTGTTATCCGTTTTGGGTATTAAGGGGTTAATCATCCTTTTGCTTGTGGGTGCAATCCTCTGCTAACTTTATACATTTTCTGTTAAAATTTGGTTGTTTTAACATATTTGGTTCATTGTTAATTCAACTGTGTCACATTTTTATGTTTCTTAAAGGCGCAGTAGCGTTTTTTATATAGCTTGTAAATTTATTTAAAAGTTTTTTTCCAAGCTTGCTAGTGTTATTGCTAGTCTGTTTAAACATGTCTGACACAGATGAAGCTGTTTGTTCACTATGTTTAAAGGCCAATGTGGAGCCCAATAGAAATTTGTGCACTCAATGTATAGATGTTACTTTGAATAAAAGTCAAACTATATATGTTAAAAAAATATCACCAGACAACGAGGGGGAAGTTATGCCGACTAACTCTCCTCACGTGTCAGTACCTTCGCCTCCCGCTCAGGAGGTGCGTGATATTGTGGTCGCCAAGTACATCAGGGCGGCCCATACAAATCACTTTGCAAGACATGGCTAATGTTATGACTGAAGTACTATCTAAATTTCCAGAATTAAGAGGTAAACGCGATCACTCTGGAGTAAGAACAGAGTGCGCTGATAATAATAGAGCCATGTCTGATACTGCGTCACAATTTGCAGAACATGAGGACGGAGAGCTTCATTCTGTGGGTGACGGATCTGATCCAAGTAAACTGGATTCAGACATTTCAAATTTTAAATTTAAGCTTGAGAACCTCCGTGTATTACTAGGGGAGGTATTAGCGGCTCTGAATGATTGTAACACGGTTGCAATTCCAGAGAAAGTATGTAGGCTGGATAAATATTTTGCGGTACCGGCGTGTACTGACGTTTTTCCTATACCTAAAAGGCTTACAGAAATTGTTAACAAGGAGTGGGATAGACCCGGTGTGCCTTTTTCACCCCCTCCTATATTTAGAAAAATGTTTCCAATAGACGCCACCACACGGGACCTATGGCAGACGGTCCCTAAGGTGGAGGGAGCAGTTTCTACTCTGGCTAAGCGCACCACTATCCCGGTGGAGGATAGCTGTGCTTTTTCAGATCCAATGGATAAAAAGTTAGAGGGTTACCTTAAGAAAATGTTTGTTCAGCAAGGTTTTATATTACAAACCCTTGCATGCATCGCGCCTGTCACTGCTGCGGCGGCATTCTGGTTTGAGTCTCTGGAAGAGACCCTTAGCACAGCTCCATTGGATGAGATTATGAACAAGCTTAAAGCCCTTAAGCTAGCTAATTCATTTATTTCTGATGCCGTAGTACACTTAACCAAACTTACGGCTAAGAACTCCGGATTCGCCATTCAAGCGCGTAGAGCGCTGTGGCTTAAATCCTGGTCAGCTGATGTGACTTCTAAATCTAAATTGCTTAATATTCCTTTCAAAGGGCAGACATTATTTGGGCCCGGCTTGAAAGAAATTATCGCTGACATTACTGGAGGTAAGGGTCATGCCCTGCCTCAAGACAGGGCCAAACCAAGGGCTAAACAGTCTAATTTTCGTGCCTTTCGTAACTTCAAGGCAGGAGCAGCATCAACTTCCTCCGCTCCAAGACAGGAAGGAACTGTTGCTCGCTACAGACAGGGCTGGAAACCCAACCAGTCCTGGAACAAGGGCAAGCAGGCCAGAAAACCTGCTGCTGCCCCTAAGACAGCATGAAGTGAGGGCCCCCGATCCGGAAACAGATCTAGTGGGGGGCAGACTTTCTCTCTTCGCCCAGGCTTGGGCAAGAGATGTCCAGGATCCCTGGGCGTTGGAGATCATATCTCAGGGATATCTTCTGGACTTCAAAGCTTCTCCTCCACAAGGGAGATTTCATCTTTCAAGGTTATCAGCAAACCAGATAAAGAAAGAGGCGTGTGTACAAGACCTCTTACTAATGGGAGTGATCCACCCAGTTCCGCGGTCGGAACACGGGCAAGGATTCTATTCAAATCTGTTTGTGGTTCCAAAAAAAGAGGGAACCTTCAGACCAATCTTGGACTTAAAGATCCTAAACAAATTCCTAAGAGTTCCATCGTTCAAAATGGAAACTATTCGAACCATCTTACCCATGATCCAAGAGGGTCAGTACATGACCACAGTGGATTTAAAGGATGCCTACCTTCATATACCGATTCACAAGGATCATTACCGGTATCTAAGATTTGCCTTCCTAAACAGGCATTACCAGTTTGTAGCTCTTCCCTTCGGGTTAGCTACGGCTCCAAGAATCTTTACAAAGGTTCTGGGCTCTCTTCTGGCGGTACTAAGACCGCGAGGCATAGCGGTAGCTCCGTACCTAGACGACATTCTGATACAAGCGTCAAGTTTCCAAACTGCCAAGTCTCATACAGAGTTAGTTCTGGCATTTCTAAGGTCGCATGGGTGGAAGGTGAACGTAGAAAAGAGTTCTCTATTGCCACTCACAAGAGTTCCCTTCTTAGGGACTCTGATAGATTCTGTAGAAATGAAAATTTACCTGACGGAGGACAGGTTATCAAAACTTCTAAATGCTTGCCGTGTCCTTCATTCCATTCAAAACCCATCAGTGGCTCAGTGCATGGAGGTAATCGGCTTAATGGTAGCGGCAATGGACATAGTACCTTTTGCGCGCCTGCATCTCAGACCGCTGCAATTGTGCATGCTAAGTCAGTGGAATGGGGATTACTCAGATTTGTCCCCTCTGCTAAATCTGGATCAAGAGACCAGAGATTCTCTTCTATGGTGGCTTTCTAGGCCACATCTGTCCAAGGGGATGCCCTTCTGCAGGCCAGATTGGACGATTGTAACAACAGACGCCAGCCTTCTAGGTTGGGGTGCAGTCTGGAATTCCCTGAAGGCTCAGGGATCATGGACTCAGGAGGAGAGACTCCTTCCAATAAACATTCTGGAATTAAGAGCAATTTTCAATGCTCTTCTGGCTTGGCCTCAGTTAGCAACTCTGAGGTTCATCAGGTTTCAGTTGGACAACATCACGACTGTGGCTTACATCAACCATCAAGGAGGAACAAGGAGTTCCCTAGCGATGATGGAAGTCTCAAAGATAATTCGCTGGGCAGAGTCTCACTCTTGCCACCTGTCAGCGATCCACATCCCAGGCGTGGAGAACTGGGAGGCGGATTTTCTAACTCGCTAGACCTTTCATCCGGGGGAGTGGGAACTTCATCCGGAGGTGTTTGCCCAACTGCTTCATCATTGGGGCAAACCAGATCTGGATCTCATGGCGTCTCGCCAGAACGCCAAGCTTCCTTGTTACGGATCCAGGTCCAGGGACCCGGGAGCGGTACTGATAGATGCTCTGACAGCACCTTGGGTCTTCAACATGGCTTATGTGTTTCCACCTTTCCCGATGCTTCCTCGATTGATTGCCAGGATCAAACAGGAGAGAGCATCGGTGATTCTAATAGCGCCTGCGTGGCCACGCAGGACCTGGTATGCAGATCTAGTGGACATGTCGTCCTGTCCACCATGGTCTCTGCCTCTGAGACAGGACCTTCTGATTCAGGGTCCTTTCAAACATCTAAATCTAATTTCTCTGAGGCTGACTGCATGGAGATTGAACGCTTGATTCTATCAAAGCGTGGATTCTCGGAGTCAGTGATTGATACCTTAATACAGGCTAGGAAACCTGTTACCAGGAAAATTTACCATAAAATATGGCGTAAATACTTATATTGGTGCGAATCCAAGAGTTACTCATGGAGTAAGGTTAGGATTCCTAGGATATTGTCTTTTCTACAAGAAGGTTTAGAAAAGGGTTTATCTGCTAGTTCGTTAAAGGGACAGATTTCAGCTCTGTCTATCCTTTTACACAAACGTCGGGCAGAAGTTCCAGACGTTCAGGCTTTTTGTCAGGCTTTGGCTAGGATTAAGCCTGTGTTTAAGACTGTTGCTCCGCCGTGGAGTTTAAACTTAGTTCTTAACGTTCTGCAAGGTGTTCCGTTTGAACCCCTTCATTCCATTGATATCAAGCTGTTATCTTGGAAAGTTCTGTTTTTAATGGCTATTTCCTCGGCTCAAAGAGTCTCTGAGTTATCGGCCTTACATTGTGATTCTCCTTATCTGATTTTTCATTCAGACAAGGTAGTTCTGCGTACTAAACCTGGGTTCTTACCTAAGGTAGTCACTAACAAGAATATCAATCAAGAGATTGTTGTTCCATCATTGTGCCCTAACCCTTCTTCAAAGAAGGAACGACTTCTGCACAATCTGGACGTCGTCCGTGCCCTGAAATTTTATTTGCAGGCAACTAAAGATTTTCGTCAAACTTCTTCCCTGTTTGTCGTTTATTCTGGACAGAGGAGAGGTCAAAAAGCTTCGGCTACCTCTCTCTCTTTTTGGCTTTGTAGCATAATACGTTTAGCCTATGAGACTGCTGGACAGCAGCCTCCTGAAAGGATTACAGCTCATTCTACTAGAGCTGTGGCTTCCACTTGGGCCTTTAAGAATGAGGCCTCTGTTGAACAGATTTGCAAGGCTGCAACTTGGTCTTCACTTCACACTTTTTCAAAATTTTACAAATTTGACACTTTTGCTTCTTCAGAGGCTGTTTTTGGGAGAAAGGTTCTACAGGCAGTGGTTCCTTCCGTGTAAAGATCCTGCCTGTCCCTCCCGTCATCCGTGTACTTTTAGCTTTGGTATTGGTATCCCATAAGTAATGGATGACCCGTGGACTGACTACACTTAACAGGAGAAAATATAATTTATGCTTACCTGATAAATTCATTTCTCCTGTAGTGTAGTCAGTCCACGGCCCGCCCTGTTTTTTACGGCAGGTCTAAATTTTAATTAAACTCCAGTCACCACTGCACCCTATAGTTTCTCCTTTCTCGTTTGGTTTCGGTCGAATGACTGGGTATGACGTAGAGGGGAGGAGCTATATTGCAGCTCTGCTTGGGTGATCCTCTTGCACTTCCTGTTAGGGAGGAGTTATAATCCCATAAGTAATGGATGACCCGTGGACTGACTACACTACAGGAGAAATGAATTTATCAGGTAAGCATACATTATATTTTTAGGGACCTGTGTGTAGGTCTGGCCACTTAGGTTGCCTGGAGCGTGTCCTCTGTCTGGGGGTTGCATTTGCGGTCTGTTTCTTACTTGACTGCTTCTTCTTCCTCGCAAGTATCCTCTGTGTCATCCTGTTATGGACTCTGTGTTCTCAGACTTGGGGTTTTTCACCTGGGTGTATTACACACTTTTTAATGGTCGAATGCTTTGGTATGCTTGACACTGGGAGGACTTTGCTTCTTCAGTTGCAATCCGTGCTTGCAGGATATTGGAGAGATGTCTGTCTCTGTGCCCAGTCTTATTACGGCTTTTGCTTAGTATAGGCGTGGCCTCCTTTCGCTGTTTGGGCCTCTTTGGGTCTCTGTGAGCTGGGCTCACTCGTAGAGGTGTCCTTTTTTGTATTAGGGGACCTTTCTGTTTCCTTGGTTCTCCTTTGCCTTGTTTCCTTGGGGGTTTCGGCTGGTGTCTCCTTCATTGGTGGAGATTAGCGGTGGAGGACTGTTTGTCGGGCGACGGTGTCTCCTGGAGGACTGTTGGCTCAGTTGAGTCCGTTTGCGGTCTCTAGTTTGGTTTCTGGACTAACTGCGAGTCAGTGTCATTGGGGCTTTTCCTCTTAAAATTTTCTCAGCTTCGGATGAAGCAAGGTTTTTTTATCAGGTAGAGGTTCAGGCTTGGTACCCTCAGTATGGGCCGCCTATTGTACCCTCCCGTCTTGGCATTCAGTGTCCTCTATAGCTTGGGTATTGTTTTCCTAAAAGTAATGAGTGCAGCTGTGGACTCTTTCCATTTAAAAAGAAAAACATAAATTATGCTTACCTGATAATTTCCTTTTTTCTGATGGAAAGAGTCCACAGCTCCCCACCCGTATTTTTATGTGGGGGTCCTTATTATTCTTCTGGCACCTTTCACCCTGATATTTCTTGTACTGTTCCTTGTTCCTCGGCAGAATGACTGGGGGATGAGAGGAGTGGGAGGAGTATTTAAGTCTTTGCCTCCTCCTGGTGGCCAGGTTCTTATTTCCCAAAAGTAATGAATGCAGCTGTGGACTCTTTCCATCAGAAGAAAAGGAAATGATCAGGTAAGCATAACTTATGTTTTTCAGGTAATTTGAGAGTTTTGAGGCTCCCATGTTGCCACTCTTCAGAGGAGAGTCAAATAGAACAACAACTTGAAATTGGCTACCTTAAATACCTTTTCTAATGATTGGATGCACCTGTCTATGAAGTTAAAGGTTTAATGGGCTCACCAAACCAATTGTGTGTTCCAATTAATCAGTGCTATGTAGTTACAGGTATTCAAATCAGCAAAATGACAAGGGTGCCCATATTTATGCACCTGTCTAATTCCGTTTTGATGCATATTGCACATTTTCTGTTAATCTAATACACCTAATTTCACCACTAAAATATTACTGCGTCCTTCAGTTATTTGATAGATCAAAATTAAATTGCTGATCCATCCAAACACCCAATTATTTATAAATGAAAATCATGGAAATTGTCAGGGGTGCCTAAACTTTTGCATACAACTGTACACATATTAACACATAAATATATATGTATATAGTCAAATACATAGTCATATACATATACAGTGGGGCAAAAAAGTATTTAGTCAGTCACCAATTGTGCAAGTTCTCCCACTTAAGAAGATGAGAGAGGCCTGTAATTTTCATCATAGGTATACCTCAATTCTGAGAGACAAAATGTGAAAAACAAATCCAGACAATCACATTGTCTGATTTGGAAAGAATTTATTTGCATATTATGGTGGAGAATAAGTATTTGGTCACCTACAAACAAGCAAGATTTCTGGCTCTCACAGACCTGTATCTTCTTCTTTAAGAGGCTCCTCTGTCCAAGTTCCTTTAAAGATCATTCAAAGTAAAGCATTTGTATGCGCAGGAATAGCTACCATGAGTACTTTTTTTGTTTGTTTTTCATATCTTCATTTTTGTATGACACCACTAAAGGAGATTGTGACACTCAGTTTGAGAATTGCTGCTTCAAACCCCATGTCTGTCACCTCACAGTAACCAGTTATAGGAACCAGGTGATCAACACCACAACACCATACCATTGACTATCACTTTGCTAAATTCATTATATCTACGTATGTGTCAGTCTTAGTTGTAATGGATGAATCATACACAAAATGTGATATTATTAGAATGTGCTGCTACTTGTTCAAGAGTCCTAATTAATGCAAGACAATCTCACACATATTTAATGAGCATTATCTCCATTATTTGGCTTTACAGACCTACAGATGTGTAATACTAGATTGTCATGTGTGACATTAGTACTGACAGTGTGTTGGTTCTCTGTTGCACCTTTGAAATATGCAGGAACCTGGGACTGGGTAACAGAGAATATTCATTCTTTTACTTTCAGTAAGAAGGTCTTCTATAAAGAAGCCATCAAAAATGATAAATGTATATATTTTATCCAACCAACTCAATATTGACTCTAGCTGCTACTCATAGTTTACTTTAGTAAGCTGACTCAGTCATATATTTGTTGGCTGAAATACAGAACTCTGATAAAAAAAATTTCTGGTAATTGCCTTTTCTACTGACTGTGATGCCCAATGTGCTGATAATTTAACATTAAACCACAGTTTAATAATAAGAATATCTGAATGACTGAATTATATACAGGCATACCTCGTTTTATTGCACTTCGCAGATATTGCTCTTTTCACAAATGTAAGGTTTAGGGCAACCCTGGGTCGAGCAAGTATATTGGTGCAATTTTTCCAACATATATAAATACATATGAGTATACATACATACACGCCTATATATACACACCACAAACAAAAAACATTATGACTCGCTGAAGGCTCAGATGATGGTTAGCATTTTTTAGTAAAAAATGTTTTTGAATTAAGGTTTGTACAATGTTTTTTAGACCTAATGCACACTTAATAGACTACAATATAGTGTAAATGTAACTTATATATGCACTGGGAGTTAGCGTTACTCATTTATTGATATATTTGCTTTATTGCGGTGGTCTGTAACCGAACCCGCCATATCTCTGAGGTACGCGTGTACACTATCATTGAATTTATGTTGTATATACATGTATTTTTTAAATGTTTATTATGTACATTAAATATCACTGTAGGATATGTCTTCAGTTCAGCTTTAAAAATGTACATTGTATTCTGCATTACAGGCTGACCATTCACATTCTGCCTGGTTGTGTTTTTTTGAGGTTGACTAATAAAGCTTGTGACAAAGTCCTCCTCTCACTTGTAGATGGTCAAGATACCTGGTTCTGGAAATAAAGGGCCTCATTATACTCTAGAAATTATTGTCTGGTCACAATTTTTGGCAGCAGCATTTTCCGCTCTTTTTCGGACCAAAAAAAAAGACTTTTCAAATCAACGCAATCACAATAGGACATTTTTGGCTGATTCCTACACTTGCAAACAGGTTTTTGGATCTTTGATTAAAGAGACAGTCTAGTCAAAATTATAATTTCATGATTCAGATAGGGCATCCAATTTTAAACAACTTTACAATTGACTTTTATCATTACATTTGCATTGTTCCCTTGGTGGTATTTTTGAAAAGCTAAACCTAGGTAGGCTCAAACTGATTTCTAAGCTGTTGAAAACCGCCTCCTAGCTCAGAGCATTTTGAAAGTTTTTCACAGTTAGACAGTACTAGTTCATGTGTGTCATATAGATACCATTGTCCTCACTACTGTGGAGTTATTTAGGAGTCTTCATTGATTGGCTAAACTGCATGTCTGTCAAAAACACTGAGATTAGGGGCAGTCTGCAGAGGCTTAGATACAAGGTAATCACAGAGGTAAAACATATATTAATATAACTGTGTTGGTTATGCAAAACTGGGAAATGGGTAATAAAGGGATGATTTCTCCTGATGGGGCTGATTTCTCCTATGGGGCTGAAAATTTCTCTGCGATCACAATACTTTTTCAACACCTTTTCAAGTCCATTTTTGGCTTTTTGTATTTAACACCGGCACATGGTAAGTATTTGAAAGGGCATTGTGGACCTCTTTACACTATTTCATGGCTGTTAGCAAACAGTATATTATCTTGCACATATGTAAAACACTTTGAAATGGCCACAGGAGACATCCTATTAGGTCCATTAATATACATGGTATCGATTCATTAATGCTCCATTCATCCCTCTTCGAGAAGCTGTATACAGGGAACAGGGCACATATTAACATATGTATAGGCACTATGTGACTATGTGATATCCTGTACAGCTGAGGGTATCTGCAGGTAAAGTCACTTCAAGACCCCAACTTTTTAATTTGGTGTGAACTGAAAACAAAATGGCGACGACTTTCTTTGTGAACAGGTTTTTAAAGTCCATACTCGTTCACAAGAGTGCCTTTCAAAGAGTTTGCTCCAACTTTATGGAATTTATGGTCATGAATGCTTGTTCTAGTTTACACTTTCAATAAAGGAGTAACATTATTTAAACAGATGAATTACTGAGGTAGATTAGCCTTTCTTTTATATTTTTACATTGAGGTAGATTGGTATTATCTCCTATTATTGTGCATTTTGTTCTATATTATATTTTTTCACATTTTTTAATTGCATGTGTTATATTCTGACTCTTATCTTTGTTTTATTTTATATTTGGGAGATATGTATCGGTTCATGAATTTGATGCCTTGTTATTTTGTTATTTATTTTCACTTGGAAGTTAAATGAGTGCATCAATGTTTACATTTTATCTTTTATATTTAAATTAATTTTAACTCTTCTCAAATTTCAAACAACATGTCTTATTGTGACAGTAGCCTATAACTAACAAACAGACACATGTGCACAAAAGAAAAATGTTTTCAGCCAACCCCCCACAAAAAAAAACATTTCCATCTTAATGGGAGGAGAGTCCACTGCTTCAAGAACCTGGCCACCAGGAGGAGGCAAAGACACCCCAACCAAAGGCTTAAATACCTCCCCCACTCCCCTCATCCCCCAGTCATTCTTTACCTTTCGTCACAGGAGGTTGGCAGAGAAGTGTAGGAAGATTCTGAGTTGTCTCTTATGGAGGGTAGTACTCTTTGCAATGGGACTGGAGTTTTATGTAGTCCTGTCAGCCTCTCAGTGAGAGCATGGGTGAAAGTTAGAGTCTGGCGATGCAGGGAGAGTCTTTCTGCAAAACAATCCCGACTCAGATTAACAGCTCCATAAACAATCAGCGTTGACAAGTCCATGTCAGGAGCGATGCTAATAACCTGTCACATTTGAAAGGCCATGTTCCTGTTCCACGGCATAGATCCTGGTAAGATCGTTTAATTTTTTATACATGTATGATAACGCTAGAAGACAGGGTCACAGTGTGACTCCTTTTATCTTTATAGAATCAAGGGTTAATATCTCCTGAGGGGGATTATTGAACAGTGGGGAATAATCTTATATGTTTATTTGATTTTATGCTGCTTTTATGTGTGAGATGTTATGGGCTCATAGGCTGTTATGGAATATACAGGTTTCACTTTCACTTTGAGAGCCATGCAGCTTACAAGCTTGGCGCGCTTTTTCTCATAGCAGGGACGGTCCTGCATTGTGCACTATGTGATTCTTTCCCTTTTTCCTGACCAGGTGTCTATCAGAGAGGAGTACTAACTCTCTGTACTGTCTGGGTTATGGGAGGTGGTGAGGGCCCCAGCCATTGGGATATAAAGGTGCAGTTTTTTCTTTCATGTAATTAGCAAGAGTCCATGAGCTAGTGACGTATGGGATATACATTCCTACCAGGAGGGGCAAAGTTTCCCAAACCTTAAAATGCCTATAAATACACCCCTCACCACACCCACAATTCAGTTTTACAAACTTTGCCTCCGATGGAGGTGGTGAAGTAAGTTTGTGCTAGATTCTACGTTGATATGCGCTCCGCAGCAAGTTGGAGCCCGGTTTTCCTCTCAGCGTGCAGTGAATGTCAGAGGGATGTGAGGAGAGTATTGCCTATTTGAATGCAGTGATCTCCTTCTACGGGGTCTATTTCATAGGTTCTCTGTTATCGGTCGTAGAGATTCATCTCTTACCTCCCTTTTCAGATCGACGATATACTCTTATATATACCATTACCTCTGCTGATTCTCGTTTCAGTACTGGTTTGGCTTTCTACAAACATGTAGATGAGTGTCCTGGGGTAAGTAAATCTTATTTTTTGTGACACTCTAAGCTATGGTTGGGCACTTTGTTTATAAAGTTCTAAATATATGTATTCAAACATTTATTTGCCTTGACTCAGAATGTTCAACTTTCCTTATTTTTCAGACAGTCAGTTTCATATTTGGGATAATGCATTTGAATTAATCATTTTTTCTTACCTTCAAAAATTTGACTCTTTTTTCCCTGTGGGCTGTTAGGCTCGCGGGGGCTGAAAATGCTTCATTTTATTGCGTCATTCTTGGCGCGGACTTTTTTGGCGCAAAAATTATTTTCCGTTTCCGGCGTCATACGTGTCGCCGGAAGTTGCGTCATTTTTTTACGTTATTTTGCGCCAAAAATGTCGGCGTTCCGGATGTGGCGTCATTTTTGGCGCCAAAAGCATTTAGGCGCCAAATAATGTGGGCGTCTTATTTGGCGCTAAAAAATAAGGGCGTCGCTTTTGTCTCCACATTATTTAAGTCTTATTTTTTCATTTCTTCTGGTTGCTAGAAGCTTGTTCTTTGGCATTTTTTTCCCATTCCTGAAACTGTCATTTAAGGAATTTGATCAATTTTGCTTTATATGTTGTTTTTTCTCTTACATATTGCAAGATGTCTCACGTTGCATCTGAGTCAGAAGATACTACAGGAAAATCGCGGTCTAGTGCTGGAGCTACCAAGCTAAGTGTATCTGCTATAATTTTTGGTATCTGTTTCTCCAGCTGTTGTTTGTATTGCATGTCATGACAAACATATTAATGCAGATAAATTTCCTTTAGTACTGTTACATTACCTGTTGCTGTTCCGTCAACATCTAATTTTCAGAGTGTTCCTGATAAACATAAGAGATTTTATTTTTTTAAATCCATTAAGAAGGCTATGTCTGTTATTTCTCCTTCTAGTTTACATAAAAGTCTTTTAAAACTTCTCTTTTTTCAGATGAATTTTTAAATGAACATCATCATTCTGATACTGATAATGGTTCTTCTGGTTCAGAGGTTTCTGTCTCAGAGGTTGATGCTGATAAATCTTTGTATTTGTTCAAGATGGAATTTATTCGTTCTTTATTTAAAGAAGTATTAATTGCATTAGAAATAGAGGATTCTGGTCCTCTTGATACTAAATCTAAACGTTTAAAAAAGGTTTTTAAATCTCCTGTAGTTATTCCAGAAGTGTTTAATCTCCCTGATGCTATTTCTGAAGTAATTTCCAGGGAATGGAATAATTTGGGTAATTCTTTTACTCCTTCTAAACGTTTAAGCAATTATATCCTGTGCCATCTGACAGATTAGAGTTTTTTGGGACAAAATCCCTAAGGTTATGGGGTTGTCTCTATTCCTGCTATATGTGCTACTATTCTTACGGCAGATAGTACTTAATTTAAGGATCCTTTAGATAGGAAAATTGAATCCTTTCTAAAGAAAAGCTTACTTATGTTCAGGTAATCTTCTTAGACCTGCTATATTTTTAGCGGATGTTGCTGCAGCTTCAACTTTTTGGTTAGAAGCTTTAGCGCAACAAGTAACAGATCATAATTTTATAGCATTATTATTATTCTATAACATGCTAATAATTTTATTGGTGATACCATCTTTTGATATCATTAGAGTTGATGTCAGGTATATGTCTCTAGCTATTTTAGCTAGAAAAGCTTTATGGATTAAACTTGGAATGCTGATATGTCTTCTAAGTCAACTTTGCTTTCCCTTTCTTTCCAGGGTAATAAATTATTATCTCAACTGTTTCTGGAAGGAAGGGAACTTTTTTACCAAAGGATAAAAAATCTAAGGTAAATTTAGGTCTAATAATCATTTTCGTTCCTTTCCTCACAATAAGGAACAAAAGCCTGATCCTTCATCCTCAGGAGCGGTATCAGTGTGGAAACTATTTCCAGTTTGGAATATATCCAAGCCTTATAGAAAACCTATAGCCAGCTCCTAAGTACCCATGAAGGTGCGGACCTTATTCCAGCTCAGCTGGTATGGGGCAGATTACGTTTTCTTCAAAGAAATTTGGATCAATTCCGTTCTCAATTTCTGGTTTCAGAACATTGTTTCAGAAAGGTACAGAATTGGCTTCAGTTAAGGCCTCCTGCTAAGAGATTTTTTTCTTTCCTGTGTCCCAGTTAACACAGCAAAGGCTCAGCATTTCTGAAATGTGTTTCAGATCTAGAGTTGGCTGGAGTATTATGCCAGTTCCAGTTCTGGAACAGGGGCTGGGGTTTTATTTTATCTCTTCATTGTACCAAAGAAGGTCAATTCCTTCAGACCAGTTCCGGATCTATCAATATTGAATCGTTATGTAAGGATACCAACATTCAAGATGGTTACTGTAGGACTATCCTGCCTTTTGTTTAGCAAGGGCATTATATGTCTACAATAGATTTACAGGATGTGTATCTGCATATTCCGATTCATCCAGCTCACTTTTAGTGTCTGAGATTCTCTTTTTAGACAAGCATTACCAGTTTTGTGGCTCTACCGTTTGGCCTAGCCTCAGTTCCAAGAATTTTTTTTCAAAGGTTCTCGGTGCCCTTCTTTCTGTAATCAGAGAACAGGGTTTTGGTATTTCCTTATTGGACGATATCTGGGTACTTGCTCAGTCTTCTCATTTTCGAAGAATCTCATACGAATCGACTTGTGTTGTTTCTTCAAGTTCATGGTTGGAGGATCAATTTACCAATCAGTTCATTGATTCCTCAGACAAGGGTAACCTTTTTAGGTTTCTAGATAGATTCAGTGTCTATGACTCTGTCCTTGTCAGACAAGAGAAGTTTAACATTGATATCAGCTTGTCAAAACCTTCAGTCACGATCATTCCCTTTGGTAGCCTTATGCATGGAAATTTTAGGTCTTAGGACTGCCGCATCAGATGCGATCTCCTTTGCTCGTTTTCACATGCGACCTCTTCAGCTCTTTATGCTGAACCAATGGTGCAGGGATTACTCAAAGATATCTCAATTAATATCTTTAAACCGATTATACGACACTCTCTGACATGGTGGACAGATCACCATCGTTTAGTTCAGGGGGCTTCTTTGTTCTTCCGACCTGGACTATAATCTCAACAGATGCAAGTCTTACAGGTTGGGGAGCTGTGTGGGGGTATCTGACGGCACAAGGGGTTTGGGAATCTCAGGAGGTGAGATTTCCGATCAATATTTTGGAACTCCGTGCAATTTTCAGAGCTCTTCAGTCTTGGCCTCTTCTGAAGAGAGAGTTGTTCATTTGTTTTCAGATAGACAAGGAGGGACTCACAGTCCTCTGGCTATGAAAGAAGTATCTCGAATTTTGGTTTGGGCGGAATCCAGCTCCTGTCTAATCTCTGCGGTTCATATCCCAGGTATGGACAATTGGAAAGCGGATTATCTCAGTCGCCAAACGTTGCACCTGGGCGAATGGTCTTCACCCAGAGGTATTTCCTCAGATTGTTCAAATGTGGGAACTCCCAGAAATAGATCTGATGGCTTCTCATCTAAACAAGAAACTTCCCTGGTATCTGTCCGGATCCCGGGATCCTCGGGCGGAGGCAGTGGATGCATTTTCTCTTCCTTACAAGTGTCATCCTGCCTATATCTTTCCGCCTCTAGTTCTTCTTCCAAGGGTATTCTCCAATATTCTAAAGGAATGCTCGTTTGTCCTGCTGGTAGCTCCAGCATGGCCTCACAGGTTTTGGTATGCGGATCTTGTCCGGATGGCCTCTTGCCAGCTGTGGACTCTTCCGTTAAGACCAGTCTTTCTGTCTCAAGGTTCTTTTTTCCATCAGGATCTCAAAACCTTAATTTTAAGGTGTGGAGTTTGAACGCTTGATTCTTGGTCAAAGAGGTTTCTCTGACTCTGTGATTGATACTATGTGACAGGCTCGTATATCTGTATCTAGAGAGATATAGTATAGAGTCTGGAAGACTTATATTTCTTCAGGATGGTTTAGATAAAGGTTTGTCCGCAAGTTTCTTGAAAGACAAATCTCTGCTCTTTCTGTTCTTTTTCACAGTAGGATTGCTAATCTTCCTGATATTCATTGTTTTGTACAACCTTTGGTTCGTATAAAACTTGTCATTGAGTCAATTTCTCCTCCTTGGAGTTTGAATTTGGTTCGGGGGGCTCTTCAAGCTCCTCCTTTTGAACCCATGCATTCTTTGGTCGTTATATTACTTTCTTGGAAAGTTTTGTTTCTTTTGGCAATCTCTTCTGCCAGAAGAGTCTCTGAATTATCTACTCTTTTTTGTGAGTCTCCTTTTCTGATTTTGCATCAGGATAAGGCGGTGCTGCGAACTTCTTTTGAATTTTTTACCTAAGGTTGTGAATTCTTACAACATTAGTAGAGAAATTGTGGTTCCTTTATTATGTCCTAATCCTATGAATTCTAAGGAGAAATCATTGCATTCTTTGGATGCTGTTAGAGCTTTGTAATATTATGTTGAAGCTACTAAGTCTTTCCGAAAGACTTCTAGTCTATTTGTCATCTTTTCCGGTTCTAGAAAAGACCAGAAAGCTTCTGCCATTTCTTTGGCATCTTGGTTGAAATCTTTATTTCATCATGCCTATGTTGAGTCGGGTAACACTCCGCCTCAAAGGATTACAGCTCATTCTACTAGGTCAGTTTCTACTTCCTGGGCGTTTAAGAATGAAGCTTCGGTTGATCAGATTTGCAAAACAGCAACTTGGTCCTCTTTGCATACTTTTCCTAAATTCTACCATTTTGATGTGTTTTCTTCTTCTGAAGCAGTTTTTGGTAGAAACGTACTTCAGGCAGTGGTTTCAGTTTGAATCTTCTGCTTATGTTTTTTCATTAAAATTTTATTCTGGGTGTGGATTATTTTCAGCAGGAATTGGCTGTCTTTATTTTATCCCTCCCTCTCTAGTGACTCTTGTGTGGACAGATCCACATCTTGGGTAATCATTATCCCATACGTCACTAGCTCATGGACTCTTGCTAATTACATGAAAGAAAACATAATTTATGTAAGAACTTACCTGATAAATTCATTTCTTTCATATTAGCAAGAGTCCATGAGGCCCGCCCTTTTTTTGTGGTGGTTTTGATTTTTTTGTATAAAGCACAATTATTCCAATTCCTTATTTTATATGCTTTCGCACTTTTTTCTTATCACCCCACTTCTTGGCTATTCGTTAAACTGAATTGTGGGTGTGGTGAGGGGTGTATTTATAGGCATTTTAAGGTTTGGGAAACTTTGCCCCTCCTGGTAGGAATGTATATCCCATACGTCACTAGCTCATGGACTCTTGCTAATATGAAAGAAATGAATTTATCAGGTAAGTTCTTACATAAATTATGTTTTTTTTAATAAAATAAGATGTTTTATTTCTATAGTTCTCCAGTTATTGCACTAGCGATGGAGGATTCTGTTACTTAGAGGGCACTCCCTCTATTCCTAAAGAGTAATTTCTGTTTATATTGTGAGGCCGCCCCCTCAATTATGTTCCATATGCCTTGATAATGTGATAATATCAAACATGTTTGATACCACTGAGCTGTCCACCTCTGAGGAGTTGTCCAGTGAGGTGCGTACCCTCCATGCTTATCTCTCTACACATGCAGTTTTCCCGTAGCATTGCTGATGAGGGGGCCATTTTTTCACCAGACGTTACTGCGCAGCTCAGATGGCGGTGTCTGCAGCCTTTAATGCTTTACCTCGCCCTGCTAAGCGCAAGCGATAGGTTACATATTGCACTCCTTCCCAGAGTACATCAGATAACTTATTGGATTTAACTGATAGGATTATCCGAGGATGAATTTCTTTCTGAGACTTCAGAGTATGAACATTCTGGGTCGGTGTCTGCTGCTTCTAAACCTTCGGCTGCGGAGGAACCAGACTTTAGTTTTAGGAATTTGCATATTCTTCTAATGGAAGTTTTTTGGCAAATTCAGTGGTTCCAGAGGCCAAATTGCCTGAGGAACCTTTGATTCCTAAATTGGATAGAGTTTGAGGACAGGGTGGTACCTTATCCTTACCTGCTCCTGTTAGATGGCGAACATATTAAGAATGAATGGGACTGTATTGTTCCTCTTTTCTCCCTTTAACAAATCGTTCCCGGTTCTGGACTCTCAATGGAGTTGTGAGGTTTTGTCCATAAAAGGGATGGTGCTATCTTCACCCTTGCTAAACGTATTACTATCCCGTTTGAGGATAGCTATTCGTTTTAAGAGCCCATGGATAAAGGATGGAAACTCTGTTAAGAAAGTTGTTTCAACATACAGGATATTTGTTTCTACCAGAGGCAGCCGTTGCCGCGGTTGCTGGAGAAACTACCTTCTTGTGTGACTCCTTATAGGATTTAATCGGGGTGGAGAGGTCCCCTCGACGTTACTCAGGAAAGATTTACGGCCTTGAGGGTTGGTAATTCTTTTATCTGTGATGCTATTAGGCAGATTATTCGCCTAAATGCTAAGGCTTCAACCTTTTTCTGTTCAGGCCCGTCTGGCTCTGGCTGAAGTCATAATCTGCGGATATGACTTCTAAGTTTAGAATTCTTTCCGTCCCCTTTAAGGGAATGATTTTGTTTGGTCCAGGCCTGGACTCAATTATCTTCACGGTCACAGGGGGCAATGGTGCCCTTCTACCGCAAGAGAATATGAACGAGTCTAAGGGACAATTTTCGTTCTTTTCATTTGATAAAGCCCATGTCAGCAGTCCTCCGCTAAGCCTGAGCAAACCAAGAGCTCTTGGAAGCTGGCTCAGTCCTGGAATGAATCCAAGCAGAGCAAGAAGCCTGCCGAGTCTAAGTTGGCATGATTGGGCGATCCCCGCTCCTCTTCTGGATCGTTTAGGGGGCAGACTGTCGCTCTTTTCAGTCACTTGGTTCAGGGACGTGCAGGATCCATGGGTCCTGGAGGTCATAGCTCAGGGTTACAAGATATTTTTCAAGTCTCAGCCACTAAAGGGAAGTTTCCTTCTCTCTCTCCTGTCTTTCTAACCAGAAGGAGGGAAGCCTTTCTATAGTGCGTACGGGATCTGTCCTCTTAGGAGTTATTGTCCCAGTGCCTATTACAGTGAGAGGTTTGGGATACTATTCAAACCTTTTCGTGGTCCCAAAGAAGGAGGGAACTTTCCATCCGATTTGGACCTAAAGTGCTTAAACTAGTTTTTTAATGTCCCCTCTTTCAAGAGGGAGACAATATGTCTATTTTTCCCCACGTTCGAGAAGGGCAGTTCATGACCACAATAGATCTGAAGGATGCTCCCTTCACGTACCAATCCTAAAGGACCACTTCCAGTTCCTAAGGTTTGCGTTCCTGGACCAGCACTTCCAATTTATTTATCTTCTGTTTGGTCTAGCTGGTATAGTGGTGAGCATAGCTGCCTTTCAAGTAGTTGACCCGGGTTTGATTCCCGGCCAACGTAGCATTCTCCAAGAAATTTTTCGTAGAGTGGACCATTCGGAATCTCTCCTCTGTCTTCTTCGATCCCATGGATGGAAGATAAATCTAAAGAGAGTTCTCTTGTATCAAGTACCAGGGTAGAATTCTCGGGTACTATAATAGTCTCCATAGACATGAGATTATTTCTAAAAGACTAGAGACGTTGCAGGCTAGCTTCAACATGTCTTGCCCTCCAGACCTCCTTAAGACCATCTGTGCCTCAGTTTATGGAGGTGATGGTCTCATGATGTCCAGCATGGACATCATTTCCTTTGCCAGGTTTCACCTCAGACTGTTGCAACTGCGCATGCTGAAGCAGTGGAACGGCGATCATTCGGATCTGTCTCAACAGATTTCTCTGGACAACCGGTTGATGGAATCGCTCTCTTGGTGTTTTTGTCCGGATTACTTGTCCAAGGGATGTCCGTCTCAAGACCATTCTGGGTGATTGTGACTATGGTTGCGAGTCTGTCAGGATGGGGAGCTGTTTGGGGTACCAGGAAGGCACAAGGCCTATGGACTCAGGAGGAAAAGCTAATTCCTGATCACAATTTGGATCTTCGGGCAATATACAATGCTCTGAAGACTTGGCCTCTTCTGGGTTCCCAGTTTATCATATTCAGACAATATCAGACAATATAGCCTCGGTAGCTTACATCAACCATGAGGCGGGAACGAGAAGCTCCCTAGCTATGAGGGAAGTAGACTCACATTTGTTCGCTATCAGCGATCCACATTCCGGGTGTGGATAACTGGGAAGCGGATTTCCTCAGCATACAATCCATTCATGGACTCTCTATCTCGAGTGTTTGCAGGGATTTGCAAGAGGAAGATCTTATGACGTCTCAATACCAAGCTACCCAGATATGGGTCGAGGTACAGGGATCCTCAGGCGGAGCTAACAGATGCATTAGCGGTGCCTTGGAGGTTCAATCTAATTTATCTTTTACGGCTGTTACCACTACTTCCTAGTGTAGTGGCTCGAATCAAGCAGGCGTCAGTGATGCTGATTGCTCTGTCTTGACCGCAAAGGATATGGTTCGCAGACTAGTGGGGATGTCGTTATCTCCTCCGTGGAAGTTACCTTGTTGCAGAGATCTGTTGACCAAGGTCTCTTTGTTCATCTATGTCTAGATCTCTGAGGCTAACTGCGGAAAGATTGAACGCTTAGTCCTAGACAAGAGAGGGTTTTCTGGGAGTGTTAGTTTTACTCTCTTTCAAGCTCATAGCTGGTTGCTTGTCGTATCTATCATAAGGTGTGGAGGACCTACTTATTCTGTTCTCCAGGATGAACTGGAGAAGGGCTTTCTGCAAGTCCCCTGAGGGGACAGATTTCGGCCCTGTCTGTGTTCTGCACAAGAGGTTCGCTGAGCTTCCTGAGGTGTAGTCACTTGTTAAGGCTCTGCTAGGATCAGACCTGAGTTTGGATCTATTGCTCCTCCTTGGAGTTTAAATCTTGTTCTTTAGGTTTTGCACGGGCTCCGTTGGAGCCTATGCATGAAGTAGACATTAAATTATTGTCTTGGAAGGTTCCTTTTCTACAGGCTATTGCTTCTGCGCGCAGAGAATCTGTGATTACTGCCTTGCAATGCGTCCCTCCTTATCTGGCTTTCCATGCTGATAAGGCTGTTCTACGAGCCAAGTTCTTATGCCCTACTTTTTCTTCATCGAAGGAGCGTTTTCAACGTAATTCTAGGTGTGGTTTGTGCCTTGAAGTCCTATCTTCAGGCCACGAAAGAATTTAGACAGACTTCTTTCTCTGTTTGTTCTCTTTCCTGGAAGCATGGGGGTCAGAGGGCCTCTTCAACTTCCTTATCTTTTTGGCTGAGGAGTGTCCTCCATTTCGCATTGAGACAGCGGGACATAAGCCTCCTCTGAGGATTATGGCTCATTCAACTAGAGCTGTGGCCTCTTCTTGGGCCTTTAAAAACAAGGCTTCTATGGAGCAAATTTGTAAGGCGGCTACTTGGTCTTTACATACTTTTGCAACATTTTACAAATTTGATGTTTTTGCTTCGGCGGAAGCAGCTTTTGGGAGGTTGTGGTGCCCTCAATATAGGGTCCGCCTACTTTTACCCTCCCATTTTTTTCATTCAGTGTCCTCTAGAGCTTGGGTATTTGTTCCCACAAGTAATGAATGAAGCAGTGGACTCTCCTCCCATTAAGATGGAAAACATAAATTATGCTTACCTGATAATTTCATTTCCATCTGTGGGAGGAGAGTCCACTGCCCCACCTGTTTCTCCAGGGGCGGTACCAAATTTAACATTATTCTTCTGGCACCATTTATACCCTGATATTTCTCCTACTGTTCCTTGTTCCCTAGGCAGAATGACTGGGGGGTGAGGGGAGTGGGGGAGGTATTTAAGCCTTTGGCTGGGGTGTCTTTGCCTCCTCCTGGTGGCCAGGTTCTTAATTCCCACAAGTAATGAATGAAGCAGTGGACTCTCCTCCCACAGATGGAAATTAAATTATCAGGTAAGCATAATTTATGTTTTTCTTTTATATATAACAGTGCAACTCTTGGCAGGGCCCTCTACCCATTTGATCCCTATAATTGTTTTGTTGTACTCTGTCTTTGTTAATAGCGCTGCGGAATCTGTTGGCGCTCTACAAATAACCGATAATAATAATAATAATATATGATAATCATTATGAGAGTCATTCAGACTTTGTTTAAAAAAACAAATTTGCCCAATATTTCCTATGGGAAATGTCTTCAGGGCAGTAGGACAACAGCTTCAATATAAATAAATGTAACTAGTGGTAGTGCTACAAGCCAGCAGCAGCACATATTTTTTTGTTTATGGGGTCAGGACTGGCCACTAGCAAACATGAAGCTTACATAGGTATTGGCTCACACTGAAAATCAATGAACTGGCAAGGGTATTTCTAAATTGATATTGCATAGTGTAAATTTGAACTTGTGAAGCTCTTCATTCCTATATAGTCTACATTTGAACATTTTAAAGCATTTTATGCCTGCACAAAAGCCTTTTCCATCCATAGAATAATGGTTTTAACCACGCAAACTAATCAACTACAATTGTTTTCATTTTTTTATTTTGTTAAAGGGTTGTTCATTTATCGTTTTGGGTCACATGGAAACATTTTGACCTTTTTGACATTTCTTTCATATTATTGCAAAGTTGTAACTTATTTATTTGTATTTCTATTCGTCTGACTGATTTAAATATACATTTCTATATTTCTAATCAGGTGATTTCATTCTTTTAAATTTTCTTTTAATTTGTTTTTAACTGCCACTATAGCGAGTAATATGAGGGCACTAGTAATTTTACCTAAAGTTGACACAGGTCTTTGTTTTTTTTGTGATGTCTTCTTTAATGAGACTTCCAGGTTGTCATGACAACCATGACAGCGACAGTACAAGTAGAAGCGATGTGCATGATCTAGTTTTCATCTAGTTTGATGTTGTATCCTGCACTGGGATTGGCAGGCAGTTGTGTGTGTGTGTGTATGTATATATAAATATATATACTGTATATATGTGTGTGTGTGTATATTTATATCTGTATGTATACATCTGTAAATATATATATATATTATTCAGTGACAAATGCCAAAGTTGTTAGAGTTTAGTAACATTGAAAAGCATTTCAATTACAAAATTAAACTCCTCAATAAAATAATATATTGTTATATTAAAGCAGTAAATTATCTCCAGTGGAGGAGTTTAATGTTGGAATTTCTATTATATTTAAATATGATTAGGTGCTAACGTACACATTTTTGCATTGCATGGTTTTTTTTTTACATGTATCTGTGCACACATATGATATGTATGTAGTTTGTGTGTATGCAGTGTTTGTGTATTGTGTTTTTGTGTGTGTAGTGTATATATGTATTGTGTGTAGAGTGTAAGTGTAATTTGTGTAGTGGGTAAAGTGTGTGTATGTAGACTGACTTCCTTTTTTATTTATCTATCTATCTATCATCTATCTATCTATGTATCTATCTGTGACTACACTTCCCATAATCCTCTGCTTCAAAATGTTGATAATGAGTGTTTAAATCTTTATATATCAACAACTGCTCCTTTCACCAAACAAAAGAAAAACACCTACTAGAGAATGAAATCTATGTGCACACAGTTTCATAAACATTGGCGCAACAGTTTGTTTTTGTTGGTTTAACTAATCATTTTTAATGTTAAGTAGCAGGGAAAATATTTGAAATCTTCAGCATCTCCAGTTCACTAAGGTTGCCCACAAAACTGCCAAGTTTCTGAGAAATGTGTTAAATGTTTTAATTTAAAAATTAAAAAAAAAGAGATTCCTGGTCTCAGCTGTCAACTTAATTTCAACATCCCCAAAATATTTTGAGACTTCTATTAAAGTTATGGTAAATGAAAGCGTTTAACAAACTCTAGGATTTACCATCACTAAAAATAAAGTGGAGTTTAAAGAGACAGTCTAGTCAAAATGAAATTAAATTAAACTTTCATGATTCAGATAGGGCATGCAGTTATAAAAACTTTTCAATTTACTTTTATCATCAAATTCGCTTTGTTCTCCTGGTATTCTTTTTTGAAAGCTAAACCTAGGTAGGCTCAAACTGATTTCTAAACCGTTGAAAACCGCCTCTTATCTCAGTGCATTTTGACAGTTTTTCAGTTAACCAGTGCTAGTTAATGTGTGTCATATAGATACAATTGTGCTCACTCCCTTGGAGTTATTTAGGAGTTAGCACTGATTGGGTAAAATGTATGTTTGTGAAAACCACTGATATAAGGGGGCAGTCTGCAGAGGCTTAGATACAAGGTGATCACAGAGGTAAAAATTGTATTAATATAACAGTGTTGGTTATGAAAACCTGGGGAATGGGTAATACAATGATTATCACTTTAAACAATAACAATTTTCAAGTAGACTGTCCCTTTAAGTAATTGGTTATTAACCCTTTGGCTGCTAAGCCATTTCCCACCTGGGTGCTAAGCTGGTTTTGAGCTTTTGATTTTTACATTTTTTAAATATATTTATTTTTTACTTTTTTACTTTTCCCCACCAAGACTTATACTGTTGGTAAGGTTAGGCGATTATCTTTCCAACAGTGGGTCTTGGGGGTCTGTAGCTGCTTAGATGCCTGGGATACAGGCTTCTAAGCAGCATGCCCCCATCTCCCTATATTTGGCCATTGTCCATTGTCAATAAAGTTGCACAGTGACATCATCACGTCATTGCGCGTGATGTCACTGCACAAAACGTGAAGCCCCGGTGATGCCTCTCACCATTCAGGCCAGATCACCGGGGTGGAAGCAGGTGGAAGCACCCAGATTGCCCTCAAGGTGGGTGAGTGCTAGTGACGGCTCTAAGCCGTCGTTAGCACCTGACTGATAAATTTTGCGACGGCTCAGAGCCGTCATTAGCACTCAAGGGGTTAAAAAAGAGTGCTTAACTCACTCTGACTGTGCCGCAGCAGCTTGCTAAACTCAGCGGCTCTGGCCGCCTTACGGCACAGCGCTCTCCTCCAATGAGGTGTCTTTTGCACCTCTAAACCAATAGCGGTGCGTGTCAGTGTTTAGCAAGTTTAGCGAGGTGCAGCGGCACAGTCAGGGTGAGTTTAGCACTCTTTTTTTAACTGATGACTTAAACTCTGCTTTATTATTAGTGCTCGGATTTACCATCATTTTAAATG